>NW_020838064.1:426392-478240 GCF_003676395.1 Aethalodelphis obliquidens
TGTGTGTGTGTGTGTGTGTGTGTGTGTGTGTGTGTGTGTGTGTGTGTTGGTTTCAAAGTTCCCATTAGACTTTCTCCATAAACATTGTCATTCGTACCTCTTTTCCTCACTGTCCCACTGCCCGATGCAGTGCCTGTCGCTCTGTGAAGATAACTAACCCGGGGATGGGCACACTGTTTCTGTCAGTGGCCAGAGAGCAAGTATTTCAGGCTTTGTGGGCCATACGCTGTGTCGCAGCTACTCAGCTCTGTCATTGTAGCATGAAAGCAGCCATAAAAAACATACGTAAATGGATGCGTGTGACTGTGTTTCAATAAAACTTTACAAAAAACCTGCAGCCAGCTTGCTGACCCCTGAGCATCTTGTTCCAGAGGTTTCTGTCGGTCTGCTGACGTGACATGACTATGTCTTTGGTCAAGAAGGCAAAGGGGATGCCTATCCAAAAAGCTTGCTTCTTGCAGGCCTGTGAGAGGGTAATGGAGAAATTCTACCTCTTGAAATACTCATCAGGTCTAGATGCAGCTATATTTCTTAGCTTGTTAACCTCAGACCATATGTATCCATCTTGTAGAAAAATGCAGACTCCCAGGCACCCGCCTACACCTAGTGAACCAGGCTTAGAGGCGGGGCCAGGGAATCTGCATTTCAGATAGCTAAAGTAATATTTTAAAAATAATGAAGTTCAAATAGCAATGCAGAAAGACACCCTAGGCCTGAATCAGTTACTTGGCAAAGTTCAAAAGCCCTGTCAACTAGAAGGGAAGGGACAGAGAGGGGGCAAGGGACAGGTATTGGTGTTTTCTGCACTGCTGAATGTCACCCTTTCTCTCCTGGGAAAAGCGCTCTAATTACCTGCATCGCCAAGTGCTCCAGTTCGCCAGGCAGTACAGCAACATCCGCGTCACCCCCTGGAGGATGGCCACCATCTGGGGGGGAGCCAGCCTGCTGTCGACGTACCTGCAGAGCATGCGGGACCTCCTGGAGATGACCGACTGGCCCTGGGACTTCTTCATCAACCTCAGCGCGGCTGACTACCCCATCAGGTAAGGCGGCCCGGCCCCAGGCCAGCCTGCTCTGGAGTCCTGCTTCCCCTGTCACAGCTGGGAAGCCAGAGGCAGAAGCAGCCTGCCTCCTGTCTGGAGAAGCCTTTGTGCCTCTGTGAGATGCTTATGCACTGTCTCCATGAGATCTCTCTGCACAGGGTCCACCCTGAGCCTGAGAATCATGTGAGCATTCGCTCATTCATCCACTCGTTCAACAGAGATTTCTTAAGTACATGGTTTTTCCAGCTCTGTTTGAGAACACACTGCAAAGGCCAAAACCTTTGCAGTGGGGGAGACAGACAGCACATAAAATAAGTAAAATGGTACATCAGAAAAATAAGGCAGAGAGCAGCAAGATGAGAGTGGCCAGGAACGTCCTTCCCGAGAAGAACGGAAGACGCCGATTGAGCCACCCAGACAGGGAGAGTGGTCCAGGAGGAGGGCGGAGCTGGTGCCGAGCCCTGTGGATGCCTGGTGTGTTCCAGGAACAACAGGGCTCAGGGTGGCTGGAACAGAGTAAGTGAGGGGAAAGTGGTAAGAGACAGAAGCCAGAGAGAAAATTGAGGTGAGATCATGGAGGTTCTAGAATTTGGCCATTACTCAAAGAAAGATGGGAATCGCTGGCATGTTTGGGGCAGAAGAGGGTCAAGGTCTGACTTACGTGTTAATCTGAAAGGGACAAAATGGAAGAAGGAAGAGTGCTGTGACGGCTCGGGCAGAATCACAGACAGGCGTCTCCGGGCTGTTGGAGGCCCGTGGTGTGTTCACCTGGCTCCTCTCAGATTTTAACACATGAGTTGATTGCCCACATTTTAAAACCGGGAGATTGCAACTGAAACTCCAGATTTCTAGCTTCTCTTGAAGCCCTCCCACTGAACCTGCAGGCTGCTTGGCCACAATTGTGGGCAGCTGGCGGAACAGCCAGCAGCCCCTAGGCAGAGAGAAACTCAGATGCCACCAGGAAGGCCTGTCCCTTTGCACGAACGTTGGTCTACTCTTTAAAAGAGACGTAAGCAAAGAAAACCCCTGGAGATCTGTAGAGGGGTAAAAAGGCAAGAAAATGAACTATATTTCCGATCAAGAAGGCAGCTCTTTGCTTGACTGTGTCTTCCATCTTGATTTTTTTTTTTTTTTTTTGCGGTACGCGGGCCTCTCACTGTTGTGGCCTCTCCTGTTGCGGAGCACAGGCTCCGGACGCGCAGACTCAGCGGCCATGGCTCACGGGCCTAACCGCTCCACTGCATGTGGGATCTTCCTGGACCGGGGCACGAACCCGTGTCCCCTGCATTGGCAGGTGGACTCTCAACCACTGTGCCACCAGGGAAGCCCCCATCTTGATTTTTGACAAGGCTGAAAAGGAGAGGTGAACAGGGTGAAGGGGAGAGGGCCTTCCTTCCTCTCCTGGCACTGGGTATAGCATTCCCAGAAGAGCTAGATAAAAGTTTTTGTCATTGTTGTTTAATATTCCTTTATCCGGGCAATTTTCAAACATGCACAAGAATATGAGACTAGTATAGTGACCCCCACGTCACCCAGTTTCAACTGTAATCAATTCACCTTGTTTCTATACAAGTACAGACTTTCACCCTCTTCCACCAACCCTTGGTGAAGCATTTCCAAGACGTCATATAATTGTATCTGTAAATATTTCAGTAAACATATCTAAAAGGTAAAGTCTCTCTTGGAATTTAACATCAATTTGATTATCACACCCAAAATATTAACAGTCATTCTTAATGCCATCAAATGTGGAGATCACATATTCCCAGGAATTTGGGTTTTGAATCAAGATCATATAAGATACAGGCATGGAGGGAAGACCTCTCTTTAAAACTAGCAATGGCTTCTGTCTCCTTTCCTGTGCCCCTTTCAGTCCTGGGCTTGGTGGCATCCCGTCATCTGCTGGGAGAATCTGGACCTTGGAGGAGATCAGGGGAAAGCACAATCCTTGGTTAGTTGACGTAGGATACTCCTGGCACTCTTTGAACCTGAGGAAAATGATGGGGATTAGAAAGATACCAGTTTTCTTTTATTCATAGGGTGGCAGGAATCCAAGGGGGTGATTATGAAGTATCTCTGGCAGACTTTTACTTACTTATTCATTCATTCAAACATTCATTCCACAAACATTTATTAAGCAACTACTATGTGAGTACTACAAGCACTCCTTGGGCATTCAGTGGAGCATGGATCCTAGCTGGGAGGATAGAATTAGATAATCATGCAAGCGACACATCATAGTAGGTGTGAACAGACTGTAAAGAAAGGAAGATGGTGTGAGTGGAGGAGGGGCATAACCAGGGGGTCAGAATGGCAGCAGTTTCGAGCTGAGACCTGAAGGATAAGAAGGGATCGGCAGACAAATGGAAAACAGGAAGATCCTTCTAGACGAGGATTTCCCAACCTAGACACGAGTGACATCAGGCTGGATCATTCTGTGTCCTGGGGGCTGCCCTGCTCACTGCTGGCGTTTGGCAGTACCCCTGGCCTCTACCCACTAGATGCCAGCAGTGGGCCCCGCCCCCAATCACTTGTGACAAGCACAGACATCTCCAGATGTTGTTCCCAGAGGAGCAAAATCGCCTCCAACTGAGAACCGTCTGAACAGCCTGGACTCGGGTCAGAGATGAACTAGTTGCCGTTGAGAAATTTAAACATGGCTGGAGTATAATAAACAAAACGGTGAGGAGAGGTGAGTGTAGAGAAGCACAAGGCATGGGTGAGTTAGAACATTCTCCCTCCACCTTCCAAATAAGGACCGCATTCAGAAATATCCCAGCATGCTGAGTGCAGCTGCTAGCGTGGCAGGCACTCCCGTCAAGGGTCTGGGGTCTCACTCTCCCACCTCCGGACCTCCTGTGGAGGCCTCAGAGTTCATCTCAGCCTCGGTCAGGTGGTGACACTTGGCCAGAGATCTCAAGGGCAGGTGGGCCAGCCCATGGCCCTTCCCGAAAGAATCTCATCAGGTCTCAGTGCTGCCCCCCAGAGGCCCTCTGTTGATTTGCAAGTTGAAGCTGTAGCAGCGGCCACTTAGCCAGGTCGCCTCGGCCAGGATGTCAGGATTTCTAGCATTTCGTATGCAGGAGGATGAGTACTCAGGCTTCTATCTGATGGCTTAAGGTTTGACTCTGAGTTCTGCCACCTTACGAGCGGGTGACCCTTGGCCAGTAAATTCAATCTTTGTGAAATCAGGTTATAACAATAGAACCGAGCAGAGTTTGGGCACTTAGAAAGCTCAGTAAATGTCAACTGTTAATTCCCATGCTGTCTCCAAGGCTGCACCTCATAACCTCCAAGAAAGATCCAGAAATCCTTTCTCAGACCGTGCGCCCCACCCATTTGGGGGTTCAGAGAAGGGAGTCGTCATTTTTTTAGCTTTAATGCTTCAGTTGTCTCGACATCTCTGTCAGTCTGTGTCTCCTCTGCCCCCCACGGCCCTCATTCCCATGCGCCCCACCCCAAGCTCTTCTGGCCACTCACGTTGCTAGCCTCGTGGCCAGAGGCACTTCACGCATCAGGCACTGCTGCTTCCTCTTGCTGTTGTTTTCGTAAAATCGCCCCACACAGAAACATATGAATTTTGCAGATGAATGGTTTTATCCTGGGCAACTCTGATAAGCTTTCACTTCCCATCTGCCGCTCCATCTGTAGCTTCCAAAACCATGACTTCTCCCCTCCCAGGAAGGATGAGCAAACTTAGGAGCCTTCTCGAAGGGGCGTGAGTGCCCAAGTCAGTAGCTTCTACGAGGCTCTGAAAACCTGGGGGGATGGATATCCAAGGGCAGAGGCCACCTGTCGTGGCTGCTCTGAGCTGTTTGTGACTTGACATCGCCTGCCCGGTCTGCTGCCTAGTTCTGACTGCTGGCCAGACTCATTGGTCTTCACTGGCCAGTAGCCTCGATGAGACCCTGGACACAGACAGCCTGTGCAGAATCTTCCACCGCCGACCGGCCGTGTGAATTGGTACCATCAGCTTCAGCCTTCTGCACCTCAGCGTCAGCACCTGAAAGGGGGCACAGTATCAGCACCTACTTCATAGGGCGGTTAGGAGGATTAGAGGACGTGTTGCATGTCAAGGGCTTAACACAGTGCCTGACACAGAACGTGCTCGTTAAATGCAGGCTGTTATTATTATAGTGGTGGAGTAGCCTGGACCCCATGGGCTGGACTTCACCGTCAACTGAGTTGCTTTCCTTTTTCCCTTCACTCGTGAGAAGACCAGGAAAATATTTCTTGAACCCACATCTCTTTCAAAAGTGGGAAAATCAAAGTTAGACTTGAAGGCTAAAATGTTTCAAGAGAAGCAGGATAGAACCAACTCGTCTATGAATGGGAAGACTGTTCTCATGTTTGGAATATGCAAGCGAAGTGTGTTTAAAGAATCCAGGTCTTCCTCCTTCGCCGTTGATGTGACCGCCTGGCCCACGTAGGCTCTGGTTGGAGATGTTTACGTATCCAGCGTGTGAATGAAAATGGATGCTTTCAAGCACTGAGACCCTGCTAGGTCTGGAATCCTCAAAGGACATGATGGTTTTATTCAATATGTTCTATGTACTGAGTAAGGCTGGACACTGTGCTAGCATTCTTCGGTTAGATGGGCCACAGGAAGGGATGAAACCCTAAAGCATTGCGCCGTTGGTCTGCGTGGTTTGGGCCAGTAGCAACAGACCCCACACAGTCTATCACTGGGCTCTATGTCCCAGAGCAAATCAGATGCAAAGGCTGAGTGTGTCCACGGCCCCTCTGGGGCTCATATTCTGTCTGTGGTGTATGTGTGCGTGCGTGGGTGCATGCATGCATGTGTGTAGGTGTGTGCGAGCATGTGGTAGGGGATAACAGTATTTCAGTTTTTCAAGCTAAACCCAGGATCTACTAATTCTGCCTCTTGGGGATCCACAGCAACAAGGTCTAACCTAGCGGGACCTGCCATGTGGATATTTAAGCTACACTTGACCTAGACCCAAACCTCTCGACATACCACCAGGGACCCAGAGCAGGAAGCTAAGAGGTTTTCTGCGGCTCCTCAGCAGGAAAGGCCAGCTCGTACAGACAGGAGGCAGGTGTCCTGGCTTCTTTGCAGCGTCCCCAAGACCAGGGTCTCCATGGCGCTGATCAAGCAAGACTAGAGCCCAGATCCAGCAGCTGTTTCCTGTGTACCTACTGTGTGCCAGGCCCTCTGCTGGGACCTTTAACACGTGTGTGTCTTAATCCTCATCCCTTAAAACATGACTTCTGGTGTGTAAAAACGTTTCAAGAGGTTAGTATTCAAACAGAACTTCTAGTGAACCTTGCAGGAAAGTTAAGCCCTTGATAATATTCGGCATGGAGCCTGGTCGCCCTGGGATCTGGGCAGAGGACTCAGGCATCTGTGCACAGTCGATCCCCTGCTTTTCATTCCTCCAGTCAGTTCAGTGATTCTCGAGTGGGTCACGGAAATCCTGTTGTTAACAGCAAATGCAACCACAGCAAATGCATTTACAGCACTTAGTACATCCCCGGCGTGATTCTAAGTGCTATCCATGGTCCTGACAGCAATTCCATGAAGTACATACATACTTCGGGGATCCCATTTTTCAGATGAAGAAACTGAGGCACAAAGATGTTAAGGAACTTGACCACAAGGTTCCAGCCAGTGATCTTTTTTTTAAATTGAGGCAAAATTCACTTAACATTAAATTAAGCATTTTAAAGTGCTCAATCCAGTGGCTTTTAGTACATGCACAATGCTGTGCACCCTAGAACCTTCATCTAGTTCCAAAACAATTTCATCACCCCAAGAGGAAGCTCCATCCCTCCCCATTCACCTCCCCCCATGAGCCCCTATCAATCTCTAATCTGCCTCTCTGAGTTTGCCTACTCTGTATATTTCATATCAATGAAATCGTACAGTGTGTGATGTTTGTGACTGGCTTCTTTCACTTAGGATAATATTTTCATGGTTTACCCACATTGTAGTATGTGCCAGTATTTCATCCTTTTTATGGCTGAATACTATTCCATTGTGTGGCTATACCACGATTTGTTTGCCCACTCATCAGGTGGTAGAGCCGGGATTCTTAAGAGCTCTCCGAAAGCCGTGTCTTTTGGCCAGCCTGGATTGTGCCGTATGTCCTGAGGTGAGGACCTCATCAGGTTTAAGAAGATGCAGCTCGATCACGTGGGACTCTGCACAGCATTGGTACTTAGGGACTTTTGTTGACTGATCCCTGATGATGCTGGGGTCGGGGTAGGGGTGCTGATCTGATGCACCAGCGTCCACAGAAGCCTGGTGACCTTTCCCATTCAGCCTGGCCCACCTCTGCCTAGTTCTAGCAGAAAAGCTCCCAGTGATTCCGGTTGGCTGAGGCAGATTTAAGGTTGAAGATGGAAAGATGGAGGCTTAGGGTCAGAGCTCTAAGCTTCCCTTTTTCCCTTCCTTCTTCTTTCACCATCCAAGCCCCTTCTGAAGGCAGCCTGGGGGTGTCCTGGGGAGGAAAGAGCTCAGGCCTGCCTGTGAGGCCAGCTGAAAATGGTCTCGCAGATGAGATCAGGAGACAGGGCTCCTCTGACTTCACTCAGTCATGCAACAGATAATTATTGAGCACCTACTATGTGCCAGACACTGTGCTGGGTACCAGGTGTTCAACGGGAAAGAAGAACATGGTCAGTCCCTGCCCTCATCCTAGTGGTCAAGGGTGCAGACTTAAGCCAGACCAACTGAGCTTGAATCCCAGCTCTTCTGTTTACTAGCTGTGTGAAATTGAACTTGAGAAAAATCGCTTAATATCTCTGGGCCTCAGTTACGTCATCTGTAAAATGGGTACAATAACAGTACCACCCCCATACGGTTGTTAGAGGATGAAACGAGTTAACGTGTGTAATGTGCTTAGTAAGTACTTGGTAAGTACTGTCTGTGTGGCAGCCATGGTTATTGATGGGAGAAGACAGACATTAACCAGAATGATCACACGAGTGAACACGTGGTCACAAAGTGAGGCAAGTCTTCTGAAAGGAAGGAGGGATATAAGAGCACTTAGCAAGCAAGCTCACCTGGACCAGGGAGCCTGGGGTGGCCTCCCTGAGGACGCAGCACGTGAACTGAGGTGTGCGAGATGGGTTGGGCTTAGCTAGCGGAAGTGTGCAGGATGATCCTGGGGTAGTGTTCAGGAAAGGGGATGGCATGGGCAAAGGCCTGCTGGGAGGAGGGATGCTGGCATGCCTGAGGAGCTAAAAGAAGGCTGACGTGGCTGAAACACAGCGAGCCAGGGGTTGCCTTACTACCAGGGAGGATGGTCCAGCCAGTTCCTGCAGGGACTTTTGATCACCTGTCCGGTGGTTGAATCCTTAGCCCATGAGCTGTGTGGTTTCAGCGTGAAGTAACCTTATTTACAATGTGGAGGGATCACTTTGGCTACTGTGAGACAAGAGTGGGGAGGGGACGGAGCGGGAAAGGGGAGGCCAGTGAGGAAGGATGGGGGCTGCAGCTGCTGACCTAGAACCACATTCAGGGAGCCCCCTCCTCCCTGCACCTCCGGCAGAGGCCAGAGTCCTGTAAGCCATCGTGAGCTTCCTGAATCCAAGCAGCAGCTCAGCCTTTGAGGCACAGAGTCAGGCCGCCTCCTGTGTGGCGCTCAGGCCCCCCCATCTGCACGGAACAGCCCCATTCTCAGGAGACCCGTAGAGCAGGGCTGGTGCAGAGGACCCAGGACGCCCGGGGGCCTGAGGCCAGAGTTTCAGAAGAGGACTGAGTGTGAGGCAGGAGGGGACAGCTAAGGACTGAGAAAGAAAGTGGCTCGAGACCCCTCTTTGTTCTTTTGGTTTTAATTGTGATAAAACATGCGTAACATAAAATTTACCATTTTGAAGTGTACAGTTCAATGGTTAAGTACATTTACATGGTTATGCAACCAAGCTCCAGAACTCTTTTCATCTTGCAAAACTGAAACTCCACACCCATTAGACAAAACCCCCATCGCCCCTCCCCCAGGCCCTGGCAACCAGCATTCTCTTTTCTGTTTCTGTGGATTTGACTGCTTTAGGTACCTCATGGAAATGGAATCAGACAGTACCTGTCTTTTTGTGACTGGTTTATTTCACTTACAATATGTCAGGGTTCATTGATGTTGTAGCAGGTGTCACAATCTCCTTCCTTTCTAAGAGTGAATACATCTCCCTTGTACGTATAGACCACATTTTGCTTACCCCTTCATCTATCACTGATGGACACTTGGGTAGCTTCTACCTTACGGCTATGGTAGATAATGCTGCTGTGAACATGCGTGTATGAATATCTCTCCACCTCCCTGCTTTCAGTTCTTTAGGGTATATGCCCGGAAGTAGAATTACTAGATCATATGGTAGTTGTCTCTTTAGCTTTTGAGGAACCTCCGTACTGTTTTCCTTAGTGGCTGTACCAATTTACATCACCACAAGCAGTGCACAAGGGTTCCAATTTCTCTACATCCTTGCCAACATATTTTTCTTTTCTTTCTTTCTTTTTTTTTGATAGTAGCCATCCTAATGGGTGCGAGGCATTTCTTATTCTTTTTAAGGAACATAAACTCCCAAAACAAGGGCCCTGGAACCCTTGGAAGCTTTGAGTAGCTGGTACAACTCTCAGGAGACCCATGAGGTTAGCTACAGGCAGTTGTCTCCCCACAGGATCATAGCCCTCAAATGATTATTCTAGAACTTCTTCCCAGCCCACATCAGTCCCCCTTCTCATTCCCCATCCTTCTGAATAAGACCACCTGTTCACCAGCAGCTGGAAACCTGTGTGCCTTCCATCTCACCACTCCATGGGGGCCTGCATATTCTCATTCTAACCCTGATATCTTCCTCATGGGTGTTTCCACCTATGATTCTTCTATCTCGGCCCAATTCAGACCCTCATTGCTTCACACCTGGGCCTTCAGAGTTCCCCAAGAGGACATAGTCTGAGCCAGACTCTGAAAACAGGCTAGAGCTTCTCCAGGGCCGTTCGGAAAAGCAGCGGCCACTACCCTCTCTGGGAGCAGCTTGCAGGATATAATCATTTATTTACTCAAGCAAGTGTGCAGTTCACTTACCGACTGGGTGTTGAGCCAGGCTGAGTGCCAGGCACTGTGCTAGGGACTGGGAGATGCAGCAGAGGAACAGACTCGCTCATTCACTGAGGAGGTTTACAATCTATGGGAGAAATGGTGATGACGTCAGTAAAGTCATGTTGGGGTGCCGTGATGGGGAATAAGAAGGGGGTCCTACTTTAAGGAGCATGGTCAGGGAAGATGAGATGCTTTTAAAGAGTGCTGTTTAAGCCAACTCCTGAAATGGGGCCCACTGTGCAAAAGAGGGAGTGGAGGTACCAGGTGAAGGGGAACAGCACGTGCAAGGGCCCTGAGGCAGGGAAGAGCCCGGCGCGTCCAGGAACTAAAGAGAAGAGAAGTAGGTGGAGCAGAGTGATGGAGGTGGGGGGTGGAGCAAGGTGAGCCCTCTGACTCCTCCTTCTGCCCACCTGCCTCTGCTCTCTGTGCCCTTAGCCTGTGTCGTGGGTTCCTCAGGCTGCTGTACGAAATGACCACCAACTGGGTATCTTAAAATAAGAGAAATTTATTCTCTCACAGTTCTGGAGGCTCAGAGTCTGAAATCAAGGTTTCTGCAGGCCCGTGTTTCCTCTGCTGGCTGTAAGGGGAAACATTTCTCGCCTCTTCCTAGTTGCTGGTGGTCACCGTCAGCCCTTGGTGTTCCTTGCCTGGTAGATGCGTCACTTCAATCTCTACCTTCATCTTCATTTGGCCTTCTTTCCTATATGTCTGTCTCTCTTCTCATGACCTTTTTATAAGGACACCAGTCATTGGAGTCAGGGCCCACCCTAGTCATCTTAACTAATTACATCTACAAAAATCCTATTTCCAAATAAGGTCACCTTCTGAAGTTCCAAGTGGATATGAATTTGGGGAGGGGAGACACCCTTAAACCCGGTACAGCCTCCCTCCGCCCCTTGCTGGGCCTGCCCGCAGCTGCCCTGCGGGAGGGGACGGTGCTGTCCTGGGTCTCCAGCAGCATCTGGGATGGGCATTGCTGGGAGCCCCCTCTGAAGGCAGCTCTTGCAAGGAACCCATCCTCTCAGCTCTGTGTGGGGATGGAGCTGACGTTCTCCAGTTCCTTCATTCAATAATCATTTCCCGAGCACCTATCAACCTCCGGACCCTGGGGGACAGCAGACAGCAGGACAGACAGGGTCCCTGCCACAGGGAGCATGGCATCCCGTGACACGGTTCTCAATGAGGGAAAATCAGAGTGCTGTGTGATTCCCGGAAATTTCCTCTAAAACACCTTTCAAGTATCAGGTTCTTTAAAATATTAGGACTCCAACCCAGACCAGTTGAATATAAATTCCTTACAGGAAGCAAGAATCTCTCTTTTTTAAAGCTCCCCAGGTGATTGGAATACACAGAGAGAGTTGCAGATCATTGGTCTGGGGGAGACATAGACATTCATCCCTTAATTACAGTAATAAATAGCAAGGTGAGTGCTAGGGTGGAAAATGTTAGCCTCACTACTTCGTGGGAGGTCATATTTGGGAGCCCGACACCAGATCTCTGGATGCGACCATCTCTCTTGTTGGCTGCTTTCTCAGCATCCAGCCACTTTTATTCTTTGGGTGATCAGAGATGCGCATCCTCTTTCCTGAGACCCCAAAACCCACGTGGACACCATCCAAGGAAAGCTCCGCCCAGATAATGTGTGAGTCGGAAAGGGTGTATCCACTCAGGCTGTTGGTCACGAGGGAACTGGAAAAACATGCCAGTAATTATGCCGTTAACAGTTCTGTTTGCATCGAGTAGCAAAATAATCATTTCCTCAGCCCTGTTATTTTCCAGCCTGACGGGTCGCACTCCTGCCTTTGCAGAAACTCAGTTTGCTCTCCCCTTGCTGGCTCGTCTGGGTCTCCTGGGCTGTACTTTCGGTTGGACAGCTCTTCAGCCTTTCTGGAGGTGAGGACCGACCCAGAGCATCCCCTGGACAGAGGGAGGCTGGAGTTCTCATGGGACACAGATGAAAAGCACCGAGACTCCTCAGAAAGTCAAGGTAGAACACTGTGTTGGCTAAAGTAGGTAAGGAAGGACATTCCTGGGAGGATGTAGGGAGTTCACATAATCGGTACAGAAGGTGGCAGAACACAAGGCAAGAATGACATGACGTTTTTCACCCAAGGGATACCGCCATTTGGCTTAAATACTTCCCAGCCATATTGTATGTTTGCTATTTTTGTTTTCCCTTCTTTCATTACTGAGAAAAGTTCAGTCCTGGGGAAAGGAGGTGGATGGTTTTATCTTGAGTCATGTGTCCTGGCTTTGGCCAGCAGGGCAGAGCACTTCAGACATTCCTTCCTTCCTTCATCCATCGCACGCTTGTTGACACCCTACGGGATGCCAGGCAGTGCTCTAGACCTGCGCTGTCCAGTAGAACTTACTGTGCTGATGTCCAAGTGCAGTAGCCACCAGCCACATGTGGCTACTGAGAGCTTGAAATGTGCTTTGTGGGACCAAGGAACCAAATCTTCAGTGTGATTTGATTTTAATTTAAATGTAAACAAATAACATATTAAGCAGCACCGTCCTTGATGCTCGAGATGGAGTAGTAAAGAGAATGATTTTAAAAACTCCTGCCCTTGTGGACCTTGTCGTGGGGCAGGAATACTTCCACTAGAGAGAATTGCACTGCTGTTAGCAAACAAGAGAGAGTGGATGCTACCAGCTCAGAAACAAATGTGATCTCTATGCTCTGCCAGTTTGATGGTCTCACCACATCCCAGACTGACCATGCCATGAATTTTGTAAGGTATTTTCTTCCTAGCTCCTCCCTCCTCAGATCTCATAGTTCTTCCTCTTGGCAGAAGCTCTCTACGTGTCCATTGATGGGACATTTCCAGCCCTAGGCATCTTCCTGTCCAGTGCATTGAGCATGTTTGCGTCTCGGGAAAGTTTCAATGATGTGGCTTGTCCACCAGTGGCAAAGGGCAGGGATGCTGTGCACTCTGGGATGCTCTAAGCACATCCAAGTGCACCCTGGGAATTTGAGTGTGAGCCCAGGTGGCCCACAATGTGGGCGATCAGCACTGCAGAGCCTGTTATTCTTCCCCTGCCTCCCCCTCACATGTAACTGCAGATGGAGATTATCCTCAAGGGCATTGTAGAGGAACGGCATGTCTTAAAAGGTCAAGTGGGATAAAGGAGGGGAGTTTCTACGCCTTTTTATTGATGATAGCAGAGACTTAGATGAACATGGACCCAATGGACAGGGTTAAGGTCCAGTTGTTGGGTGGATAGATGGAAACTCTGTGCGTTTCATAATCATCATCATTCATTTCCTTCCTCCCACTTGCTGCCACTTTGAATCATTGCCCAGCACGGAGAATGGTCACTAGTGGCCTCTCAGAATAGTTGCCCGGGGAAGCCCTTCACGATCTGCCAGGCTGCAGTGGTTGATAATATTCGCTAGCATTTCATGAGTCTAGTCGGCCCCTGTATCCACAGGTCCACAGCCAGGTGGTTTGGTTATGGAGCCCGCAGTTATGGAGGGCCGACTGGAAGAGGTTGAGCATCCTTGGATTTTGGTAGGTGCGCAGTGGGTCCTGGAACCAGTCCCCTGCCTATACTGAAGGATGGCTGTATTTACCGTATGTGGCATCCTGAGCCAGAAGATTTCCACGTGTTACCTAAAGTCACAGAAACCCCAGAAGGTAGAGGCTATGTCTGCATCCCATTTTACGGATGAAGAAACCAAGGCCGAGAGAAGTTAAGGAATTTGCCCTGTGCCTCACAACTGGTGGGGGTCAGGACCAAGATTCACTCATGCCTCCGGGGGAAAAAGGAAAGATAACCTGAGTTCTTCACCAATAGGTCGTATTGCACCCACTGAGCTGTTGGGGACCAAAGCTCTCCTGCTCATTCCTTCCCCATCTAAACCCTCGTTCTCTTCATCTGGAAGAGAATCCAGGTGGCGAAGATGTCCAATAACCGAGAGAGGAGCAGTGCACATCAGAACCTGAATCCAGAGCCACCAGCATTCAGCCGTCATTTTCTGCTGGTCCCCACAGCATCCCCAGGGGGCTGGCACGGAGAAGGGCACTGAGGCTCAGTGGGTTTGAGTGACTTGCCTAAGGTCACACAGCTTGGCAGTGGCCCAGCCTGCGTTTGAAGGCAGGTGCAGGCGACTCGCAAATGCACCCTCTTTCGGCTTTGCGCAGCTGCCTCACTGTGAGGCTGGCCGGCGGTGGACCCCAGGGGAAAAAGCCAATCACAACAGCGCAAACCGCACCACGTGACCACCATGGCTCGTGTGGCCCCATTTCCACACTTGTGGGCTGTCTCCCTCTGGCTGATGGAAGATCGGGCTTTACCAGTTGTGTTTGCTGTAAGCGTGGACGGAGGAACCAGCTGTTCTGCATTAGCTGGGAACGCCTAGCTTTCAAATTCCTTTATAATCCTGTCCCTTTTTATCTCAGACCGTCCAGACCCCTCCCCAAACTGCCAAACTGCAGAGCTGAAGGAATTCTCACTCGTTTAAACCTTAGCCTCAAGCAGCGTAATTAAGAACGAATGGCTGCCATCCCTCCAAACGTGCACAGTTGTTCCATTGCAGAATCGAAACGATGCTGGCGTGTTCTGCACCAGCACTCGCTCCACGAGGGCACGTGAGTGAGCACGCAGTGTCATCCTGACCTGGATTTGAATCCTCTCTCCAGCCCCTTCCACCTGCGTGATCTCAAGACAGGTGAATCCAACCTTCCTGAGTCTCGATTTTCTCACCTGTAAGAGGGAGATGATAGTGTTACCGATGGCCAGGTGGGAATCCAAGGTCTGCCTGAGGTCCAGCTCTGCAAGCTGTCTGATATGCAACCAGGCGTGGGCACAAAGGCTCAGGCCTGGCACCCACGTGCGTCCTCGTGTTCATCTCTCGCACCGTCTAAACGTTGGGCCCAGGATGCTCAGCCATGGTGACGGCACTGAGGAGACAGAGATGGCCGGGTCCGCCAGGGAGACCACCTGGTTCCATGAACGGAAGAGGCAGAAGAAGAAAGCATGACTGATTCAGGCCCCAAGTGTTCAGATGCAGCCTAGGTTTGAGGCAAGAAACATGAGAAAAAGTAGTGGAATCCAGGTAGGGGCTTTCACCAAACAGTAACGCAGCCCACTAGTAACCATGCCCAAGCAATCTCTCCGGCCCTGAGTAATCATACCATCAGTTCCTCTCCCTTCGGGTAAACCTAAGGAGATGGGCAGAGGAGGGCCTGATATGCGAAACAAGGCCGGAGCCCTCTCCCCACCGCACTTTCCTCCTAGGGTCATTATAAAAATGAGAGATAGTAAAATACAGGGCCCAGTTGGGCATTTATTACAAGTTCCGAGAAAATGGGTCTCTTATTGTTCTTCTTATGATAGCTAGAAATCCTGGACAGTTATTCGTTCTGCACCAAAATCATGGTCTGGCCTTTTTTTTGTTGTTTTTTTTGTTAAAAGCTTGTTTTTTATTTATTTATTTATTTTTAATGTATTTATTTATTTATTTATGGCTGTGTTGGGTCTTCGTTTCTGTGCGAGGGCTTTCTCTAGTTGTGGCAAGCGGGGGCCACTCTTCATCGCGGTGCGCAGGCCTCTCACTATCGTGGCCTCTCTTGTTGCGGAGCACAGGCTCCAGACGCGCAGGCTCAGTAATTGTGGCTCACGGGCCCAGTTGCTCTGCGGCATGTGGGATCTTCCCAGACCAGGGCTCGAACCCGTGTCCCCTGCATTGGCAGGCAGATTCTGAACCACTGCGCCACCAGGGAAGCCCTGGTCTGGCCTTTTTTGTGGTCAGTCTGTAGTTGAGCAGCCCGGCCCCCCATTGCCCCTCCCTGCTGCAAGGCTGTTTGAAAAGAGCCTTGGTGTTGATCAGCCTGCTTGACTGCAATGGGCTGAAGCAACACTCTTGAGTCATCGCAGCTGCAATCTCCCTGAAGGTTCAAGTTGGAACCTTCCTCCAAAGTTCTACCTTAGACCTCCTCTTCAACCTCACTTCCCCCACCCCAGCACCAGGCTCAAACGATCTGTCCCTGACCAGCCTGGTGGCCACTATAAGGCTCCCAGGCAGTTTCTGAACGTGTCAGATGTCAGCTCTGACATCTGGATGGGTCCCAGCCTGGGAAACAGTCACGGAGTAGATGCCAAGGCAGAGAGCAGAGTCGCAAGCCTCCTCCCACACACTCTTGTCCATCTGAAGAGAAACAGCCCCACTGAGGCCAGATTGGACATCTGAAACCCGGATTCTGGCCCTGGCCCAGGGCCCATAACACTGCTTAGTCGGAAAGTGGAGAGTGGGAAAGAGGAGGCCGTTTGGTGGTGCTGGCCAGCCTTCCCAGGGTAGGGCCCGAGTGGAATCCCACATCAGTGTTTTGTTCCCTCGTGGAGGAGGGATGGAAATTGTGTCCCCAAGAGCCGCTGGCTGTCTCCTGTGTCCTTTCCTCCCCCAAGAGAAGGAGTGTCCTCGGTGCAGTTTAATTGTGTTCATCAGTCAACATTACTTGGCAAACCCAGCCAGGGGCACAAACGTTGCCACTCCTTTCTGCGCATAAATGTGCTCTTTGAGATGCTGGAATGTGGTTTAAGGCCAAGCAGTTTTTTTATTACAGAGTCAATCTTTGTTTAAAACTTTGCCGCCCTGGGGCAGTTTCTAACAAGTTACTTTAAACAATGCATTCTCTACAGCTAAATGGTCCCATTAATCCAAACTGCTCTGCCGCGATTCGGTGCAGCAGAGGGCAGCGTCCGAGATGGACTTCACTGAGAGCGACGGCTGCAGAGCCGAGGTGCGGCTTGTCGTGAATTGATCTGCCAGGAGATGCCCGCTCCCCCAGTGTCCCCGCCTCTGTTCATCCAGCCCCAAGCGTGCGCAGGGGGCTGTGCTAGTCCTGTGGTCTCACTTCATCCCTCAGCTACCTGGTGAGGCAGGACCTCATCACCCCCATTTGAGAGACAAGGGACGTGAGGACTCACCCAAGGTCACTCATCTACTGAGAGGTGGAGCTCAGGCTTCAACCCACTTGTCCTTAACCACAAGCCGGGGCTTCCCAAGTCTTAGCCGCAGTAAGCCAGATGATGTAAAGGAGTACGCAGTTGAGTTTTTGAAAATGGCAGGTATTTATCTATATTACCACGTGTAAGGGAAAGCTAGCATGCTCCAGCTTTCTGAAGTTGAAGTTTTCTTTTTAAAAAAATAGTTGATCTAAATAAGAAAATATTAATAAAGCAAAATACAAGGGGTGAGTGGTTCTTCGAGTATTCAACGAACATTTATTGACTGTCTACTGTGTATGCCAGGCACTTTTCTGGGGGCTGGGATGCAACAATAAATAAAGCATATTCATGGTGTGCCCACCACCCCACCCGGTGCTGATGAGAGAAAGAGACAATAGATAAGAGAATGGGTAATGCGCAGAGTGGAAATATGTCTGAGGAAAATTACAGCATTGGAAAGAGAAGGGAGGGTGGGCCAGGAAGGCGCTTTGATAAGGTGGATATGCCAAAAAGTTGTGAGAAAAATGTATGAATGACCAAAAAAAGAGGAACAGCATAATGGCAGGGGTCAGCAAACGTTTTTATTAAGGGCCAGATAGTAAATAAAATATTTATTATTTTTAGGTTAAGTTTTGCAAGCTGTATGGTCTCTGTCACAATGACACAGTTCTACCACTATAGCAATAAGGTAGCCATAGACAGGATGTAAACAAATGGGCATGGCAGTGTTCCAGTAAAACTTTATATATGAAAACATGTGTTGGGCCATAGTTCACAGACCCCTGCACTAGACCATTCTGCCAGATCTCCCACATTCAGGTAACGGCCTTGCCCAGAACACACCTGTCTCAGCCTTTGCAGATTTAGTTCCCTGTCCACCCACCCATCTTCCCAGGCAGGCCTTTCCTGCATTATCTCAGATGAGTCTGTCACCCAAGGTGCCAACGTTGATGGACTCCTTGCTTCAACTTTCAGGACCCTGGATAGAGAAAGGGTGGTGGAGATTGCCAGGGTCTTCTGGTCAACATCCTCTGGAGCCTGGCCTGGACCCCCACCCAGCCGTGGGTGGCTGAACTTGACATAAAACAACAGTCTTCTTCTACTTTATTTTTCCCCAACCTGCATGGCTTACCAGTACTGAACTTGAGCTAGAAAGAAGCACATGAAATCCAGCTCACCCGTCAGTGTTGCCTGGCCCTGGTCATTTGTTCACAGAGGGGCCTACAGGACTGTAGGCCTATCCAGCCCTTCATAGTATGTGTCAACCAGAGCAAACTGGATGTTCTTACCACTCAACTTTCTCTGCATAAGCCTGTCAGAAATAGCTGGTGCCCCTTAGCACTTAAATCACCCTGCGCTACCTACCTCAATCTGAATCAAAAAGGTTAATGACATTGAATCCTGAGACTCATTGATTTCAGGATGTACCCCAGCTTCCCGCTTCCCCTCAAAGCACAAGACTCGTTTGTCTTTCCTTGGCTGCTCAGGCAAGTTGCTGACTAATGCCCTGAAGCCAGCTAATTCTCAAAGATTTCCCAGAGTGACTGGACGCCTGTTCCTGTAGTGCTTTCTGTAAATCTGGTTGATTTTGTGTGTCTGGTTCCCCACCATCTTTCTGCCTGGATGTGTCTGGGCTCCCTGTCTGTAATTTGTCCCATGAGTCTGCTACAGGTTGCAGTGTTGATCTGACAAGAGAGAGATGAATTTTTAACCAAGGTGATGACCGCAAAGTACACTCTAATGAAATATCAGCTTTAGTTCCTCACTATTTATTTTTATTGAAGTATAGTTGATTTACAGTGTTGTGTTAGTTTCAGGTGTACAGTAAAGTGATTCAGGTATACACATACATGTAAGGTCCTCACTGTTGATTGATTGATCCTTTCATATAGTCAATCTGTTGACTGACTAGTCAACACATGCTCAGCGGGAACATACAATGTGCCAGACATTTGCTAGGATCTGCAGTTACAGCCACCAACAGGGTAGTTAACATTCCTGTCTTCATAGATTAGCATTAAATAATTATATCCTTATGACATTGTTAGGACAGAAGTTCACATACATATAATATAGGAAGCCAACGTGTATATAACCTTTTCTCTTCTAGGGAATCAGAGAAAGCTTCCCTGGAAAAGTGTCCTTAAACTGAGAGAAGTAGAGAAAGAACTAATTGGGTGAAGAAAAAAAATATAGGGGCCAAGTATTCCAGGCAGAGAGGGCTGTGTGTGCAAAGGCCCTGAGGCATGAGGGAACATGGCCCATGCAGCAAGTTGAGAGTGTTAGGTGGACAGGGTATGGTAAGGGTATAAGCCAATAGAATGAGGCTGAAGAGGTAGGCTGACCCAGATGCTGTGGGACCCTGAGGGCCATGTTAAGAAGCCCCAGTTTATCCTAAAAGCATCAGGTTACCTGTGAAAAGTTTTTTATTGGAAAGCACCATGATGAGATTGCTTTAGTTCTTAATCAATTGCTTGGCAGTGGGGAAAAAAAAGGAAGGAAAAAAAGTAGAGAGCTATACCAGGCTGCTGGAAGAGGGGAAATACAATAGCTAATATTTTCTGCTAGTGGATATATACATTATAGCTCAGGTAATTATTTTCCATCAGGCCAGTCCCCTCTGTTGTTTCGGTACAGTTATTTTTCTCTCTTTGTTGGGCCTTTCTGCCCCACTCGGGTTTCTTAGTCCCCAGACCCCTGGGTTTCCTGTAGGGACACTGTAACCTGGAGCCAGACCCAGAAACCTTTCTCATCTCTGTTTGGCAGAAATTTTCCAGGACTGAGGCCATGGGAAGTGTAGCAAAGGGATCCGAGTGTACACTTGCAGAGTCAGCAGAGTCTGAAGCCAGCCTATCCCATTTACTGGTCATGAAACTTTGGACAAGTTGCTCATCCTTTCCATACCCTGGTTTTCTCATCTGTCAAATGGGAACCATCAGTCACCTACCTCAGCCTTCGCCATGGGGATGAAGCTGTGAAATGTGAAGTGCTTGCCTGGCACAGAGAAAGTGCTCAATCAATAAATGATGACAATAGGGTGACAAGAGGGTAAACCCACTAGGTTGACAGTTTTTCAAGTGCAGAAACAACATCTGTTTCACTTAGCTTGTGTCTCCGGTGCTGGGGGCAGTGCCTGGCACATAGTAGGAGCTCAGTAAGTCCTTACTGAAGTAAGAAATCAGGGAGCAAATGGACCCATGGCCGTCCCATGTAACACCACTGGGGCTGCAGTGCCGGTTGCCATTTATTCCCAAGTGGTGGAAGACTTGCTTATCCTTTATTGCATGTTTTTTACTTCCATGATTATTAAAAGCATCTCAGTTTTTTCCTAGATTGAAGACCAGTGGAAAGGTTTTTGTCTTTACTTATTTCTTTCCACCAGAGGCATTTTCAGATCTCTCCGCCATTAAAATGGAAAACATTCCAAAGAGCCAGAGAGTCAATTTCAGAAGAGCGATGAGCCATGGTGGGTTCTCGTAAATCCTAAAGTTGGCTCAGCCACTTCTCCCCTCAACTGGAGGTGCCGGCACAGATAGAGAGGAGCCCCATCTGGGGGCCCAGCAGGCCAAGGGATGGTGACACGTCACACCTGTCCGGCCACATGCTGGCTCCCTTGCAGCCGGGAGAGGGTCCGATATCACATGTAATTCCCTGATGTCATAAGGCAGGTATCTCAGCTGTCCCTGTCTCCACAAGAGGGGGCTGGGAGGCAGACATAGCAGCGCTTTCCCTCCAGTTTCCATGACCACACCATGTATCCTCCAGGCCTCTTTGGTGAAGCCCTTGAGGTCAGGTGGCCAGGTACAAATCCCTGTTACTGTTATATGTGGACTGTCTAACCTGGCACGAGTAATTTAACCTCTCTGTACTCCTTCATTGCAAAATGGGTGATGATAACAGCACCCATCACAGCGGTCGTTGAGAAGGCAAAATGAGTCAATATATGGCAGGTGCCTGGAACACATGATTTATATCTTCAGTAGTCATCGTCATCATCAATATCGTTATCATCACCATCATCACCATTTTTAGATGAGTTATCCAAGCTTTGAGAAGCCCAGTTTGCTCCATTGTAAAATACAGCTACTGCTGCCTACCTTCTGGAGTGGTTCAAGGATCAAGTGAATAGTGCGTACAAAATACTAAATACCAAGCATGATTCTTTTTCTTTTTTTTTTTTTTTGCGGTACGCGGGCCTCTCACTGTTGCGGTCTCTCCCGTTGCGGAGCACAGGCTCCGGACGCGCAGGCTCAGCGGCCATGGCTCACGGGCCCAGCCGCTCCACGGCATGCGGGATCCTCCCGGACCGGGGCACGAATCCGTGTCCCCTGCACCGGCAGGCAGACTTCCAACCACTGCGCCCCCAGGGAAGCCCCCAAGCATGATTCTTACTGTAGCTATGTTATAATGACTTTTTTTCGGTTTGAACTTTGGGGCTTCCACGGGTATTTTTTTATTGTGGTGAAATACGTATATCGTAAAATCTGCCGGTAGTGGCGTTTAGCACATTCACAGTGCTGTGCATCCACCATCACTCTCTAGTTCCAAACACTTTAATCAGCCCAAAAGGAAACCCTGTGCCCACTAAGCAGTCACTCTCCGTTTCCCCCGCTTCCCAGCCCCTGGCAATCACCGATCTGCTTTCTGTCTCCGTAGATTTACCTCTTCTGGACATTTCACAGAAGTGGAATCGTACAATATATGGTCTTTTTGTTTGGCTTCTTTCACTGAGCATATGTTCACGAGGCCCATCCGTGTTGAAGCGTGTGTCAGTCTCGTTACATTTTATGGCCGAGTAATATTCCATTGCATGGATAGCCCACATTTGCTTTATCTAGTCGTCTGTCAGCGGATGTTTGGGTCGTTTCCTCTTTTTGCCTACTGTGACTAGTGCTGCTATGAATATTCATATACAAGGGGTTTTCTGAACACCCGTATTCAATTCGTCGGAGTATTATTGGCTTTTTAACATATGTGGTTCAGCTATGTAAGAAAAGGAAGAAACAGTAAAAAGATAAAGTAGGAAGAGAGGGATTTCGGCTTCTGTATCTGGATTTCCTTTTTCTGCCAACCTCAGCTGTTTGGGAGCCAGCAAGGGAACCAACCACAGAGAGTTTGGTCTTGGCTTTGTTCTTTTTTTTTTAATTATTATTTTTTATTTTTTTATATTTTACATCTTTATTGGAGTATAATTGCTTTACAATGGTGTGTTAGTTTCTACTTTATAACAAAATGAATCAGTTATATATATACATATGTTCCCATATCTCTTCCCTCTTGCGTCTCCCTCCCTCCCACCCCTCCAGGCGGTCACAAAGCACTGAGCTGATCTCCCTGTGCTATGCGGCTGCTTCCCACTAGCTATCTGCCTTACGTTTGGTAGTGTATATATGTCCATGCCTCTCTCTCGCTTTGTCACAGCTTACCCTTCCCCCTCCCCACATCCTCAAGTCCATTCTCTAGTAGGTCTGTGTCTTTATTCCTGTCTTACCCCTAGGTTCTTCATGACATTTTTTTCTTAAATTCCATATATATGTGTTAGCATACGGTATTTGTCTTTCTCTTTCTGACTTACTTCACTCTGTATGACAGACTCTAGGTCTATCCACCTCATTACAAATAGCTCAATTTCGTTTCTTTTTATGGCTGAGTAATATTCCATTGTATATATGTGCCATATCTTCTTTATCCATTCATCCGATGATGGACACTTAGGTTGTTTCCATCTCCGGGCTGTTCTTGAGCTCCTGGGCGCTGTCCATGCCCCAAGGGCCACAGATCCCCCTGGGGAAAGCCCTGATGACTGTAACTGGTGTGCCTGGGGAAGCCAGCTAGCCAGTCATCCTTCCTCTCCCTCAGAGGGAACAGGCAACAAGAGCTCTGGGATAATCAAGCACTTACTGTGTGCCAGGCACGGGGCTGAGCCTTTCGCATACATGATCTCATGAAGTCTTTGCCCAACTCAGACAGGGAAACGGAGGCTCAGAGGGGTAAAGTAACTTACAAGATCACACAGCAAGGAAGCAGATAGGCAAGCTTCAAACCTGGTCACCCAACGCAGAGTGATGTCCCTGCAGGACAGTGGCACATCTGGCTATCACTCAGTTGGACTCATCTCAGTTGGACCTGCCCAGGTATCTGCCTTGGTGTAAGAGGGATTCTATGTACGTTTGGCAATTCCATTTCAGGGACCTTGCACAGCCTCAGGGATTTCATTCAACCTTTGTCCCTGTGTATATTAAGCGACTATTATGTGCCAGACATTGTGCCAGCCAAGCCTTTCTCAGCTGGAGTTCCTCATCTGAACCTCAGAACACAGCAGATCATCAGGGTGACTTGATGATTCTTGATTCTTGCAAGTATAGAACATAACTAGTACCATTCCCGATACACAGGGGGGAAGCTAATCCAGGACATACAGTGGATGCCCCGGGAGCAGGGCTAAGTTCTCACAGAGACATGGTCTCAGTCGATCATCGCTGTGTCTCCAGCATCTAGAACAGTGCCTGACACACAGTAGGTCTAACATAAATATCTGCTGAATGGATGAGCGGGGACAGAGTGACGGGAACAAAATAGACATGACTCCCCCCCATGCAGCATACATACATCCTGTTTTACAATTTACAATACAGTCCTCTTTAATAATCCAAACCGTTCAAATATTCGAGGACCTCGCACTGCAGATAATTTATCAATGATCAGTGAATTTGTACCAGTACCTTTCCAGCATAGCCATGTGTGAACAGGTCTTTGGAATAGTCCCAGGTGACATTTCTTAAGCTTTTTTTTCTTAAGAAACACTGTCACTATAAGAACAAAAGGGGGGTGGGACTAAGGCATTACCCCTAGTAAACACATCAGGAGTGCCTGTAAATCGATAGGCTTTACCCAATGAGCAGGATGCATGAATTCACGGACAGTCAAATAAAAGCGGGGCTTAAGTTACCCCCATTGAAATGGGTCCATACAACTCAGTGATACCAGTTGAAAGAGCTGAATCCGGGCTTCCCTGGTGGCGCAGTGGTTGAGAGTCCGCCTGCCGATGCAGGGGACACGGGTTCGTGCCCCGGTCTGGGAGGGTCCCACATGCCGCGGAGCGGCTGGGCCCGTGAGCCATGGCCGCTGAACCTGCGCGTCTGGAGCCTGTGCTCCACAACGGGAGAGGCCACAGCAGTGAGAGGCCCGCGTACCGCAAAAAAAAAAAAAAAGAATACCCTGGGTGCAGCATGTCCTGATCCTCCAGAATCTCTCTTGAGCCAAGAATCTGTGTCTGCTTGAGGTTTGCAAGGGTGGCTACAGCATTTCTTTTTCCGTGGAGGAGTGTGTGGCTTCTCTTCTGTGTTGCATCTTGACCTGGTTCCAATACGAACAGGCTAGTGAACCTGGCAGGCTGCCAAGGTGCTCAGGGACAGTCAGCTGTCCTCTGAGCTAAGTTTCACCCCAGGGCTGAAATCTGAACTGACCTAACCCTGATGTTCTGGGAGATGGAGATCCTTGTTGTATTCCACCCCCAGCAGAACGCAGACTTCAGTCCTAGAGAAGTAATAATAATAACAACGATAATGATAGCTAGCATTTCAGCCTTCTGTGGGCTAAGCTACTCAACCTAGAGTGATCCCTGTTGCTCTCCCCTGCCCACCAGTCATTATCCCACTTCTGATACCGGTTTCTGTATCAGCCAGGATTGTTCAGTTGCAAGCAACAGTTAATGCCCTCTTTTCATTTAATCCTCATAGCCACCCCATAAAGTGTAAGTATTGTTATCATCCTCAGGGTTTTTTTGTTGGTTTTTTTTGTTGGTTTTTTTTGCGGTATGCGGGCCTCTCACTGTTGTGGCCTCTCCCGTTGCGGAGCACACGCTCCGGACGCGCAGGCTCAGTGGCCATGGCTCATGGGCCTAGCCACTCCATGGCATGTGGGATCTTCCCAGACCGGGGCACGAACCCGTGTCCCCTGCATCGGCAGGCGGACTCTCAACCACTGCACCACCAGGGAAGCCCCCATCCTCAGTTTTAAAGAAGAGGAAATTGAGCTTCAAATAGATGAAATGACCTGCCCAAGGCCACACAGCTCATAAGTGGTGGAACCAGAGCTTGAACCTACATCTCTCTGTATTATTTTAACCACTTCAAATACTGATGTGTTAGTGTTGGTGCATTGGGGACACTTGTCTGGTGACTTGGAATTGATCATAGGTCATTGCCATCATTTGAACCCAGGGGAATGTGAAATGGTGTAAGATATCTGTTTTTAGCCATACACACAGAAGGAAAGTTGAACTTATCAATACAGATCAGTTTAGTTTAACACTCATTTATACTCTATCCCTTGCCAATTGAACTGACACTGAGCTGATCCTTGCAAAAACAGGCAGGAATTGACCAGGCAAATGTGTAGGAAAGGTGTCGCCAGCATAAGGGACAGTACAGAAAAGCCCTCATTCTGGAGTGCAGCACGTGTTTAGAGCAGTTTCTGTGGACCACTCTAAAACAGGCATGAGGACCCAAAGAGGAAGAGGCATGTGGCTGCTAGAACCTGCCCTGTTTCGGGCCTGTGCTGGACACTGGGGAAAGAGAGACGAATCAGACAAGGTTCATGTCCTCAGGTAGCTTACTGTCAAGGGAACTGAACATATATAACTTATAAATGGGAACACAGGCATATAAGAGTTAAAATGTCACAGCTTGATAGAAGACTGGTAAGGAGTGGGAATGCCTTCCCTCCAGCATTTCTAAGCAAAGGATCTAGGGACTTCCTTCTGAAGGCTCCCTTTTACTGAACACCTACTATGGGCCAGGTACTGTACGGGCCATACCCCCAACACACAGGCAACTCGGAGGCCATTGCCATTCCTGTTTTGCAGATTACAAAACTAAGACTCAGCGAGCTTGCTTAAAATCAAACAGCAAGAAAGTGGCAAAGATCAGAGAGAAACTTCTACAAACACCTTTCTAAAAACAGCTTTCATTGCAGCGAAGTTTTGGCTTTCCCACATAAATCACATTTACTTTTAAGATTCAGTCTTTTGATGTCCTCCAAAGGAGGCCTTGTCTTGTCCCCCTCAAAACCAAATCAAATAACTGGCTGTAATCCGTCGTTGTAAAGGGATGCAGGATTTAGTTAACCAAATGTTCTGCTCATTTGAGATGTCTCGTGGCATATGAGGACAACCAGATTTCAGAGAATTAAAATACAATCAAACAGACTTCACACACACACACGCACACACGCGTGCACGCGCAGCTGAATGGCAATTCAGTTCTTCATTCATGATTCCAGCAATGCTATTTTATCAGGCTCTGCCTCTGGGTGCTGATTCTTGTCAGTTACCTTTCCATTACAGCCATCTGGAGGAAGGGCTGACGTGTTTAGAGTTCCCACCGATGGAAAGTCAGATAAACTGCCTCTTAGAATGGCTGATGTATGCTTAAAATGAAAAATGTGCGTTTTACAAATGTTCTGTGAAAGTGTTGAGGCTTTGAGAAATGGTTTGCCAGTTCCTAGAAACGCAGTGAGCATGTTTTAATTCTGTGTCATTGTCACCAGTAACGAAAAGATGCGTCCAATTAAAAGCAATTGGGTTTTATTATCCAGGTGGTTATCTATTTGCTGTCTGCCTGTGTGGAGGGGAAGTTCACCCCCTATCCCAAGAATCTCCCTGTTTGTCTGCCTGCCCCACTGTCCCCGCCACTGGAGGACAGGTACCATGACTGCCTTACCCACTGAGGTTCCAGGGGTCTGGCCTCTGACCTATCAAACTGGGAAATCATGTTTCCCAGGAGAGCAGACGGAACTTGCAAAATCTTAAAGTCATGAAAGGGCACAGAACGTTTAGAGAACTTCAAGTAATCTCGAGACTGAACAGGCAGAGCCAGCTGACAACCCACTTTCTAGCCTTGCTAAGGAGTTAGGACACTGTCCTGCAGGGGCTGGAGAACCACCAAGGGTATTAAGTAGAAGAAGGGGCACGATCAGACTTACGTTTTAGAAGATCTTACAACTGCTTCCCCAAGGATGGATTAGAGTGGAGTCTAGAAGCTGGGGCTGCATTTTATCCAGTTCACTTTTCCTCAGGTACCCAACTATGGCTGTAATTATGCCCCCAGGGTCCAGGAAGAATTACAGCATCTAGCTTTCCCAGTATGCTAGCACTCAGGTCTCGCCATGCGCTTCCACTACATTTGAATCAGGGGTTGCCTTCTCTTGTCTCCAGTTGCCTTTGCTCTTGCCTCTTCTTCAGGGAACCCTGAACTTGGCCTTTCCTCTGGTTGTTCTGGAGTTCTGGCCTTCCTGAGAGATTTCCTAGCAGATAAGACTTCAGTAAGGCTCACGCATGAGCCATCTGGAAAGTCGAGGACAGTGATGGGAGTGCCTCTCCCCAACCCAAAAAGAAATAAGCCGGATGGAAAAATGGGTCTGAATCCACTTGTGAGATGGAGTGCAGTGAGAGGAATCAGGTGGCTGGGGTCAGATTGTAGACGGCGCCACAGAAAGGCCCACACCCCGGACAGACGACGCCTGATGTGCAAGCTATGCTCCACAACGATCCCCTTGGAAGGAAGTAGGAGGCGTCAGAAGGTGGCTGCAGTTTCCTCTGCTTGTTTCCTGACTCTTTCTAAAGAAATGAAGCACATTCCTGTAGCCTGTTCACCACGGGGAAAGCAGGATTGAAAAGAGCCTGCACTCTCGACCTGGGGTGCTGAGGTCCAGATCTCAGCTCCACTTCTTCTAAGACTTTGGCCAAACTGTTAAATCTCTGTGTCCCACCTTATTCACATATAAACTAGTACCCACGTGATGGGGTTACTGTGAAATTAAAAGAAGGAGGAGCACTTAGCACTTTGCAGGCAACAAAAGGCATGTTTTCTACCCTCATTGTTTTCTGCCCCACATCTCTCCCAGGTCAGAGACACAGGGAGCAGCATTCCTGGCAGAGGGAATGGGATGGGCAAAGGCACAGATGTAGAAGTGAATGCCTGTGCTCTCCGCCCTCGGGAGCTGAGTCCGTCCCGTGGGGCGGACGCTGTGCTGAATCACTGTTGAGCACCTACTGTGTACCGGGTCCTGGAGGAACAGAATGGAATTAGACCCAATGCCTGCTCGCCTCATGACTCTAGCCAGGTTCCTGAAAAGTATCGTCCAAGGTGCCCGACTGAAAATCCCGGGGCTGTTAGCGGACAGATGGGCACCAGCTGGAACAGCTGCCCCGAGTACTGAGGAGGATGGTTTTCTGCCGTGCCCCACACACCCATGCTGCTCGACAGAAGGTTCATTTGGGTCCCACTGGCTGTTGGTACCCTGGGGAAACAAGAAGGCCCCTGCTCAGGCCTGGCCACCCTGCTGGAGAAGCCCACCAGCCTCCCCACCTCCATCCCCTTTACAGTTTCCTTCTCCCTGCCCACACCACTGGTAGCCAGCTGGTCAGTTCCTGTGTAATGATGTGAGCCCCAGCCATGCCCTCAACCCTTGGGGCAGCCTCAGTCCATGTAATGAGTCTTTCTGAAAGCAAAGAGAGACTCAAAGGCATCCTTTGCATGAACAGTTCCACATTTGGGAATTTAATCCTACAAACATCTATCATACCCACGTGTGGAAAGATAGTGTGCAAGGATGTTCGTAGGAGCGACACCTGCAAGCAGGGAGGCGAATGAGGAGACAACCTAAATGTCCATCACTAGGGGATCGGCTGTGCCCATTCCATAGGAGGCTGTGCGGCCATTAAAAGGATGAAGTCTGGGGCTTCCCTGGTGCCGCAGTGGTTGAGAGTCCGCCTGCCGATGCAGGGAACTCGGGTTCGTGCCCCGGTCCGGGAGGATCCCACATGCCGCGGAGCGGCTGGGCCCGTGAGCCACGGCCGCTGAGCCTGCGCGTCCGGAGCCTGTGCTCCGCAGCGGGAGAGGCCACAACAGTGAGAGGCCCGCGTACCGCAAAAAAAAAAAAAAAAAAGGCCACGAAGATGCATATTCCCGTTTCTGTAATGAAAAATGGATATAAATACAACAGCATCTACTTCATAGGGTCGCCGTGAGGAATAAGTGGGTTAATAGGTACAGAGTGCTTAAAATAGTGTCCCCCACATAGTAGGTACTCAAGTGTTAGGTGCTGTTGTTGCCTCTGCTGTAATTTCATGATCTTGCTGTAGCCTGAGTGTCATAGTTATAATTTTAAAAGCACAGGAGAGGGTTACAGCTGGCCTTCCCATCATTGTGGTTTTCTGCACTCAGGTTTATCATAGAAAGATGGAGGATGACGCTTCTCCCGGGGTCACACATCCTGTGGCAGGTCCATGTGCCCAGAACCATCTGAGTTTAAAATGAGAACTTCTGTGTCCTGGGCACCCCGGGGCAGAGGGCCACTCTCCATATGCCTTTGGTGGCCCAGTGGCTTTAGGAGGAGTACGGACAAGGCATCATTGTTGCTTTTCACATGTCATAGGAGAAAACATCAAACGGTACGTCAGGATGGAATATTATGTAGCCTTATAAAGGAGAGAAATTCTGAGCCATGCCACCACAGGGAGGAACCTTGAGGACATTGTGCCATGTGAAAGAAGCCAGTCACATAAAGATAAATACTGTATGGTCCCACTTACGTGAGGTCCCTAGAGTTTGACTGCTCTGAATATGCAGAGACGGAAAGTAGAAGGATGGTTGCCGGGGGCAGGGGGAAGCGGGGAGTTGTTGTGTAACGGATTCAGAGTTTCAGTTTTGCAAGATGCAAAGAGTTCTGGAGGTGGATGGTGGTGATGGTTGCACGACAAGATGAATGTTCTTAATACAACTAAACTGTACACTTAAGCTGGTTAAGGTGGCAAATTTTATGTGTATTTTGCCGTTTGAAATTTGAAAAATAGAAGGGTACATCAGCTACCGCAAATATTGTCGCATAGGGTAATGCAAAGGTGGTACTTAAACTGAACATATATAGGAAATAACTGTACAGATGATACACTAGTGGAAGAAGTTGGGGAAATACTGTAGTATATTCTGAGCGCAGATTGAAGGTGCCTCAATGCTTAGCTTGCCCGATTCCACAGGCCTCCATCCACTGCCTCTCACACACACTTCGCTCCACAAATGGCCCGCCCACTGCCTCCAGGAGGGCTGCATCCGGTGCCCTCTGGGGTCTGGGCATACCTGGCAGCATCAGGGGTTTGAAATCCTGACATTCACGAAACTCTGTGCTGACCTTTGCTTTAGCGCCGTCGGCCTCGCCATCAGCCATGAACACCTCTGGCAGCGTATTAGCATCCTGTATCAGGGAAGGGCTATCGGGGTGGGCCGGGGGGACCCAGAGGAGGGCAGTTGGCTCTGTGATGGGCTCCTTCCAAGTGAAACCGAGCAGGTCCCAAACGCTCCTTGCCCTGCCACTCGCTGCCTGCAGACAGGCTGGGCTGTGACTGGACTTCTGGGCACCCGAGGACCTAAGAGCTATCCCCCTTCTTCCTGGGTGTCTTCATGCCCAGAGCTACATGCGTATCGGACACACGCAGCAGTGTGGTGATCCTCTGGGAGCCAGTTCATAACTGTGATGCCAGCTGGGAGACTGTAGACAGGTTCCCTTCTGTGGAGCGTCTCCCAAACCATGCTCCGCAGAAAATTCGTGGGTATGAGGCACAGAGAGATTTCCGAGTTCAAATCAGCTTGGGTCTTTATACTGCTGTCCTCAGTGCAACATGTCTTAAGCTTCTGATGCTCACGATGGCAATAATAATACTATTAAACAGCAGTTAACCTTTATCAAGGGCTCACGGTGGGCTGGGTGCTACCGCACGGGTCTTACGTGCATTATTTTATTTAATACTCCCAACACCTGAGGCTTATTGAGATGAAATAACCTGCCTGAAGTCTGGGCTCTCAGGGAGAGACCGTGGGGAGAAGATGAAGAGGAAGAGAATTAACTACCAATATTCATGCTTGGCTTTCAGCAGCGCTTCCTAAACTTTAAAGGGCGCACACGTGCCCTGGGAGTCTTGTTAAAAGGCAAATCTTAACTCAGTATATCTTGGGTGGAGCCTGAGGTAGGGCACGTCTAATAGCAGTGGGCTAACGCTGCTGGTCCCAAGACCAGGCTCTGAACAAGGAGGCAGTGGAACACGTGTGTTTTCTCTTGTACCTGGGATGGAATTCATTCACTCATTCATTCATCCATTCATTCATCCATTCATTCATTTGTAGACGCCATCTAGTAGCAAAGAACACGAGCTTTGCATTTGGAACCAGCTTCCAATCCTAGTTCTGCACTGTTCACTAAGGGGTGTTTCCTCTGAGTCTCAGTTGCCCATCTGTAAAATGGGAATGAAACTCGCCTTTTAGAGACTCTTTGTGATTATTCAATGCAATAAATTGTAGCAAAAGTCCGCCCGGGGGCCTAGGGCGTGGTGGACATTTCCTAATGGTGGTGCTTCGGGAGCTCATTTTCCTATGCATGTATTTCCTTCTAACCGAGGTTCCCACATGGTTCCAATAAGTTTATTGACATTAAAATAAATGTATTTATTAAAACAAATTATTTACTATAATATTTATTTACTTACATATTCCCATAAAGATGTCCCAGCGGCCCCAAAGGCCGCAGTGATGGGTCCCAGAGGCCCCACCACGAATCGGAGGAACTGGCATAGACGTGTCTTCTGATCATTTCCACAAAAGGTGGAAGGAAATTGTGGAGGAGACAGACACAAGCGATGAGCTGTGGAATTCATTTGGCAAATGACTCCACCAGAAAGGAGTGAGAAATGCGTGTGAGGGGGAGAGAGTGGGAGAGAGCGCGGAACTGGGTAAAATGACAACAGATCGCAAGCTGTTAATTATTCAGAGGGAACTAAATATTATGTAGGCAATTACCAACAGGCGTCGGAAAGCCCCACAGGGAAACCTGGTCCTCAGCCGATCTGTCTCCCCCTGCAGAAGGGCTGGGGGACAGGTTTTAGCTCGAGGGGCAGGCTCTTCACCCAGGGAGGGGGAGCCAGGGTCCCCTCCGTGTCCAGCCCAGCCAGGACCCAGCGCTGTGCTTTGAAAATCGCTTTACCCACAGGCTCTGGGCCTGGAATCCGCAGCCCCCTCCCTGTCTGCGCTCCCTCCCCTAAGATGTCATCTTTTGAGACGATTTCATGTGGAAGCATCGCTAAGTAAATTCGCTAAATGCCTATTCATCCCCGTCAGATGGGGACGCAGTGAAGCGGTAAATGTGACAATGGCCCCAGCTCGGGGCCCTGAAAAGCGCTTTCTGGGGCTGCTAAATGGAGCCTCAGCCGCTGACCCTGGGAGGCCTGAGGCTTCGTGAGAGGGGGCCCAGGAGCCCGGCCCCTTCAATCCTGCCACTGAGGCCGCTCAGAGGCCCCTCTTTATTATTCCTGCTGCCAGGGACCCATTCAGAGGTTAACTTGTCCCGGTATTCATCAGGAGGACAATAATGAACTGTCGCAGAGAGTAGAGAGGGGGTTGGTAAACAGGAACTGCTAAGACGCGGAGATGGAACGGGCCTCTATGGTTTGGAAAGAGAGATTGCTTTCATTTCCTTTGCAGGCTGGTTTAGTTTCCACCTCTCCAGCAACTTCAAGAGGCCCTCTGCCCACAGCAACCCGTAACTGGGAGGGAAGCACGCGTGGGCTTTACGTCGCCTGTTTGCGGAGATGCTCCACGTGTGCATGGACACGTGGACTTGGCCTTTTGCCTGTGTCCCTGGGATTCGCCTCTGCGCATCCGCAGGACTAAGCTTTCTGCGTTTGTGTCTGGGCGGGTTTACCTTGCTGTAGGCACACGGGGTTTTTCTGGCATCTGCAGCCACTAGAACGGCAGGTTTTGAAGTGGTGTTGATTTCTGTAAACGAGTACGGGATGTCGGCAGTGCTCGTTTCCACTGCAGCCTCTGTTAACTTCTCCGTCCCCCTCCGCTGAAATTATGAGTTGGTCAACAATAGTTGTCCAACCAGAGAGCAGGGGCTTGGAGTGGCACGACTGCAGGTGATGCAGGGAACTGAAGGAGGGGGTGAGGGGTGAGGGCGGCCCTGACCGGGTGCTGGGAGGCCAAGAGCAGAGCAGCTCGCATTTATTGTGCACCTACTGTATGCTCTTTAAGTCCACCCAGTTATCCATCAGTATGTATACCTACTGTGTGAAGGGCAGCCAGGTGAAGGCCGCCACTCAGGTTGAATGACTTACCGTAGGACACACAGCTGGGTCAGAAGTGGAGCTGGGATCTCTCCCCAGCCCTTTCTGCTTCTAGAGCACAGGCATCGCTTTCTTAGGCACCCACCTGCCCCCCAGAGTCTAGCCTCCTTTCTCTTCCCAGAGATGCGCCTTCACCGTTTCTCCCAATTTGAAACAATGGTTAACCCTTTCCTTCTAAGTAAAAATCCCTGAGCGGAGAAGCCAGATGATAAAGGAGCTGTCACTTCAGCACCGTTTACCTGTTTGGGTTTATTCAGCGTAAGAGGCAACCGCGTTTCTGGCAGATGGAGACCCCGTGTGACTGCCTTTTTAAGTACTGTCACAGCTGTATGCACAAGCTGATTAGCTGTGACTACACCGCTAGTGCTGAGATTGATGGCGATAAATCTGGGATAACAATGCCGGGAACAATGTCACCCGTTTGCATCACACTTCATATTTCTTAAAGCTCTCTCAGTCAGCCTGGGGGTTATGGATTCATTCATTCATTGACTCATTCATTCCTCAAAACACATTTGAAGGAGTCAGTTTAAACTCATCTCACCTTGAGTCATCCATTCATCCAACAAACATTAATGTACCTCTTACCATGTGCCAATGATGAGTGAGTTGCATTAGGTTCTGTCCTCACAGAGCTTACGTCCTAATGTAAGCAAATATAGCTCTTTCAGATGGTGAGGAGCTCATGTTGTGAATATAGTGATGTGATGGGGGTGGGGGGAGGCAGGTGCTACTTTAGGTTGGGCAGCAAAAAAAAAAAAAAGCCTCTCTGAAGAGGTGACATTTGAAAGGAGACCTGGATGACAAGAGCAGACATGGAAAGATATGGGGTAGAATTTCCCAGGCACGGCAAGTGCAAAGGCCCTGAGGTTACTCTGTATCTGGCATTGAAGTATTCACTGATGCCTTACGGTTTGCCAAGCCCAGTGTTGGGCACTGGAGATTCCAAAACAAATAAGGTACTAGGCTTATTCTCAAGGAGTTCACAGCATATGGAGTATGTAAGAGACAAACAGTCCATTTTAGCATACTGTGGTAAGCTCAGTGATGGCGACATATGAAAGAAGATGCCTTACCTACCTGCATGGTGTGAAAGAAGGAGGGGACCTGGTTTCTGTGACAAAGAAAGGAGCCAGGACACAAAGTCTCCATGATTTCTGGAGGACCCTGACTTTCCTCTCGGTTTGCTTCCACAGGACAAATGACCAGCTGGTGGCATTTCTCTCCCGATACCGAGATATGAATTTCTTGAAGTCACACGGCCGGGACAATGCCAGGTAGTGTATCCTCCCCCTACCCTTGTGCAAAAGGGAAATGGAAATCTGAGTGATCATTTGGGGGCTTCCTTCTAGGCTGGTTTGATGCAGCCAGAGAAAAGTTGAGGATGGGAGAGAGCCATGGCGTGGATGGGCCTTGGCCCTTTCTTTGTAGCATCTGAAATGGTGTCTCCTGCCAGCCAGGGACAGAGATAACAGTGAATGTGTCTCATCATGTCCTAGTCCTTTACACCTTTTCCCCCAAGCCCTTTCATGAGTCCATTATCACATTATGGCTGTCCTTCAAGGAAACTAGGGTAGTCATTTTAATACCCAATTTATTGGTAGGAAGACTGAGGCCCATAGTTCAAGTAAATGATGTCCCCAGATCATTCATTCGGTCAGCCAGTCATTCAACAAATACTCACTTAGTGCCAAGCATGTGCCAGGCACCCTTCTAGAGGAGAACAAGACAAAATCCTCACTCTCATGGAATTTACCTTCTAGCAGGAAAGAGTCTCATGCCAGCATGGAGTTGAACTCAAGTATCCCGACTCCCAGCGCTGCGCCCTCACCATTGCCTCACTCTTGCTGCCTAAGATGTTGGCAGGGATTTGAGGCACCAGAAGCCCAACCTGGATCTGTTGTGCCTCTCTCACTTAAACTGAGCAAAGCCAAACAGCATCACTGCAGTCCCGCTTTGAGCTGAGTCTAAATCCCTGTGGCCAGAGATCAGCCAGAAGGGACACAGTCTTGAGCACCCTCTGTAGGAGAGACCACAGGGTCCGCTCCACCATTGGACAGAAAACCCTGCCCAGGATCACTCTGCCATCTTAGAGCCTTTTCCTAGCGTTGCATTCAGAACTTAATCTGGCAGCTCACAGGATACCTTTAGCGTGTTAATGTGTTTTCTTTGGCCTTCGTGCTGGTTCTGTCTTGTTTAATTCAGGTGCTTCATTTGAAAGTTAATAGCCCCATTTAAAAATAACAATATTTCCCAGGGAAATCCAGATTTCCAGCTCATCTTAAAAGAGCCAAAGGTCCACTACATCTGTGCTTGAATTTTCTCATGGAAGTTATGATCTGGTTCTTAGACAAAGCCCACGTTCTACAGGTTGCTGCAGCCCTCGCTGCCCTCTCCCCTACCTCACCCTGTTGGCGTTTCAGTTTGCCGGCTCTGCTGTAGGTGTTCTCTGCCACTGCCGACGGAGGTGTCATTTTAGCTGTTTCTGTGATCCCCTTTACCCAGATATCCACAGAAGGGGGGGACAGAGGCAAGCAGTGAGCTCCATTTCCTGAGCTCTCAAGAAGTAACCCCAGAATCCTTGGGTTGTATCATTTTCCTTAATTTTAACGTTGATGGCATCCAGCTGTCTATATCCAGATTGGGCCTGTCCTACTGGCAGCCTGCATTCTTTACACTTAACCCCAGACTTGAAGATGCTCTGTAAATTAGCACAGATTACTATAGCATGTTCTGGCCACTACACTGGAGAGGCCTGGTGGATAAAGAAGAATGGCAGACATATAGCGGACTGTGTTCCTGCTAAGTGCACATCGCTCTGCTGGGCCCTTTTCACACGGGATCCAACTTTATTCTTACAGTCACTCGATGTAAAACTACGTATTATTATCTCCATCTGTCGGGAGAAGAAAGGGGAGCTTTGGGAGCCCAAATGATTTTCCCAAAGTCACACAGCTGGTAAGTGCTGGAGTTTGAACCCAGTTCTCTGGCCCCAAAGCCCATGGAAGCAGGGTAGAGCTGAACAAGATTCCATGGGGGTGGTACGTTGTCAGAACTAGACCAGATATTGGTATCCCCACCCTTAGGTAGAGAATGAAGATGCTTCTTCACTTCCAAGTAGCTTATAATACATGTTTTGTGCAAAGTCATATCGTTAGAAAGGAATCCACTGTAAGTTGCTAGACTTGTGTCTGAATTACATCCACCCTAGTATTGTTGTTTCAGCCTGCTCAGTATTTATTCTCTATCTACTATTTCCAGGCCCTGTGCTAGGAACTGGCTACAACACAGAGGTTAAAATCATGAAGTTTTGAGGTCATACCTCCTAGGTTGAAGTTCTCATCCACCACGTCCTGTCTGTGTTTCACTGGACTGGTGACTTAAGCTCTCTGAGCCGGTTCCCTTATCTGTACAAAGGAAACATTAATGGACTTATACGCACGAGACTGTTGGAAGGATTAAATGAGATGTTGTATGTAAAGCATTTGGCATATCATAAATGCCCTGTGAAGATGATGATGGTGGTGGTGGTGGTAGTGATGATGTCATTGCCATGATAAACATTGGACTCAAATATTGCAGGTGGGAGAAATAAATAGATGGTGTATAGGCCAGAGTTGTGCCTCTGGGTGTATGAGTACATCTTGTCCAGTTGATGTGCATCAGCAGTTGACAGGTGGTACCCAAACGGCACAGCAGGATAAAGGGCAGGATAAAGACGCAGGCTGAGGAGTTGTTGCTTGCATCTCCCTCTAAAACCCTAAAACCCAAGGCTCTCTGGACAAAACAGCTCACAAGTTCCAACACTCATGCATGAGTCCTCAGCTGGGCTTCTCTCACTTAGATGAATTCAGGAGATGAATTTAGAATTAATTCAGTAGTAAAATGAGCCGTCGACGGTGACTTTCTCCTCTTTGTCAGTTGAGGCCTCACCTGCTGAGTGAACAAACCTAGCCACGCCCATCTGCCCTCACGTCTCCCACGGGCGCGGCCTGGGTGGGGCTTCGCTCTGGCTCTGCACTGATGGCGTGTTAGGAAGGACCCTTTTTTGGTGGGAAGTGACAGAAACTCAGCTCAAACTCGCTTAAAGGGTAAGGGAAGTTATTGGGTGATGCAACTAAAACATTAGTATCTGACTTAAGACATAGCTGAATCAAGCAGTTCAAATGATATCATCAAGCCCAGACTCTGTTAATTCTTTTTTTTTTTTTTTTCTGGCTGCTTAATTATTTCTTATTATTTCTGGAGAGGGTTAAAGTAAAATAAACACATCACATCAAATAGCCAAGTAGTTCACTGGCAAGAATCTTTTTTTTTAATTAATATATAACCGACATATTATGTTAGTTTCAAGTAAGTGATATAACAATTCAATATATGTATATATTGTAAAATGACCACCACAAGAAGTCTAGTTAATATCCATCACCACCCATAGTTACAATCTTTTTTCTCGTGATAAGAACTTTTAAGATCATAGCAAATTTCAAATATGTACAACACAGTATTATTAAGTGTAGTCACCGTGCCGTACATTACATCCCCAGAACTTACTTATTTTATAACTGAAAGTTTGTACCTTTTGACCACCCTCACCCATTAACTTCTGTTCTCTTTCCCTTTGTGTTGGTTTAATTTTCTGGCTCCAGACGGTGACCCTTCTCAACGTATTAGCCTCATTTTACTGATAAGGTAACTGAGACTCAGAGAGGTGAAGTAACTTGCTTAAGCTCACGCAACTAGGGCAGGGTTAGGGCTCAAACCTGAGTGAGTGTGTCCCCAGAGCCCAAGCTCAAATCCCTGCGTGATGCAGCCTGTCTGTGTTCTGGTCCTGCTTTCCTCCAGTATGCTGGGTGGCTTTGAGGCAGCCACTCTGCTTCTCTGGGCTTCATTTTCTCCCTTTGAAAAACAAAGTGGTTGAATGACATGATCTCCAAATGCCTTCCCATTCTGATGCTTCATGCTTCGGGACCAGACAGTGTGACAGAGGAAGAGAGTTTAAAAGACAGAGAGATGGAGAGGGACAAAAGCAAGCAGTGAGATACCAAATAGGCCACAGGGCGCCTTAGTTTTTAATTCCACGTGGCTCCTAATAGCAGTTTTGACCTTCCCGTCCCCAACTTCAGCCTTTAGCAGCCAATTTGGACTTCCAGCTCCCGCTGCTAAGAGATGGCATAAAGGCAAACTGGTACTTTAATAACTGCCAAATTGGTCCTGACTCTTCCTATAATTAAATCAAGGGGAGTGTTGTGTTCACTGTATTTCCTTGCTTTCCTCCAAAAATGAAGTAGCTAGATATATTGAAAGACATATAGCACAATTATCAGTTTCCCAGATAACCTGTGCAGGGCTAAAAGAAGTAAGTGCCCTGAATAAGCAGGTCTTGGCAAACATCCCCAGGAACTCCTGGGTTCTGCTCGGGGAGTATCGGAGAAGTTTCCCAAATCTCGGCAGCCTGATCAAAGCTCAGTGTGTAGGGACAGGCCCCTTACAGGGAGATGGAAAGGGAAAATCATTGCCCTCATTCCCAGCCGGAATAGAGTTTCCTCTGGGAATTTTCCGGCCTTGATTGGTCTAAGTTCTCCAAATAATTCAAGGTCACCAGGGCCCCAGTGCTTAGCCCTGGGGCAGAGTGTGGTGTGGTGGTAAGAGCGTGGGCAATGGAGTCCAGACACCTGTGCCAAAATGCCAGCTCTGCCGTATGACAGCCAGGGGACTTTGACAAATGGCTTTGGCTCTCCATGTCTTCATGTCCTCTTCTTTATAAGATCCGGACAGTGATGTGGGGATTGTGGAGGACTGAGTATCCTCGCTGACCACAGGAAGTGCCGAGCCAGGCGCTTTCGAGTGGTGTTATCCTCTTTTAAAGAGTACAGCTGAGGCTTGCAGAGTTGGTTTAACTTGCTCAGGGTTCCACACGGCTGGCATTGGAGTCTGGTTAGGTCTGACTTTTATCCCCCCATGATTAGTGACTGCATCTGAGAGGACCTGTTGTTTTCAGTTCTTGGAGTGTGTGGATGAAAGAGCAAAGCTCTGCTGATTTTAAGCAGAATCATTGTTAAAGGAGCAAGAGAGGAAAATCAGTCCTCCCCCTACTTTCTAGAGTCACCCTATCCCACAGTGTGTTCGCAATCCACCAGTGATATGTGAGATTATTTTGGGGTGTTCACAAAGGGGCATCATGGGAGAGTTAGTACTGATTTTATGTATATCAACGAAAATTTATATAATTAGCCATCTAATCGATGATTTCATGGACATGATGCTTAGAATAAGACTAAGTTTAAAAGAAGACAGTTGAAGCTATCTAAAGTTGGTTTAGAAAAGAAATATTAAGGAAAGTCTCATACAGACGTCATAAAACCTATAGCATGGCAGTTAAGAATCTGGGTCCTGGACCCCGACTGCCAGCGTTCGTATGCTGAGCACTCACTAGGTGTGTGGCCTTGGGTAAGTTACATCCATCACTTGTGCTTCAGTTTCCTCATCTGTAAAACGGGAATCATGATAATAAAACCAACCTCATAGAATTGCTGCAAGAATTAAGTGAGTGAATATGTGAGTAAGCTCTTGGAATAGTTAGTTACGCATATGAAGTTGATGATGGTGGTGATGTCGATAGTGGTGATGGTGACAACAGTGGAAAAGCCTTGAAGGTGGTATATATACACGTGATTCATGTTTTCAAAACACTTTCTACAACTCTTAGAGAAACAGCTAGCATTTCAAATGTAAGAAGACTAGACCAGAAGGAAGCTAGGAGGGGTCCCAGCCCTCAGGTCAGAAGTGGCATAAACAAGTTTCTTCCTGTTCCCTGGTCCGGGGCCCACCTGCTAGAGGCGGCAGTCCCTCGCTGGGCACCAGAATGGCAGCTAAAGCAGCTTCTTCTCTCTGACATTGAACTAATCTTCAGGCCCACACCTCTCTTGATGTATAAATAGGCAATTGTTTAACCAAAAGCTGTCAAATGCATCGAGAGCCTGGCCAGGAACCTCCTCCAAGCAAATCTGCTTTCAGGAGGCCCTTTGGTGCCAACTTGCTTATCAGGAGAAGAGCTCTCTCCCCATCTGTCTCCTAGTACCATGATTGATGGGAGGAGGTAACTAATATCTCATCTCCAATGGGGAAAGCAGATTGCATTTCCCTCTTGCTTTTCTTAAACCCAAGCGGTGAGTTTATCCCTGTTTGCATGTTCACTTTATTTAATCCAGTTATGGTAGCCATGTCAAAATAAAGCTTAGCATCACACAGGCACCCATACAAGGCTGTGTACACAGACGCTCTGTGGGCCTCCGTATGAGTTTTGAGGTCGACTTTCAATCTTTTCTTTTTTCAAAACAATACATGTCAAAGGTGGACCAAAGGCTAGAAGGACGATATGTGCAGTGTCATCTCTGAGACGTAGAGCATGATTTTTTATTTCCTTCTTTTCTTTCTTTTTGTGTTCCATGCCTTTCATGGAGGAACTGCATTATTTTTTTTTTTTTTTTCGGTACGCGGGCCTCTCACTGTTGTGGCCTCTCCTGCTGCGGAGCACAGGCTCCAGACGCGCAGGCTCAGTGGCCATGGCTCACGGGCCCAGCCGCTCCGCGGCACGTGGGATCTTCCCAGAACCCGCGTACCCTGCATCGGCAGGCGGACTCTTAACCACTGCGCCACCAGGGAAGCCCCCTTTACTTTTACAATAAGAACAGAAGGCAGTAGACTTTGTTTATAAATATGTGTGAAATAGGGAAAATCAGTTAGCCCTCAATACACCTTTAGACTCTTGGAGGTGCAAGCTGATTTGGGCCCATGTGAAGAGCATGGGCCACCAAGCCTGGGATTCTCAGTTCCAGGATTTGGGCCCCTAACTCTGCATTTCTGCTCAGGCTGGGTTTTTTTCCATTCCTGAATGTCAAAACCAAGTCAGCTTTCTTTGCCCAGGGCATGTGTAATGATAGAGTTTACTGTGTTCCAGAGACTGTCCCAAATGCCTTAGAGATATTAATTCTTTCAATTTTCACAACAATCCCATGGTGTAAGTGCAGTCATTATCATGCCCATTTTCCAGATAGGGACACTGAGGCTAGAGAGATTAAACAACACACAGCTTGGGAACGGGGAAAGCGACTCGAACCCTGGCAGTCTGGCTCCAGAGTCTACATTCCTAGCCACTGTGCTATACCATTTCCCTAAGTACGTTCATTGTGGAGTTTCCTGCCATGTCCAGGCCACGTGTACTTACGGCTAATACATTCCTTCCACCAATCAGGTCAGAGTCTGCCTCTCCTGTGACTGGTCTCCTCTGGTGTGAGGTAGTGAAGCGGAGCTTCTCCCTGTAGCTTCCACTCCTACCGCGTTAGCTTCTTTTCATTCATTTGGGCTCCTGCACACACTATTTCTGTCTCCTATCAAGCTCTTCCCCACAATTCTTCAGATGACTGGTTCCTTCTCATGCTTCTTGTCAGTGCCACCTCTTCAGCAGAGTCTTCCCCAGTAGTCTCCACTAATTAAGTCCCTGTCTCTTTATTTTGTCATTGCACTCTAAGTTTTCCTGTATAACACTAATCACAAACATCTAATTACATATTCATGTGTTTCATAGCTGTTTATGACTACTTACCTATTTACTAGAGTAGTGTTATAGTCTTGTGGCTAAGAGTGTGGAATCCAGAGCCTGACTGCTAAGGTGTGAATCCCTTCCTTGCCACCAACCAACTGTGTAGCCTTGGGAAAATTAGTTAACCTTTCTGTGTCTTTGTTCCTTCATTTGGAAAATGAACCCTCATAGGATTGTGATGAAGATTAAATGAGAGAATATATGTTAAGTACTAGGAACAGGACCTAGAAAGTAGCAAGTGCTCAATAAATGGTAAATATTATGGTTTTATTTTTCATCTTAGAAGAGAGAGGGTAGGGATGATGTCTGTCTTCTTCACAACCATATTCTCAGCACAGAGACTTGGAGAGTTGCTGAATGAGCAAATCCCCCGAGCCCCTTTTCTCTTCCAACTACTGCAGAGTTGAGGCCTGACAGCTGACTCCAGCCCATCTTGGGAAGGGGCATAACTCACACTGGACATGTGAGAAATGGCCAGCAGAGCCCCTGTGGAGCTGCCAAACTAGGAACCCAGTGACCTGAATCCTCACTGACTTGTGCCTTGGAAAGATGGGAGGGTTTTGTAATTTGTGGTTCTCAGACAGAATCAGGGTGCCCGTGTTGCTTGTCACCCTCTACCACCACAGCCATGGGCATTGCTGAACTAAAATAATTGCAGGACGTGGGTGCGCTGTGAGGGCTTTGGGGCTTCTGTCCTTGGTGCTGAAAAGGCATTCTTCTCAGAGCATAAAGGGTTTCTCCTTAGCTGTGGAGGTGCCCTACACATGCCTGTCTACCAAATCCCAGAACAGAGAAGAGGACAGATAGAAGTTTTAATTTTCTGGCTTGATGAGGGAAGAAGTTAAGTATCTTGGTGAACACTTACTAAGCACTTACTAAGTGCCGAGCACTACGCTAAGCCCTCTCCATATATAATATAATCTCACTTAAACTCTCTGAGGCAGATATTATGACGATCGCCAGTTTCCATGTAAGAAGCTGAGGCATCCGTGTTCAGGTCGCCCAAGGTTAGTGGCAAATCCAGGACTTGTACCAAATATTCTGGCTCCAGAGCCCAAAGTTTGGCGCCTGTGTGACATGGTTGTTTTGTGTGAGTCCATTCACATAGCTGGCTGATTCCATACATTGTGTTTTCATGCTTTGTTCCATGACTTTATTTTTAAACTAAAATGCTTAGGTTGTACTTAGGCTAAAGGAGTAATCTGGGTTCAGTGGGAGATCGCTGGAGAGAGAAATAGAAGAAGAGAAAATATTTTTCTAGGCTGTGTGACTTTGGATCACACGTCCTTTCTGAGTCTCGGTGTGTTGGGGTTTTTTATCTGTAAAATTAGTTATATTCGCTGATTGCTGAGATTCCTTCTTGCTCAGACATGCTGTAAAATCTGAGGGGCAGTGTTCTTCCTTTCAGAATTCATTACAGGACAAGACAGTTCTGGAATAATTCCACACTTGATGAATATACCGAGATCGTAGCCAGGGGATTAACTGAATCGAGAGACTTCTTCATTGTCTGCCCTTTCTGAGGCCATTTCCAAAGGCTACAGATACTTTCTTAACTGCCCTCTTATCCCATGGGGGAGATTCAGGACCCCTTGGCATCCTCCATCTGATTTCCTTTGATGCCCAACTGAGTAGATTTGGTCCTTGTGACATCCTAGTCGAAGCATATTTAGCTCTGACTTTGTCCCATATCGGGACAGTAGAGAAAAATCTCAGGGAGGCAAACCATCCCTGAGAGCCCAGGAGGTAAAACCAAATGCAAACGATACCACGTTTGCCCTCAAGTAACCTATTCTGAAGACAGAAGCCCTTGTGAGGACTGGCTGAAAGCCTCTTGCAACCAGCAATGAGCCATTTTCTCTTGGTTCACTCATTTCCGGGCATTGTCTTTTTGAGGAAATAGAAGTTCTCAGATCCTTCATTTGGGTCCTTTTGGAGGGACCCTGGCAAATTGAGATGAAAAATGGCAGAGTAGTTAAGCATGTGCATTGGATTCATCCAGACCTGGATTCACGTCTAGGCCTGTTAGCTGCGTGACTTTGGAGAAATTACTTAACCTTCCTGTGATTCAGTTCCTTTGTCTGTCGAATGTGTGTTAGAAGAATCTGATACCTGGCTAACTAATGGCAGCTACCTCCTGATTGCCTGACAGACGTGGCTGTTACTGTTCCCTTTATTCATTCACTCAACAAATATTTATTTGTTTTTATTTATTTATTTGTATTTATTTGGCTGTATGTTAGGCACTGTAGTAGAATACAGAGGTGATCAAAATCTCTGCCCTCTTGGGGCTTACATTCAGTAGTAGAAATAGGCAATAAACTAAATAATACCTTGTATATTATATTAGAAAGTGAAAAGTGCTATGGAGAAAAATAAAGCACCAAAGGAGGATTGGGGAGGGATGGTGTCTCTATGAAAAAAAGAACTGATGGTTGGGTCAGCCCATTGCTTGGGTGAAGAGTGCTTACTTTGCAAGGACCTTTGTAAACAGTCACCCATCACAATTTTGCAGCTGATTTGGGAACTTGTTAGGACAGGTGTCATGGAGCTCATCCTACAGGTGAGGAAACTGGCATTCAGAGAAGTTAAGCCAGCCCCACTTCTCAGTGAAAGCGGAGACAGCATTGGTACCAGATCCTCTGCATGTCTGCTCTTCTATGGTATCACCTGTTGAGCCCAGTTCTACCAGGTAACCAGGTCAACTGGAAACAAAACTGAAAGGAGGGCAGCATCATTGGTCACCTTCTGTGAATTGGGCCCATTGCTGCAAATCTTCCCTCCATCCCTCAGGTGAGAGGGCCGTGCACCTTTTCCCGATGAGCCAGCATTGATGACAAGACTCACCCGGGTGTTCATAAACTTACTATGGTTTCCAACCTTTACCTTTTCAAGTTATAGTAAATCCACAGGGAAGAATAAAAAGCAAATCACTGTTGAAACAGCTGATTCTTTTCGCCTGCTAGATACCCAGACTCTGGGCGTCTGCCACCTTATCTGAGTCCAGACCTAAGCTCCTGGTAGCCCCTTTCTGATACCTAGGCAATCTGTGGTCTCTGTTTACTCATAATTAACCAAAGCATGTGTTTGCAGCCTATCAGTTTTTGAAGGCAGTCAATACAGCGGCCAATCTCCCAACCCCGTGAATATTTCATTTTGGAGATTACTGCATAAATATTGTATTTGGATATTGCGGTCCGGGTCATCACATTAAAATTGCAAGATGATGCTGTTATCCCATCTAATGGAACATGAAATTAAAAGGCTGCTCCACGGAAAGAAAAATCTGCAAGTCGTCCCACCTGTATTTCTTCTCTCTCTCTCTCTTATTCTCAGTTGGTCTTGATTACCATGTAAGTTTTGATATAGAGTATGTCAAATTTAAAGTTTTAAACACAGTTAAGTGTGCCCACTGGACATTATCATATAATTGGCACCAGCCAGAGTCGAGGTAGGATTTTATTTCCGCAGCCTCGGCGGCTTCCTTCAGTGGGTCCGTGAGTGTCAGTGAGTGCTGTGGTGAGTGTATTGAAAACCCTTCACCAGGTCGCTCCCCAGAGAGAACGTGGCTTCGCTAACGAACTTGGATTTTGCACTAGGAAAGGTGTGTTAGGGAAAGAACAGGGCCAGGGATGCTGGGCACGTGGGTCTTCTGGTCGGCTTCTGCCCTTGTTTGTATCCTCAGAAAAGCTGTCAGCCTTCTCTGGGCTCCCATGCGTCCGTCTAATGCTTGCCCCACACCTCTTGCTGAGTATAACGGAGGGACTTAGAGAATGTCACAGCTGGAAAGTACCCTAGAGATTACCTAACCCAGCGTTATTAGGACTGGTGGTCTGTGGGCTGGAGTCAGCCTAGAGATATGTCTTATTTAGCCAGAAATGCTTTTTGTAAGGGATTTGAGTGCTTTTCAGAAAATGCAGTCTCTACGTCTTTGCTAACTCCACCTACCCTGTTATCTTATACTAAGCCCCCCTCACAAACTTATATTACTTGTCTACCCCTGTAGACATTTAATTTTATAACCTAGACCTAGCCCAACTTTGTCAGTTTCCCATGGGGGAAAACTGAGTCAAGGTCATCATTTTCCAAATTCACCCAGCTGGTTACTGGTAGAGCCATATTGCAATGTAGATGAAAAGCACATTTTAGCAGAATTAAGTCCGTTCACCACCAGCATCGTTGTTGTCACCATTTTTATTACACTAGCATCAGTTTGGTTAAGAATTAAATATATTACACCATCGTGCTCAGTGAGTGACCAATGTCAAGAAGCAGGTCCTCTATTTATGCAGAAGAAAAGGCTAGGGATGTGGGTTTATTAGTGAGGTTTCAGGCAGTTCCCTTTGGTGGATTTGTGGGAGGCCCAATGGGAGAGATTCTTTGTAGAATTCAGCATGACCAACAGGGTGGGACTGTCTTCAGCTTCTATGCTCTGACGTCTGGTCATCACCATAGACCTTTCCTGAGCAGATGCCTTGCACTCTTCCAGGACCTGTAAGGTAGGCAGAAAGGAGGAAGCCAAGATCAGTTCTAGTGAGCACAGCATCTACCTCAGAGGAGACAGGTAACTCTAATGTGAAGACAGAGATGAGGTCTGCCATGGAGGCACAAAGACCTCTAGACACACAGTGGGGGATGCAGCCTGCTCTAGTGGAAGAGGTGGCATTAATGTGCCACAGCCATGGCTACCTGCCCTATCTGGAGCCTAAGAACATTTGCATTCATCACGGTAATGATAAAGGTGAAATCATTCAGGAATGTATTAGTCAGGACTCTTTGAATTGCAAGTCACGGAATCCCATCTTAAAATGCCTTACGCACTTTACTGACAAGTCTGGGGGTGAATCGGGTATAGCAGGATCCAGGGTCTCAAGCAGAGTCATCAAGGCCTTGTCTGTCTGCCTCTCCCCCTCCCTTACTTCCTCCCTCCCTCCCTCCCATTCTCCGTCTCTCTTTTTTTGTCTTCTCTTCTATGTTACCTTCATGATCAGACAACCTCTATACTCATGGTGACAAGATGGCTGTCAGCAGCCCTCAGCTTGCATTCTTCCAGAAAAAAATCCCCTAGAAAAGCCCTCCTTCCTAGTATTTCCAGCAAAACTCCGGAACCTAGTCTCAGACTCAGCTTGAGGTGCGTGCGCATCCAGGAAGCAATTATGGCAGCCAAGCAGGTGGAATACTCTGATTGACCAGGCTGAGTCGTGTTCCCACCCCTGGTGCTGGGGGTGAGGCAAGCCAAGTGAACTGAGAGTTGAGGGTGAGCAAGTGTCCAAAATAAAGTCAAAGTGTGGTTCCCAGACAATGGATGCTGGGCAGACAGAAACAAGGGAATGAAGCCCCGTTATTTGCTACAATGTGGAGGAACCCTGAAAACACGAAGCTAAGTGGAAGAGACTACAACTTGTGTGATTCTCTCTATAAGAAATATGCAGAATAGATAAATCCATAGATGGATTGCCAGGGACTGGAGGGAAGGGGGAATGGGAAGCAACTGCTCATGAGGATGGGGGTCTCCTTTGGGGGTGATAAAATATTTTGAAAATAGAGATGACGATTGCACAACCTTGTGAATGAACGAATGCCATTGAATTGTATGCTTTAAAATGGTTGATTTTATGTTGTATGAGCTGGAGGGGCAGCAGGATCCCTGGGCGGGGAGACCTGTAGACTATAAACTCCCAACGAGATAACCAGCTCCTGAGGAGGAGGGACCATCCTCACTTCTCCTTGCCTCAAGGCCAGCACATGCCTGGCACATAGTAGGTGCGAAGTTAATGCTAACTGCAAATGAACTGAGAGTTTTGGCCAGAGAGTTTGGCCCTAGTTCTGTCTACCCTCCCAACACACCCACCTTACCAGCTCTTTGACCTTTGATTTCTGCATCTACAAATTAGGAAATGCCAGTTCCACCTTGCCTGGCTTGCAGAATCCCAAGAGTGTGTGTGTGTGTGTGTGTGTGTGTGTGTGTGTGTGTGTGTGTCCTAGAGCAGGAGTTATTAATCTGAGGTTCATGGATAGAATTCAGGGGTCTGTGACTTTGAATAGGAAGAAAATGATCTTAATTTTCACTAAACTCTAACTGAAATCTAGCTAAATGTAGGCAAAATGTAGGGTAACAAACCACCACGGTATTAGCAGTTACCGTTAGGAATCACTTTTTTTTTTTTTTTTGGCCATGCCACGTGACATATTGGATCTTAGTTCCCTAACCAGGGATCGAGCACATGCCCCCTGCATTGGAAGCGCGGAGTCTTAACCACTGAACCGCCAGGAAAGGCCCAGGAATCACATATTTTCAAATCGCGTTATAATTGAGGCATCCACTTCTAAATGTCATATATGCTCACCTCTTCTTCAAAATTACAGTAGTTTTTAGACCTACTACAAGACCTTGTGATTAAATGTGTTAAAAAGGAAACACATGTAATTATCATAAATGTGGTGTTTTAAAATATATTTTATAATACTCATTTTAATGTGTGAATCAAGAATCATGTAAATTACTATATCATCACTTTGGTGTTTTTGAAAATATTTTGTAACCCTGTGTATTTTCGTTGTATGCATTTAAAAGCATTATTCTGGGGCTTCCCTGGTGGCGCAGTGGTTCAGAGTCCGCCTGCCGATGCAGGGGACACGGGTTCGTGCCCCGGTCCGGGAAGATCCCACATGCCACGGAGCGGCTAGGCCTGTCAGCCATGGCCGCTGAGCCTGCGCGTCCGGAGCCTGTGCTCCACAACGGGAGGGGCCACAGCAGTGAGAGGCCCGCGTACCGCAAAAAAAAAAAAAAAAAAAAGCATTATTCTGCAATGGGATAAATTGGGAGTGTGGGATTAACAGATACACACTGCTATATATAAAACAGATGAACAACAAGGATTTACTGTATAGCACAGGGAACTATATTCAATATCCTGTAATAAGCTATAAAGGAAAAGAATCTGAAATATATATATGTGTGTATATATATATGTGTATGTGTGTGTGTGTGTGTGTGTGTGTGTATATGAATCACTTTGCTGTACACCTGAAACTAACACTATATTGTAAATCAACTATACTTAATTTACTAATTAATTAATTTTAAAAAATAAATTAAAAAAATAAAAGCATTATTCTGAGATGAGGGTCCCTAGGCTGTAGTCACCAAACTGCCAAGGCGTCCATGGCATGAAAAGGTGATTTCAAAAGTTCTCTAAAGAGGAAGCAGATGTAGCAGATGATCATTGCCATCTAATCGTGCTGGGTGGGCAAGTCTCCTAAGCTCTCTAAGCTTCTGTGTCCTCATCTGTAAAATGGGCATAATAATAGTACCTACCTCATAGGGTTATAGACACCAGCCTCACTTGTGAAGATCAAGTGAAAAACTACACACAGAGCCCCTAGCTCAGTATCAAGTACTCAATAAATGCCTTTATTGCCGAGACTGTGCCATTTCATTTGGACTCTAGGTGGCGCTCTTTCAGGGCTAAGCACTACTTTGTCTTGCCCAGGTTCATCCGGAAACAGGGCCTGGACCGGCTCTTTCTGGAGTGTGATGCCCACATGTGGCGCCTGGGGGACCGGCGGATCCCAGAGGGCATTGCCGTGGATGGCGGCTCAGATTGGTTCCTGCTAAACCGGAAGTTTGTTGAGTATGTGACGTTCTCCACAGACGATCTGGTGACCAAAATGAAGCAATTCTACTCCTACACCCTGCTTCCTGCAGAGGTGAGTATCCAGGAAAAAATCCCTGAGAAAGGTAGGGGTTGGCTCTAGCCTTTGGAGCAAAGTGGATGCTGAATTTTTTGCTGAATTTTTGGCAAAGCCACGCAGGGTTCAATACGTTGTCCTCCTAACATCCAGAGGAAGATGGGGAACTGTTTTGGCTACCAGGGACCTTGCTGTCACAGCAGGGCCCCTGGTCCCCTCCAGTCTACATAGAGGTTGTATGGAGTAGATGCACAATGCTGCCACCAGCAATCTAGACAACATCTTTAAAGATGTAAAGTAAAAAAGGCAGTTCTTCCTCAAGACACTTGGCTCCCATTGGTCATAAAACCATCGCCATATACTGATTTTGTTAGAACGAGACACTTTATCACCATTTTTCAGAAAACTGTTATTTATGTAAATACAAAGCTCTCATACCTACAATAGCAACGGTGCCCCCTAGAATTGTGCAGTGTGTAACCTGCACAACTGTATATGCTGGCTTTTTCAGGAAACACCCACATCAACTTTTGACAGATCCTCCACATTTACCAATCCTGTAATAACTTTTCAACACCAAGAATTCCTTTTCTAATTTTGAATAGTATTCTATCATTCCCTGACAGACAGTAGTTTTGGCCTCATCAGTCACACCAGAAATTCCAATGATCCCAAAGCCAGGGCTTCTGTTGGGTTTGCACTAGCCCCCTGCATTGACAGTCACTGTGTCCAAATGCTTGGGACTCGGCATTTCCTGTCGGCTTTTGGAAGTATTTGAAAAGCTCTGGGAAGTCTGTCACCACTTTTCAGACCTCAGGTTGGGAAACTGTCTTAGTTCAGGGTGCTACAACAAAATACAATAAAATGGATGGACTTATTAGAGTTTTGGAGGCTAGAAGTCCTTGATCAGGGTGCCAGCATGGTCAGGTAAGATCCCTCTTCTGGGTTGCAGGCTGACTACTGACAGTCCTTGCTGTGTCCTCACATGACAGAAGGGGTGAGGGTCCCCTTTATAAGGGCACTAATCCCATTCATGAGGACCCCACCCTCATGATTTAATCACCTCCCAAAGGCACCACCTCCTCACACTGTCACATTGGGGGTTAGGATTTCAAACTATGAATTTTGGGGGGACACAAACATTCAGTCCATTTCAGAAGTCCTGTTGTGTAAGATGGCAGGGTATTCTGAAACAGCCCCAGCCCCATCTGGAAATGGGTCGGGACTCAGTGCTGAAGTGTTGCCCCTGACACGCCAGTGGCCTTCTTATCAGACCTGGCCTGAGAGATTCTAGATTAGCTCCCTGACCTCCAGTTCACTTTCACCCTAATTTCCAACTTCAGAAAATTCCAGAGCTGGTTCTGTTGCCATTGAGCCTGCAACACCTCCCATGAATGGCCCACCATCTCTGGACCCATCTCTGGACCACTCAGATTGTGTGTTTCTAGGCCAGACAAGACAGTGCAACTCATTTGATGGTTTCCACATCCCTCACCGACATCTGGGGCAAGGCCAAGCTCTGAGTAAGGCTGACTGCCCACTTCAATCCTGAGGGATGATGGGCTTGTCATCACTGGGCCAGGTTTTGCTATTCTGCACACATGTTAAGTAATCAGCTTTTAATCCTATTTCAGCAAAAATCACCTTTTCTATCAAGTCTGATAACCTCCTCATCCATTATCTTGCAGGGAATTTCTGTATCATTACAAAAGGACACAGGGCAATCGATAGTTGGGTACTTTCCCCCACTGCTTGATGGAGAATATGTGCCTCTCTGGGCTTGTAGACAATTCAAGCTTAAAATGCAGGTTCACAGGCATGTCATTTAACATCATAAGAAGGGCAGCCGGGGTGTGGATAGAGCCTCATTTTGTCCACTCACCCATTGAGAAGAGACTGTTTGGGGCTTTGGCTGTTTAATCAAGGTGCCCATCCCAATGCTGGTTCTCTCTGTCCCAGCCATCACCCACTTCCCAGCACACACAGGCACTTTACACTCCAGCATCCCTGTTAGATCCCACCTCCTCCATCCCAGCCTTTCTGTCCTGCCCTTCTCCCAGACCACCTCCAGGGGACCAGTTTAGAAGAAATCTGAAGGCTGTGCCATGAGTTTGTAACAGGAAGACACGTGCTCCCCAACAGCTTCCCTAGGAAGCAGAGAGCAGGGGGGAACGTGTCTGCCTGGTATCTGAGGTTGTTATAAAACAGTTGTCCAAATAGAAGTCAGTCTCTCTCTCTCTCTCTCTCTCTCTCTCTCTCTCTCTCTCTCTCTCTCACACACACACACACACACACACACACACACACACACACACACACAC
>NW_020838064.1:478250-508917 GCF_003676395.1 Aethalodelphis obliquidens
CACACACACACACACACACACACACACACACACACACACACACACACACCCCGTCTCTCTCTCTTTCAGCAGCTCCAACTATGTGTCTCTTCTCTGGTCTCTCTTTTCACTCTCAACATTGCCTCTTTCTCAGATTCCTAGGAGAAGTTGACCAAGCCTCAGGAATGGGGGGAGATTACGGCGCTTGGTTCAGCACCATGGACAGTAGGAAGCCCCATGGACCCCCACCTCCTCCCCTCCCAGTGTTGTAGTCGCTACTCCAGTGACTAGGGCAGGAGGGCATCCGTGATTCTGGCCTCCCTCTCCCAGGAGTGAAATTCCAGAGCTTCAGTCTTTGTTTTCAAGATATCTCAGACCTGAGTCTCTTTGGTTTCAGGTCTAACTATTTGCAAAATCAAGAGCCCTTTTGGCCCAGGGTTTTCTACAAACTTGTCCCAGTGTTTTTCTCCGGTCCCCATGTGTTGACATACCCTAAGGGACTTTCTCTCTCTGCTGAGCGGACAGAGGACGTCCTGGGTGATAAGAGATGTCTTGAAATCAGTTTCTAGGCTGCTGGGGAGAGACATCTTAGAGAAACACTCAGAGCAGTAACTTCTAAGCAGCATTAAGCCACCCTGGACAAAACCTCCAGGGTACCCTTGGTTGGCCTGGACTGGCACTGACCCCATTTGCAGAGAGAACAGCTGAGTCTCCAGGAGAGTCCCTTCACTGTCAGGTGGCCCTCGGGAAGGACCCCTCACCCCAGCCCACTCGAGGGAGGCTGGACGAGGTCTCAGGTTGGCCCCTCTCTGCCCCGCAGTCCTTCTTCCACACGGTCCTGGAGAACAGTCCCCACTGCGACACCATGGTGGACAACAACCTGCGCATCACCAACTGGAACCGCAAGCTGGGCTGCAAGTGCCAGTACAAGCACATCGTGGACTGGTGCGGCTGCTCCCCCAACGACTTCAAGCCGCAGGACTTCCACCGCTTCCAGGTGAGCCGCGCCTTCCAGCCAGCGTCTGCAGGCATCCAAGGCAGCCCTGCAGGTCATTGGATCCTGCAATTCCCAACCCTGGTTTTTTTTTTTTGTTTTTTTTTTTTTTTTTGCGGTACGCGGGCCTCTCACTGCCGTGGCCTCTTCCACTGCGGAGCACAGGCTCCGGACGCACAGGCTCAGCGGCCATGGCTCACGGGCCCAGCCGCTCCACAGCATGTGGGATCTTCCCGGACCGGGGCACGAACCCGTGTCCCCTGCATTGGCAGGCGGACTCTCAACCACTGCGCCACCAGGGAAGCCCCCCCAACCCTTGTTCTTGATGATAATCATGACAACGTCAACAGTAGCCAACGTTTATCGATCACTAACACCATGCAAGGGATGTTCTAACCACTTTCCCTGTATTGACCCATTAACCCTACAACAGCCTTAGAAGATACATACATACATAGATTATTATTCCATTTTAGAGATAGGGAAACTGAGGCAGAGAAAGTTCCATAACTTTATGCAAGGTCACATAGCTCAACATATCTGTTTCCAAAGGCCATACTTGTATCCATTTCTCTATACTGCCTTTCAATCAGAATCTCCTGAAATATTTGTTAAAAATATATTTCTGGGTACAAACTTGATTAGAGGGCAGAGTTTCTCAACCTCAGCACTCTTGACATTGTGGCTGGGTAATTCTGTGTTGGGGTGAGGGGGCTGTAGGATGTTAAGCAGCTTCCCTGGCCTCTACCCACTAGGTGCCAGGAGCGCCTCCCCCTGTTGTGATAACCAGGGACGTCCCCAGATGCTGCCTAATGTCCCCTGTGGGGATCCAGTAGCACTCTGCAGTTACGACAACCAGGAATGTCTTCAGACATTGCCAGCTGTCCACTGGTGGCAAACTCATCCCCATTTGAGAGCTTTTGATCTCCAGTGTGGTCCAGGAATTTTTATTTTTAATATATTACACTTTGAGAAATTCTGATGAGCAGACAAGTTTGTAAAACACCGCGCTCTGTGAACTTTAAAGGAGGAACAAGAAGAAACGTTATTGCCTTCACAGGTATCTCTGCAAGGCCCATCGATTCATAGTTCTGGGGAGAGCAGAGACAGGAGGGTGGCCAGTGCCCCATCTGCTTCCCGTGAGCACCAAGGGTGCCTTGGACCCCAGACCTATTCAGGATGACGACCTCTTCCCACCCCGTGTGAGCACACCTCCCACTCCCTTTAGGCCAGTACCCTGAGTTCTTCCTCCTCTCCCCCTCACCATGCCCAGCCTCAACTGCCCAGAGCACAAACAGAAGGCTACAAAGTGGTTAAACAAGTCACTTTGAGGTCACTAGAGCCACCACGTGGAGATGATGTGCTGCTTCCCAAACCACTAACGTGGGGGAGGATGGGGGGGGACAACAGTGTCAGACTGGTAACCCAGTCCAAGGTGCCCCTGCTGCCTTGCTCTGGTACGTAACGGAAACGTCCAGGGAGGACACGGACTACCACGTGAAGCTTCCACCCTCGTAGCCTGGTTCCTAGGAGTGTGGTCCACAGACCAGCAGCAGCAGCATCACTAGGCAACTTGTTAGAAATGCAGAATCTCTGCTGCTCCTGACCTGCTGAGTCAGAATCTGCATCGTAACGAGACCCCCAAGCCACTAGAAGGCTCTCCTGTTTGAGAAGCACGGGGTACGGGTCTGTTCTATCCCAGGCTGTGTGCCTGGTCCCCTGTGGGCGTTGCCTTCACCGGGTAGAAATCATCTCCATTGTGCAGGTGGGGAAACCAAGGCACAGAGGCAGGACTTGCTTGTCCATGGACATGCAGCTTGTGGAGTGGTAGGGTGGGAGGTCCCACACAGGTGTTTCCAGTTCCAGACCTGGGCTTTTTCCACCAGACCCTGCTGCCAGCCTGGTCTCATGCCTGGTCGGGTGCAGAATACACAGCAGGTTTCATCCCATCCTTCTTATTCCCTCAAGGTTCCCACCTAACGTCTTTCGCCTGCGTAAGCAGTTGCTGCAATAAGTATTCTTTAGTCTGTTTTTGGTGGCAGATTGAGAGCTACCCGGGGGCCTCCTCAAACCCATGTTAATTGAGGCATGAACTTGGGTGACATTTTAGTTCCATTGTCCGTGCAGAAAGGATCTGCTGAGCAGAAGGAGGGTGGCGAGGGGAATATTTGACCTATTCAAAAGAGAAAATAGAGAAGAATTCCCACTTTCGTAGAGGACCAGTCATCACCCTCATTGCAAAGGACCTTCATCATTTAGAGCAAGAAGCCGGGTGATTCTTGGGTGCACTGCCCCTCTGGGGCCACTCCTGGGCGCCGGCACTTGTATTCCAGTCCCAGCATCCTGGGGACATCGTGGTCTCTGACAAAGATGAGCTGACATAGAGACTGAGTTACATGCTCACAGCTCTTTAATTCGCAGTAAACAAAGATCAAGAATATCCCCCAACATCTAGACTCAAGAAGCTGCTGCCTGCACGGAACTCTTGAGTTCTTGTTGAAAGAACTCCGAGGAAGAGAACTGTAAATATAGAAACGTGCCCTTTAGGAGCTCCAGCTATGATCAGAGAATCTCGGGAGGAGAAAGGAGGCTGCCCTGCCACTGAGTCTGGTTCTCTGCCTCCAGAAAACGAAGACTTGGAAGCCCCTGGTAGCAGGCTTAAGGGTGTAGTGATAATAGTCACATACTCATAGCTGCTAACACCGTGTGCCAGACTCTATGCTAAGTACCCATATTATTATACCCATTTTAAGGATGGGGAAACCGAGGCCCTGGATGACTTGCCCAAAGACATACACAGCTTGAAAGATGCAGAATGAGGATTTGAACCTACGTGGTCTGGCTCTTTTCAGTGCTACTATAAGGGAACTGACCTGACCCCTTCACCACAGAGAAGGGGGTGTGGTTCCCAAGGGTCATGAAGCAGAGAGCAGGTGGGATGTTCCAAATACTAACAAGGGTTTTTGTTATTGAGGCTTCGAGTTCCCCCAACTAGCAGTGTGATCCTAGGATGATGCAGAAGAAAGAGCTTGGGTTTTAGAGTCATCGGATCTGAGTTCAAATCTTTACAACTGTGTGAGTTTGTACATATCACTTGCCCTCTCCAAGCTCAGTTTCCGCATCTGTAAAATGGGAATCGTAACACCTGCTTTGCAGAGTTACGAGGATTAGAGTTGGGAGGATTAGAGGTAATGACAAAATGCAGTGCGCTGTATATAGCACGTGCTCAGGAGTTTTTATTGACATTATTGTTGCTATTAATCCACTGCAGTGAGAACAATGCTAGACCCAAATTAAGGTCAATAATTACACTAGATCATAGGCTCCTCAAGGGAGCGGTCTGTGTTTTAATTGTTTCCGTAGCCCTAGACCAGAGGTCAGCAAACTACAGCCCCTGGGCTAACTCCAGCCCACTGCCTGTGTGTGTAACTAACGTGCTTTTGGAGCACAGCCGCTGCCCGTTCATTTACCTGCCTGCGGCTGCGTTCACACTATGACAGCAGAGTTGTGTAGTTGCAAAGCTGGAAATACTTATTGTCTGGCCTTTTGCTGAAAAGGTTTATTGATCTCTGCCCCAGACCGTAGTTTTAGACCTGGTAGATAATAAGGGCTCAGTATTTTATTTCTCTAACCCTTGATGCTGTATCTGAATCCTGGCTCTGCCATTACCTTGCTGTGTGACCTTAGATAAGTAAGTCCCTTTCTTCTCTGGGACTCAGCCTCCTTGAAAATTTGGTTTACATAAATGGTTCTCAAACACTGCAGCACAGTCACCTGGGAGGCTTTTTTTGGATACGGATTCCTAAACCTCATCTTCAGAGATGTTGGTTCAGTAGGTCGGTGGGAAGGACTCCGCAGTCTCCACAGGTGGCTCTGATGTGCAGCCAGGTCAGGTGTCCTTCGCATTAGCCTCAAACCCTAGTGAGCAAATGAACCACCTTCAAAGCCTGTGAAGAATACGGATTTCTAAGCCCCACTCCTGAAGGTTCCGATCGGTAAATCCAGGGTATCCTTGTGAGTCTGTAAGTCAGTTACAATGCCCAGGAGGCAATAGGGAATGGTAGGGACTGTGGTGAGCCAAAAACCCCATGGCCATCTAAAGGGACAGGTGCTATTCAGCTTTAACTACTTGTCACCGTGTAGGAACATGGGGCCAGATCGTTTCTGTTCAGAGGGAAACCAAAAGTTGCTTCTGTAAAGTCTTCTACCTTTTAAATGTTGTCAGCTAATTCAATTTTAAAACATTCTTCTGGACAACTAAAATATATCCGTAAGAGGTATTAGACCTCCAGCTAAATGATTTCTGAGATCCATCCCAGCTATAAACATCTAGGATATAATTTATTTCACAGATATTTAAGTGATGCTTACTACATGTCTATCATTGCTCTAAATGCTTTACAAATGTTAACTCGTTCAATCCTAACACCCTTTTTACAGATGAGGAAACTGAGAACAGAGAGGGCAGTAAGTGTCAGAGCTGGGATGTGGATCCAGGCAGGCCGGCTGCAGAGCCCGGCTCCTAAATGCCCACCTACCCTCATCCCCACTTGCTGACACTGTTCTTTTTATTTCATGAGCGCAGCAGACAGCCCGGCCCACCTTCTTTGCCCGCAAGTTCGAAGCCGTGGTGAATCAGGAAATCATTGGGCAGCTGGACTATTACCTGTATGGGAACTACCCCGCGGGCACCCCGGGCCTCCGCGCGTACTGGGAGAATGTCTACGATGAGCCTGACGGCATCCACAGCCTGAACGACGTGACACTGACCTTGTATCATTCCTTCTCCCGCCTGGGCCTCCGCCGGGCGGAGCTGTTGCTGCACGACGCCGGGGAGAACAGCTGCAGGTGAGCCAGGGAGCAGGGGGACCAGGGATGAGGGAACGTCCTCCTCTGTAGGGGCTGCGGCTCCACCCAAGCTTCTCCCTAAAACCATCCACGCAGACATCCCAGCGTTCAGAGCATTTCCTGTCTAAGCCTTCGTCACCGTTTTACCTTCGCAGGATGGCAGATCTAATATTTACCTAATTATTTCCTTTCTGTGGACTCATTCTTTGTGCTAAATATATGTATTTTAGAAGGAAGCTTTATGTCACCGTATTAGATAGTTATTTTTGTTCCACATGGAAAGTAATCATGAAAATACAGAACTTTTTTTTTTACTTTTTATTATGGAAAATGTCAAATATACACCAAATAGAGAGAAAAGTGTAACCCCATCTCTCATCACCAGCTCTAGCAATTACCAGCTCCCGGCCAATGCGGTTTCATCTGCGCCTTCACTCACCTTCCCCTCGTCCCAGGTCAGTTTGATTGAAGCAAATCCCATAAATATTTTATCTCTGAAAATTGACTCCTTTTTAAAGTGTAACCATACTATCATTGTTACACCTAAAAACATAACCAAAAACATCACGAAAAGGCATAACTATTATTTAAAATGTTCATGTACCCTTTAGAATCATCTCACCTACCACTAGTGGGTACTAGTTGACACTTCAGGAAAGAATGTTCTAGAATATATGAATAGAAGACGGAAGGTGGGAAAACGATTCAACATAACCCCATCTCTCCCCTGCCTTTCCCTAAGCCAGCCAACCCTTCTCATTTTGTGTACCTTCTCTTCCGTTCTCTAGCAATGTACATTGCAGATATTTCCACAATGACAACAAAAATTTGGTGTCCTGCTTCTTTCGCTCGGCATTATGATACTAGCCCGTCTTCTCCTTGCTGCTCTGCAGCTTCCTTAAGGATAATGACCCTTTTTTTTTTTTTTTTTGCGGTACGCGGACCTCTCACCATCGTGGCCTTTCCCGCCGCGGAGCACAGCCTCCGGACGCGCAGGCTCAGCGGCCACGGCTCACGGGCCCAGCCGCTCCGTGGCATGTGGGATCTTCCCGGACCGGGGCACGAACCCACGTCCCCTGCATCGGCAGGCGGACTGTCAACCACTGCGCCACCAGGGAAGCCCTAATGACCCTTTTTAATGCCACTAGTATTCCACTGAGTAGGAATTCCGGAGTTTGCTTAATTCAGCCCTTTCCTGTTGCTGTTGTCAGTAATGGACCATTGTACATAATGTTCTGATGAATATCTTTTTGCAGAAAGCCTCTTTTATCCCCCTTCTCTTTTCTGATTATTTCCTGAGGATGGGTTCCCAGAAGTGTCTCTAGCCACTCTCCTTCTCCTTCTTGTTCTGCCTCCCACCTTCCTCTTTAAACAACAAAGAAAAAAAAAGTATTAATATCAGTCTTTCCCCACTGAGCCTTCTGTGTCCCTCCCTGCCCCGCTCTTCCCTCTTCTCAAGAACAGAAGAAAGAGAGGAAAGGAACCATTTTGTTCCCTAAAACTCTGAAAACATGGGGCCCCATGCATGCACACCAGCTGGATTTCCACAGGGCTGCAACAGTTTTTCCCTCAGCCTTCCCTCTCCTCTCCCTGCAGGTTCTGATTTAGTTAAAAGGGAGACCAGCATGGGTTAGGAACCCAGGACCTGCCATTTGAACTCCACTCTACTTACTAGCTATTGACCTTGGACAAGTCATGAACCTCTCAGAGGCTCAGTTTTCTCATCTGTAAAATGGGAGTGATCATAAGCCTTACAGCATATGGTGGTGTGAGGTTTAACGGGGATAATCCTCCAAAACTATCTTATGAGTTATGTATTATTATTATTAGCCCCATTTTAACAGTATTTTACATATGAAGTGCTTGGTACATGTTTATGCTGTTGTTGGTATCTTAGTTGCCAATATTCTTAAACTGCCAAAAGCAGCCAATAGGGAGCCGGCTGTGTGAGCTACACGCTCCATCACTGGTTACGTGAACTGTTCATCGCTTCCTCTGCGCTGTTCTTTGCTGACCGTCCCCACTGTCGCCACTCATTCTACCTTTTCCCAGTCTTCCAGGGTCATCTCAGGTGCCACATCCTCTGTGAAACTTGCTAAGAGCTCCCCTGATAGCCCACCCCGTGCCTCTCCTGAGCCCAAAGCAGCCTCCAACACTCCCACTGCACTTAGCAGCAGTGTCTTGGATCAAGGCCGTTGGTGAATGTCTTTTCCCCCTGCTGGTCCGGGGTTAGAATCCCTGGCCGAGGAACCACATGTGTGTCCCCAGTAGATGGCACAGTGCCCGATGCTTGGGAGGCAAATGCCGTTTAAGAGTAGTTTTAATCCCAGGCTGCATAGCATTTATAAGGTAAATAATCTTACAGAAAATTTCAGAAGATTCCTCCAATTGATTTATAGTTGTTGAAATTTTCACCTGGTATTTGTTTTGGGATTAAGCAAGCCATCAAGTTGCCTCAGGCCCGGAATCCTTTGGCTTCTACCCCATTTTTTATTATAATGGAACCATTGTGCCTGGCTGTGGGAAAAGCCAATATATATTTATGAATATGAGCCTGCAAATAAATCAGGACAAAGGACCCTTGTCCCAAAGGCCAAAAAGAGTAAATTTCTACCCCTGGGCTATCTGGGGAAACAGCAAGTGAAAACTTTATTTCAGGAGTCTCATTTCCTCTGGGCATTTCATGCAAATTGTGTCTTTCTAGTCTATAGTATAACCTTTCATAAAAATAATGTTTATGGATTTTTTTCTCATTAGGTAATAACATTTGTTCATTGCAGAAAATCTCAAAATGGCAGTTTGAAAGTTTTCTTGTGAGCCCCATCCAGAGATAAGGAAGTCAGTATTTTATTACATGTCCTCAAATTCAGATGCCATCAGGACCAGGCAGGAAGCATGTATCCTCAGCACGGGGTGGGCTGACCTGTAAACCAGGGACCCCCGCCGGGGCCCCGGTGCTGAACGCCAGCATATCCTTGCCCTCCGGCACATTCCTTGTAGGAATGTACCTTTGGAGTTGCCAGTCACATCTCCTGAATTTTCAAGACAAATCAGAAATCCACAGTTTTGTGTGAGCCTCCTAATTTTTTTAATACCCACCGCATTTAAATAAGAAGCAAAAGCACCTTTGGGCCAAGTGAACGCACCTGAGGCATCCTTTAGGTCCTATTGTATTGCACCTGGCATCTTGTTACAACTCCCTTCTTAGTCTTAATTACTTAATTACCATATAGAGTCTAGAGGAGGTACCAGTGGGCTTTGTGTTCAGTCCTGGGTTACAGGTTCCCTAGATGTACCTTAGAAGCAAAGGGTTCAAGAGAAAATCCTTCTAGAATCGTCCCTCAAACAGTAAGTATGGATTGAGCACCTACCATGTGGCAGGCTGTTAGGCACTGGGTGCTCAGCCATGACCCAGACAGACCAGGTCCCGAGCTCAAGGCCCTCCCATGCTAGTGTGAAAGCAGGCTGTACCCCAGCTCACAGAAACAAGAACAAAAGATCTATAGAGAATGAAGAATGAAGATAAACTCAAGTAACAGCAGTGAGCTGGTGACTTAAGTTCAGGGGTCAAGGAAGGTCTCTCTGAGACGGTAACATTTAAGCAAATTAAGACAGAGACAACTATGCAACCATAAGAGGAAAAGAGCATCTCCAGCAGAGAGAATGTCCTATGCAAAGGCCCTGAGGTGAAAATGAGCTTAGCATGTTCAAGAATCCAAAATAAGGTCCACGTGGGGCTTCCCTGGTGGCGCAGTGGTTGGGAGTCCACCTGCTGATGCAGGGGACACGGGTTCGTGCCCTGGTCCAGGAAGATCCCACATGCCGCGGAGCTGCTGGGCCCGTGAGCCATGGCCACTGAGCCTGCGCGTCCGGAGCCTGTGCTCTGCAACGGGAGAGGCCACAACAGTGAGAGGCCTGCGTACCACAAAGAAAAAAATAATAATAATAAGGTCCACGTGGCTAGAAGGTGGTAGGTTGGGACGGAGGGAAACAATGAGGCTAGAGAAGGAGGTAGGAGTTTTAGACCAGGTAAGGAGTCTGGGTTTTACTCAAGCATAAGCAGAACCCCTTGCGGTATTTAAGGAAGGGACAATGCATATTGCTACTATGAGAATCAGTTATAGCAGACAAAAGTAGGAGGAAGACGAGTAAGGACGCTTCTGCAAAGGTCCAGCAAGACGTGATGTTGGCTTGACCAAGATGCTGGCGGTGCATAGGACAGTAGAGGATGGATTCAGGTGGAGAAAACAGGATTTCTTGGAAGAAGATAAGGGAAAGCGAGCAACTCAAGATTAACTCCTAGATTTCTGGGGCACTTGACCATTGCTCGTTTGCCTGACCCCTTAGCAGCGCCCCATACAACTGACCACCGCCTTCTGGAAACACTTTCTTCTTTTAACTCCCATGACAACAATCTGTCCTGCTTTTCTTCCACCTTTACTAGTCAAACACTGACGACCTACCATTTACCTATTGCAATAATGTCATGTAACAAGCCCCAAATCAGTGCTTTGAAACGAAAAGCATTTACAGAGCCTTCAAGTTTGCAGGCGAGCTGGGCAGCTTTCCTGGGCTCAGCTGGCATCTCTCCTGCATCTGCAGCCAGCTGTAGGTCTTGGCTGGGAGTGGTTGGCGGGTCTAGGATGGCTTCGGCTGGGATACCTGGGGTGGCTCGGCTCTGCTCTGAGTGTCTCATCCCTCCACAGGCTACTCTAGGCGTGCTCTCATGGTGATCACAGAAGAGCAAGAGAGAGAGTGGAAACGTGCAAGGCTACTTGGGGCCCTGGCTCAGAACTGGCATGATACATCCCCCTCTTCTGGCCAAAGCAGATTGGAGATGGGGGAATAGACTCACCTCATCGGTGCAAGGAAACCTACAGAGTCACATGGGAAAGAGACAGGAGAGGTGACAAATTGCAGACGTTAATGCAGGCAACCCCAGGACGCTCTCACAGTGCCATCTATGCTGTCCACAGTCGTCACTAGCCACAAGGAGACATTTAAGTCTAAACTAACGACAATTTCAAATGCAGTTCCTCGGTTACACCAGCCACATTTCAAGTGCTCAGTTGTCAGAAGTGGCCGAGGCTACTGAACTGAACTGCACAGATGCAGAACCTTCCATCATGGCAGTGAGTTCTGCAGCACAGTCCAGAGGGAGGGTTTTCTGCTTCCAAAGTCCAGACCAAAGTGGACTTGCGTGGGCCGGGAGTGCCCAGCAAGCAGTCTGAAGACAGTGCAGGGTTTTTTTCTCAAAGCCCCGAAGGCATCCGATAACAAGGCAGTGATTTCAGGATATGCGTAACACAGGAAGGCAGCTTCCCTAACTGTTATAATCAGACATAAAGACTTAAACTCCAGAGCAGGACCAGAGGAAAGGAAGGCTGAGAGGGACAGTGATTTGTGGAATGCTGTCATTAAGGAACCACAAGCACCCTCTAAGTACCATGCGCCTTACACACTGCAGAAGCCGACAGCTTTTCACTTCACAAGTAGGAAGGACAAAGAACTGGGCTCGTCCAGGCTCCTCCCTCCTCTGGGCATCTCTGCTTAGCTTCCCTGCCCCTTTCAGCGAGAAGCCTTTGCGGATCAAAGGCATGCATCTTAAAACGAGCTACCTACTTGTGTATGTACGAATTTATCTCAGTTTGGCAATAATTTTTAAGGACCATACCCAGTGCCACTGGTAAGGACAGTGAAGTGTAAATCAGTACAACCTTTCTGATAAACTTGGGCAGCAGACATCAAGAGCCCCTTGGAGATTACAGAGGAAGAGAGATGTTCCCCAAAACATTTTTGCTCAAGGACGGTTAATGCAGCATTGTTTAGAATGGCAAAAAATTAGAAACCAGTTGAACACCCAATGATGGGGAACTTTCTCTATAATATAATAATACCATATTTGGTATTATATTTCCATATCATGGTATTACATACAATGGAAGAATGTATACACACACACACACACACACAAATCATGTTTTCAGAGACTATTCAAAGACATGATAACGCTCAGGAAATACTATGAAGCAAGAGCAGGATATAGCCAGTGTGTATATTATGGTCCCAGCTCTGTAGGATTTATGTAAATATGTGTGTAGAAAATAAGGCTGAAAAGAAATATGTCACGATGGCATTGTTTGCACACCGTTGTCGCTTCTCAGTACCTAGCGCTGGAGGGTCAGCGAATGTCTGTGAATTGACGTCGTCTATGGAAGGAAGCATCAGAAGTCGTCGTTTCTATTTTCTTGATGGTACTTTCACACAGTCAGCATGTTTTACATTTATGATCAGCAAAAGGTTACTGTTAACAGTTATTGAGATCATAGAATCACAGGAAGCAGCTTTCGGGAACACAGCGAGCTTTGTATAAAGTGGGGATTATTTTAAGGACAGGACCAGCGTGATGGGTGGGGAACCCCACTGTGACCCAACACACGTCCAGCCCTGACCCATGAGCTTGCATGAGCCTGTGCATGTTTTTCAGGTACTATCCAATGGGCCACCCAGCCTCTGTCCACCTCTACTTCCTTGCTGACCGTTTCCAGGGCTTTCTGATCAAGCATCATGCTACCAATCTGGCCGTGAGCAAACTCGAGACCCTGGAGACATGGGTGATGCCAAAGAAAGTCTTCAAGATCGCCAGCCCACCCAGCGACTTTGGGAGGCTTCAGTTTTCTGAGGTAAGAGGCCAGAAACTACCACACGACATCCCCTCTGGCAGTCCACTTGCTGGGTTCTGTTTCTGCTCTGACACTTGTAGTTGGAGCTGGAGGAGAAGAGGACTTGAAGAGGCCCCAAGATAAGCTGGCCCTGTGCCTGGAGAAGGTTCAGGGTGGTCGATATCAGTGCACCAACCAACCCGGAGCTTTGGTATATTTTTATAGTAGAACTTCTATTCCTTTTCATTTTTCACCCTAACCAGTGATTCCTCCTAAACCTATGTTAGTAATAAGCCAGTAACAAACCAGTTTCCTAATGAAGTTGTGGCATGAGTCCCATCTTACAGATTGGAGAACTGGGGCCTATCAGTGATTTTCTGGATCGTAGCGAGGAAGCAGAAGGGCTCAACATTGAATCCAGGCCTCTTAGGCCACAAATCCCATGCTTAATTGTGCTTTTGTTTCCCCAGTTCCTAACACAGGGTTTAACTCAAAGTAAGCACCAGATCAGTCATTGAACGGATGAGTGAACGGATGCATGCGTGCGTAGAGGGATGAACAGAGGTGTCAGTGGATGGACAGATAGATGGTCTGATGCATGGGTCCATGGGATGCAGTTCCCACCTCCCCAGGACCGCACTGGCTTTTAGTTACTTTTCTGCCTGGGGAGATGGATTCACCTACCACCACCCTCGTAACATCAGCCCCACCTCGAGACCTGAAAGGCCCTACATGGTCTGGCCTCTGTCTGCTTCTCCAGCCTCATCCAGGACCACTCTCCTTCCCGCTCACTCTTCTTGCATCTTTCTCACACATGCCAAGTTGGTTCCTGCCTCGGGCTTGACACGTGGTGATCCTCCTTCCTAGAATACTGTCCCCCAGGTTTTCACCTTTTTTGTTGTTGTTCATTCTGATCTAAGTCCAAATAGTGCACCTTCAGAGAAGCCTTCCGTGCCCACCCACTTAGGCCACCTTTCTACACCCAACACATCTCTGTTTTATTTCTTTCTTAGCATTTACCATCTCAAGTGATCTTGTTGATTTCTCTGATCACTTGGTGATTGTCTGCAAGAGAGCAGAGATCACAGCACTGGCTCACTGCTGCACCCTCAGCACATACAAGAGTACGCAGCCTTCGTAGATGCTGAATAAGATTTCTGAATGAGTGAGTGTACGTGCTTGGGTAGCGATGCTGGTGGGAAGGGGAGACATGATCAAGCTTGGTGAGCGTTGCCCACACAGAATTCCAGCACCTGATTTCTAACTTCCCCACGCCAGCAAGAAGCTAAACGGGTGATTTCATTCCCAGAGTTCAACATCCCCAATGTGTTTGGCTGCTGGGTTAGGGATGAAGAATCCTGTTTTAGAATATGGAGAATCTTGAAGGTCAGGAGTGGGGTGGGAGGAAGTGTCTGAGTTGCTTCCATTTTCCTTGCTGGTCCTTTTCCAGTCCCTCTGGCCCCACCTGGCCGACCTGTGCCCGACTGGATGGGCACTGAACAGGCATGGGTGGAAGTTTCTTGTTCAGCCACCATTTTCAGTTAAGGCTCCACATGGATTGGCCGGATCCGAGCTGCCATGGGAGCCCACTCCATAAATTACTGGCGTCAGGGGGCAATTAGACGCTGTCCCAGTTGGATTCTGTGCTGGGGGCCCAAGAGGCCAGTTGAAGACATTAATGTCCCATTAGGGAGATGGATGCCTGGTGGCTGGGCTCTCCCTGTTTATCAGCCTGCCAGTGGGTAACTGGGCACTTCCGGCAGTGACGGATGTTGGCCCCTCTGTGACTAGTGATTTGTGAGGATTTCTGCTACAGCTCTGGCGCCCTTGGTGTGGGAACCACCCAGCTCTCCGGCAGAGTAACAGCATGTGATGCAGGGAACCCTGAAACTTGTGTCTTGATTTTTTTTCCCCTTAGTTTTAAGGCAAACAGTGTAAAATTGGATGTGAAGGGGGGAACGAACTGCAGGGCCACTTTGTGGGCTATTGAGAACCTCCGTCGGGTCAGCACTGTCCCAGGGCTTTGCGTAGGGCCTGGCTCATGGCAGGCGGCCAGTGTCATTGAATAGCTCCGATTTCTCCATCCCTGGGAGTCCCATGTTAGTGGCTTAGAGGAAACATGCTCATTCCTTCAGCAGGCAGCCCCCAAGTGCCTACAATACATGAGGTGTGGGAGGGGCAGTGGTGTACCAGACAGACCAGGCCCTTGTTATTGTGGAATTGCAGTCTAGTGGGGCACTCGGCCAGTGAGTGAGCAAATAAATGAACAAAAACACTCCAGTTAAAGGCAAGTATTATAAAGAAAATAAAACTTCATTCATGTGATTCCTGAGGACTTGAGAGGCTGGTAGGGACAGCTTTCTGTTACCAAACCAAACTTGGGTCTGCTCGCCCAAGCACAGCAAAGCCAATCTACTGACACCGGGTTGTGGTGAAGGAAAGCACAGCGTTTATTCTAGGGCGCCAAGCAAGGAGTCCAGGCAGCTAATGCTCAAAAGACGCAAATTCCCTGATGGTTTTTCGGGAAAGGTTTTTAAAGACGGGATGAGGGAGGCCGGTTGTTGGGTGAATCATCAGCTCATGGACATTCTTCTGATTGTTTGGTGGTGAGGTAATCAGGAGTCAACATCATAAACCTTCTGGTTGCAAGCCATCTGGGGTCTAGTGCTTGTGGGCAGCATACAGTTAACTTCTTCCACCTGGTGGGGATTTCAATATCTGCAAAACAGCTCAAGGATATGGCTCAGGATATTAATCTGTAGCTCTTGAGGAGGAACTAAAAGGTCCTTGACTTTGTTTAATGACTAAACTCTTACTATTTTGTCTCACTTGACTGTTTTCCTTTCTTTCTGAATTTTCTCACTTCTCTAATTAAATTTATTCTGTGGAACTCAAGGAAGGCCTAGGAGGGTAAAGTTTTTATTCCAGACAAGAGGCAGGTGGAGGACCTAGGAGGATCTGTCTGGAGAAGGCCCCGTAGAGTCCTGCTGGGTTACATTTGATGGAACGATTCATTTGGGAAGGCTTTTCTAATGAGATAACTTTAGGGTTGAAACCTGTAAAAGAGTCAATGGTGGGAAGACCTAGAACATTCTTGGATCTTCCAAGAGAAGAGCGTGCACAAAGGTCCTGAGGCTCCAGGAAGGAGGTTGGCATATTCAAGGAGCAGCAAGGCCAGTGTGGCCAGTGAGAAGGAGGAAGGTCTCAGGGGGCCAGAGGACAGATCATGAGGGGTCTCGCAGGCCCTAGAAGGAAGTTTGAATTGCATTTTAGGTGCAGTGGGGAGGAAGCCTTGGTGACTTTGAAGCTGGGGACCAGTACATTGAGCTTGAACTTCAACACGTACTTAAATTTGAGTAATTGACCACTTGGCAGTGAATGGCAGTGGACTTCCACAGTGAGGCCTGGTGAGAAGACCTTGAGGGCCACAGACGATGTGACAGCAATGGGGCTCCCTCTCGGGCAGCCCCGCCTCCCCTCATGTTTGGAGGCAGTAGCTGATGTCCTCCTCCTCTCCTAGATACAGGACAAATTCAAGTTTCCCACCGTCAGCTGCTCCACAGCTCTTCCACCTGGGTTATCTTGGTTTTAGAACTCAGACTTAGGAGACCTGTTCACCCCCATGTCTCTGGGGGATCCAAAGATGATGTTCTGGACTGTCCCCCCGCTCCCCTAACGGGTCATACATCCCTTCCTTAAGTAGGACCTCAGAGTGGTTTTGTGATCATTGATCCATTTGTCCATGTGCTCGGCCCCTAATCTTTCATGACACTGTAGATAACGGATGGATTGACCACATGCTCAACACTCTTCGGCACTAGTGATATAGTAGTGAACAAGCCAGATGTAGTCCCTGCCCTCATGCAGTTGACAGTTTGGGGTTTTTTTTATTTTATTGAAGTATATTTGATTTACAATGTTGCATTAACTTCTTCTCTACAGCAAAGTGACTCAGTTACACACACACACATATATGTGTATATTCTTCTTCACATGACAGTTTTGAGCTATGGAGAGAGACGTGTAAATTAGAAGTTGTGATACTGTGCAAAATAGATAGATAGATAGATGATAGATAGATAGAAGATAGATAGATAGATAATAGATAGATAGATAGGTTAAAAGGCTATGCTGGGCAAATGCTTAGACAAGCACATTAGGGGTGCCTGTAAGCAAAGAAGCCTTCCAGGTAGAGGTGACACCTGGGCTGAGAGCTAGATGATGAACTGGCCAGGAGGAGGGTGGGGAAGGAAGGAAGACTGAGCCCGAAAGAGGGCCAGGCGTGGACGGAAGATCAGGGGAGAGAGAGCCCTTCTGGCAGAGGCGCCGAGAGTGTTCCAGGGTGTCCTGGAGCATGGGGGAGGAGAGGGGAGGGAGAGGGATGGAGATGAAGCTGGAGTCGGATCGTAAAGGACCAGACCTCGCAGGATAGGACAGGAGGAAAGACTGGACTCGTGAACAGTGGGAAGGAGCTAGAAAGGATTGTATGGATGGAGGTCACAGGATCAGGTTTCTCTAGAACAATCTCTGACTTTGAGGCCTAGCTTGCATCCTGCCCACTCATTCATTTATTTCTTCAATAGACAGTGTTGTTTTCATTCCTCCTGTGTTTCAGCTGCTGTGCTAGGCCCCAGGGGTCCTCAGTAGGAGCCAGTACCTGGAGAGGGTGGCAGGGTGGCAGAACAGGCCAAGATCTCCCAAGGCTGGGAGGGACGGCCGCCTCTGTCCCAGCATAACTCCCTCTGCTGCCCCTTAGGACAGCTCCTCAAGGCCAATCTTGGCCTAAAGATGGAAACCTGAAGCACATTGTGGGCCAGGAACATGCACGTATTACAACCACCCCAGCAGGTGGTAGGCACCGGCACATGTGTTTTGGATGGATGAATGAATGAATGGATTAGTGGGTGAGTGAGTGAGTGAATGGGAGGCAATATATAGAAGAGTGAATAAGAACCCAGACTCTGGGGTCAGACTTCCTGAGTCCCCCTCACTGATCAGAGCTAGTCATCCAACTGCTCTGAACCTCAGTTTCCTCATGTGTGAAGTGAGGATAACGTCAAGGGTCCCCCCCCTCCGTGGAGTTGGGAATGTTAGCCAGATCGATGCACCCACCCACTTAGCAGTAGGGCTGGCACACCAGAAGCTCTCAGTAAATATTAGCCGTGGAGCCCTGTGTCCTGGGTATAGTAACTTGTGGCCCGAACAACGAGAAAGTAAACCAGCTCATGTTTGCACTGCACATGTGAAGTCTGCTGAGGGTGTAGACATGTTTAGCCACACCTGCACCCCAGCCTGCACACACACACATCAGAGACGCTGCTCACAGAAGGACCACGGCAGCAGTGTCCTTGTAGTGTGCTCATCACCTGCTACCATGTACCCACATGCTGTGTCTTCAGAACATTATATTAAACCTCCTGGGGGAGAGAAGAGCCCCTAATTTAATCTGACTTGAAATAGTATCAAAGCTCAGTATCAGGGATCTATGTGGTTAATTCATTTTTTGCCAAGTCATTCATGCATTCATTTGACAGGTGATTGATGGAGCATTGATTGTGTACCAAGCACAGTGCTGGGCACCAGGAATCAGCAGGGGACCAGCCACAGGGATTTGAGCAGTGAGAGGACATTTCACAAGGTCTTTCTGGTTACTGGGCGGAGAATAAATTGCAGGCAGCAAAAGGGGAAGGATGGAAGCCAAGAGCAGATTTCTGGGGGGTCAAAGCCATACACACCCCCCGCTGGCTGGCAGGAAGGATGGATATGGTACAACCATCTCCCACCCCTAGAGTCCAGCTCAGAATGCTTTAGGGAAGCCGAAGCTGTGTCTTCCCTGGAAAGCTATCTGAACTCCTGCAAATGATGGGCGACACTAAGGGGCCCTCACGTTTCCTAGCTTATAGTAGGGCAGCTCCAAATCCTGAGCTCCACTCTTGTTCAGAATGATTGTACTAAAAAGCGGCACATTATCTGGAAAGCCAGTGACTAAAGTGGAAATCACCTGCACCTGTTGAGTGGCAGGGTGTATGTTTCCATGGAATGGCCTGCAAGCAGGTATTCATTCATTCCATGTACACACCACACAGTAGGCACAGGAGGCCCAAAGGTTTAGTGACATGGACCACAGGCCTCATAATCCTTCAGACTAGGTCCAAATCCCAGGTCTCCTGCTTCCTGCCTGTCCAACATTAAGTTACTGTGCAAGTAACTTAATTGGAGCCTCAGTTTCCTCGTCTGTTATATGGGTATATGCAGCCCAATAAGCAGTAGCCTAGGCCTTCCTAAGAGGCCCAGTGATTTCAGCACTCACTCTCCTGTTTCAGGTCGGCACTGACTGGGATGCCAAGGAGCGGCTCTTTCGCAACTTTGGGGGTCTCCTGGGGCCCATGGATGAGCCAGTAGGCATGCAGAAATGGGGGAAGGGCCCCAACGTGACTGTGACTGTCGTCTGGGTGGATCCCGTCAACATCATCGCAGCCACCTACGACATCCTGATTGAGTCCACTGCCGAATTCACCCACTACAAGCCCCCTTTGAACTTGCCCCTGAGGCCTGGGGTCTGGACAGTGAAAATTCTCCACCACTGGGTGCCAGTCGCAGAAACCAAATTCCTCGTCGCGCCTCTGACCTTCTCAAACAGGCAGCCCATCAAACCGGGTGAGTACTTCCGCTATTTCTGTGGGGTAATATTCCATTGCCCGAGGCCTCCTGGGTCCTTCACCCGGGCGGGCGGTGTTGCTCAGACATGGGGCGTGTGGGCCACCTTCGAGAACAGTGCTCTCTGTTCTCAGGATTTTTTCCTGCTCATCCGTCATACAGAACCTTCTAATTTTCTGCCTGTCTCTGCACACTGAGGTGATGTCATCTGTCTCTGTATTAGACACCTATTTATTAGATGCTCTCTCACTGGACTTCTAGAAGGTCCTGATCATATTTAAGACAGGTGGGAAATAAACCCAAGCTGATATTGAGTTTCAGCAAACCTTGTTCAGTGTTTTTAAAAAAAATAACTAAAATAGGAATCTCTGTTCATCAAAAGCATGATACTAGGTGAGGAGAAGTATCACATACTAGAGGAAAATATTTGCACACACAAAAAAGTACTCAAATTCGGAAATCCCCTAAGTCAGAGCAAGCTACAAGCCACAGGCCAAATCCAGCCCACTTCCTGTTTTTGTAAATAAAACTTTATTGAAATGCAGTCATACTCATTTACATATTGACTGTGGTTGCTTTGGGGCCACAACGCCAGCATTGAGTAGCTGCCCACAGAGCCAAAAGTATTTGCTATCTGGCCCTTTAAAGAAAGGGCCAATCCCTGATACAAAAGAAATAAAAAAGAGAGAGCATATACACACACATATAAAAAGATGCTCAGCCTCATGAATAATGAGAGAAATGCAAATTAAAAGTAAAAAGAGATTCCACTTCACATCTGCCATGTTTAGGACATGTTTGAAGATGAGACAACATCATTTGATGGTCAAGATGGAGAATAATAACTGTCCATGTAAGTGCTAGTGAGAGAGCCATGTAATAAAATGAGTTCGCATTTGCTGGTGAAGTTGAACATATACACATACCCCACCGCACAGAAATTCCACCCGAGGTAGAGGCCATAGAGACTTGTGCAGAAATACAGCAAGTTGTTCATAATAGCACCAAACCAGAACCAGTCCAAATATCTGACATCCAATGGACCGACAATGTGGTCTGTTCCGACAGTGGAGGTCTACGCAGCAGGGAACACGGCGTAGGACGTGTTCTAGAACGTGATGTTAGGGTGGGGATATCAGAATTACCATGCATGTATCTAAAGTTCAAAAATAGGCCAAGCCAACAATACAGTATTTCAGGGTTCATGTATCAGTAGAAAGCTGTACAGAAATGAAGGAAATTATTAACAGGAAATTCAGGATGGTGGTTCCCACTGGGCATGGGGTCAGGGAGAGGGGTGTCAGACTCCTAGCATGCCTGCCTTTTTTCTTTTTTTTCCAAAAGGGTTTCTTTTATTTTTCTATTCCCCACCCCCCTTTCTTTTATCACAAGTAACGTCTTCCTCCCTGCTCAATCCCATCCCCAGGAGTGGCCACTGCCAACAGTTTGGTCTACAGTCCTTCTAGAGGTTTCTCAGTGCTTTTAAAGCATTGACATAAATCACAAAGACATTGTCACTTTTTTAAGAATAGAATGACACACTTCGTAGTGAAACTTGCTTTTTTCACTTTCCGAGTCAATATACGTAAAGCTGCCAGCTGCCTAGTGTTCCTTTGGGTTAAGGACCCACAATCTATCTGTCCCTACCCCACCCCCGCCTGGGTAGACACATAGCTTCTTTTGTTGTTGTTGTTACAGATGCCACTGCAAAGAAGATTCTTGAACCTAAGATAGTATGTGCCCATGAAGATGCATCCATAACATAGATTCCTAGAAAAAGGATTTCCAGGTCTCTTAGTGTTTGAAATTGTTCACCTCCATTTAACAGATCGCAAACCCAGAAGCCAGAAACGCATTACAGCCTCTGTTGGCTAAAAAGAGCTCTGGGCTGGGTGTCATTTAGCCAGTGACACAAGGAGAGGGGGACATAGATATGGGGAGGGGCACCTGGAGTCCTAAGAAGGGAGTGTTGATGTGAATTCTGTCCATTTCTGCTAAGTTTTTCTGCTAAGTTTCTGTGCTGAACAAGCAGAAAGATTTGGACCTCATGTTTTCAGGTAATGGAAGTCTGCTTCTCCTCTCCCCCATGAAACAGGCAAAAGACAGCTCCTCCAGAACTAGCGGGGCCAGAGCCCACGCACTTAGGGTCCTCAAGTGTCCCACGGATGAGGCTCACGTCCTCAGCATCTCTAAGGGTTCCCAAAGCCAGACGTGGAGGAGAGGGATGGAAGTGGCCGTCTCCTCTTTGCTTCCCATACAGCTAATCGGACAGAAAACGAGTGACCCTGAATCCACCCCTACCTCAGTAAAATAGCCCGGGGCCATTCATGGGGTCCTGATTTTTCCGATCTTTTCTCCTGGGATTTCTGAGGACAGCGAGGCTCTCCCCACGCATGCCCAGGATGAGCCAAGGGTCATTTTACCCCACTGGGAGCAGCCCCCCAGTCATCAGTAATTGGATCTGTTAATGATGTTCTGGTGACAGGGAACACGAAGGTGGGAGCGATGCAATTTGTAGAATGATTCATCAAGAGTAATTTGCTATTGATGCATCCCTGGTAATCTCAAGAAATCTGATGAGGTGGAATTGAGGGAAATTTAATTATAGAGGCGAGCATTGTGGGCTGATGCTATAATAGCATTTCCCACATGAACCTCATTTTTCATAAGGGTTTTCTGCACCAACCACAATATTTGGTTACCAGCGTTCAAGTGTTTGTTAACTCCTCTTTTCACTTTGAATGTCCTGCCTTTTCTCAGTTTGGGTGTCTCCCCAGTCCCCAGCTTCTCATCTCTGCAGTCCCTGCAGAGATGAAGGCGTTGAGAGGCTCTAGTAGGGAAGTCAGGACCTGCTCCAAAGAGAACAGGCTCTGTCCTCCTGAAAAAACAGAGGAAAAGAAAACAGGGTTTTTTTTCCTGAAAACCCTTTGGTGGGCATCAGGGAGAGGTGGGCCAGACTCCTTAAGGAACTCGAGAACGAGAAGCTCTGCTAAGTATAGCAAGATAGGACATGTGCTCCAGGCGTGCTTCTCAGCTTTCTCTCACCGGTTCCCCTCCAGACCAGAGTCCAGCCCCCCAGCTTCCTGGGGCATTGGGAACTAAAGGAATGACTTTCTCGTACATGCAAGTCAAAGCATATTTTTGGTTCAACTAGCTTTCTCATTGCTTTTTGTTTTTTTAATTATCTTATTTATTTATTTTTGGCTGCATTAGGTCTTCGTTGCTGCGCACGGGCTTTCTCTTTGTTGTGGTCGGCGGGCTTCTCATTGCAGTGGCTTCTCTTGTTGTGGAGCACGGGCTCCAGTAGTTGTGGCTTACGGGCTCATTAGTTGTGGCTCATGGGCTCTAGAGCGCAGGCTCAGTAGTTGTGGCTCACGGGCTTTAGTTGCTCAGTGGCATGAGGGATCTTCCCGGGCCAGGACTCGAACCCGTGTGCCCTGCATTGGCAGGTGGATTCTTAACCACTGCGCCACCAGGGAAGCCCTCCCATTGCTTTTTAAAGGGCAGGCACATATACACGGTCTTTCTTCCTCACTCAGGACCACACATATTAGAAAGTAACGTGCTGATTATCCAGGCTCTCCTGGTTGTCTCCGAGGGTGACAGCCACCATCAAGCAAAGAGGAAGCATTGTCATCTGAATGCTACGTTGTCTTATAAGGAGGTTTCTTCTAATCCTGGTGATCTTGGCTATAGCAAAACCTGATTTGGTAAAACACGACCTACCAGAATCATTAGCCAGTCTTTTCAAAAAAATATATTCTTGTGTTTGGCAATGAAATAAGCCATGAGTGGGAACTTCCTCAAGATAGAAACATCTAGCTTCTTTCCTTCAGTCCAAATGTCTAGACTTTCTGCTTCCCCATCTTTAAGCCCTGGGAAACAGTCACTGTCTCTCTTGTTCATACATTACTTTACTGTTTACAAAGCACGTGAACTTCTACCTGAGCCTCGTGCCAGGTAGAAGTGAGTCTAATTGCTGGAAGGGTGAGTATCCCCATTTTGCAGATGGGGAAACCAAGTCTGCAAAAGACTAGCTCCCAGATGGAAAAATAAAATAAAAAACAAAAGCATTCTTTTAGCTTCCTGCTGCTGTATGAGCCTCTTGGTAGAGTATCGTAATGACAAGAACGGGCTTTGGAGTCAGCCAGCCCTGGATTTAACTCCAGGTCTGTCTCTAAACTACAGCTGCTTCCGTTTCCTCATCTGTAACATAGGGATGATAAAATCCGCCCTATAGTTGTGTGTGTGTATTGTGTACTAATAATGCCAATGATAATAATCCTAGCTAAACTTTCCCAAGTACTTAGAATATGCCAGGCACCATTTTAAGCACCTCACATGAGTCAGCACGTTTAATCATCACAAACAAAGCTACGAGGACGGTACTGGTTCTCCACGCATTTTATTGATGAGGAAGAAGTAACACACCTGGTATGCGGGACATGGGGATTCAAACCCAGACAGCCTGACTGCTGTCCCCGAGCTCTGGCGTGAGACCCCAGTGCTCAGCAAGGCAGAGCCGTTTTGGGAGCCAGCTGGACCTCCCACCCCACCCCACTCTGGTCCCAGCTTCGTGGTTTCCAGGACTCCTTGCTGTGGGCCGTTCATGCCCCACATCTTGGACCGAAGCAGAGATCCAGGTCTTATACAGAGTTCATGGTGGGCATTCAGCAGCCAAGGTGGGGCTGCTCGCCAGGCTCTGAGGTCCACAGACCCGGGTTCCAGCCCTGGCTCTGACTCTCATCACCTGTGTGATTTGGGGAAAGATGCTTTGCATCTTTAATGAGCTTTAATGAGGCTTTGCATCCTCTGTTCCCAATGCCTGGAATTCTCTTCTCCAGGATCTGCACGTGGCTTCTTCCTTCCCGTCAATCAGTGCTCAGCTCAGATGTCATCTCCGCAGAGAGGTCTCCCCGGCCATCCCAGCTAAAATGAACACCCTTGTCACTCTCTAACCCAGGAATCAGCAAGCTTTTATTGTAAAGAGTTAGATAGCAAATTTTTCAGCTTTGTGGGCCATATACAATCTCTGTCTCAGCTACTCAGCTGTGCTGTGGTAACGGCCATAAACAATATGTATCCAAATGGGCATAGCCATGTTCCAGTGAAACTTTATTTACAACAGGTGGTGGCCGCATTTGGTCCAAGGGCCGTAGTTTATCAAGCCCCTGCTCTGACTCGACACACCCCATTTATTCCCTTCATGACACTTATCACTTTCTGGAATGACCTGATTTATTTACTTCTTTCTTTCTTTCTTGTCATCATTCTTCCTCCCCTGGATTGCAGTCTCCTTCATTGTCTGGTCTGCTCCACTGCAGAATAGAGCCTGGCACTTAATAAATCTGTATCAAATAAATAAATGAATGAATGCCTTGCAGATGTAGATGTTTCGTAAATATGTGTTGAATGAATTATCGTCTGGCCTATAGAAAGGGCTCCATAAATACATGCTGAATGAATAGGTGAATGGACCATGCCCTGCACAAAGTGGGCTCGTACCTGTTGAAGGAATGTCCTCGTAGGCTCAGTTTCTTTGTCTGTACACTGGGAGTGCTAAAAGAACTTCCTCGTGAGATTGTCCCGCGAACTGAATGGTGCTACGCAGTGCCCAGCACAGTGCCCAGCACACAGTAGTAGGTGACCGGTCCATGGCTCTTCTAATGATGTAATTGTTCCCTTTGGCTTTCAGAGGAGGCATTGAGGCTGCACAACGGGCCCCTCCGCAGCGCCTACATGGAGCAGAGCTTCCAGAGCCTGAACCCCGTCCTCAGCCTGCCCATCAACCCCGCCCAGGTGGAGCTGGCTCGGAGGAACGCCGCGTCCACCGGCGCTGCACTGGAGCGCTGGCTGGACTCGCTGGTGGGCGGGATGTGGACCGCCATGGACATCTGTGCCACAGGCCCCACCGTCTGCCCAGTCATGCAGACCTGCAGCCAGACGGCCTGGAGCTCCTTCAGCCCTGACCCCAAGTCGGAGCTGGGCGCAGTCAAACCCGACGGCCGGCTCAGGTAGCACCGGGCACGTGGGGGCCCCAGCGGATCTCAAAGGGGAAGCAGCCAGAGGGCCAGTGGGAGCCGGACCCTGGGCTCCCACCCCCGGGGGTGGGGGGTGCCTTTTGTGAGCGGGGCTCTCCTGGCCGTCAAGTGACGGGAGGGAAGGTTTGGAGGCCGAAGCAGGTTCTGCCAGCCACCTGACCCAGCAGGCCGGCTCCCGGGGGTGGGGATGGCTCAGTCCCAGCACCGTGGTGGTCTTACCGCTTCTGATTGATCCTCGAGTGCTACAGGTTCCTTGTCTTCCCCTCAATGACCTGACCGCCCCCCCCCCCCCCCCCCCCGCCAAGCGCTCCCACAACTTTTATTTTGAGCAGCAGAGCTTTGTTGACTAAGTCGTAGGCGGAGGGAGGTCCCGGGTGAGGAGGAAATCCAGGCTGCTCTGCTTGAAGCTGCGAGTGTGAGATTCCTTCTCAAAGCTCAGCCCACCGGGCAGTCCCTTGCCAAGGGCGTCTCCTAAGGTACCTCGTCAGAACCCAAGGGCTCTACAAAACCTAGTTTGAAAAGCACTGCCCAGAGGGGGGGTTTGCTCTCCAGCCCCGCCCTTCAGCTCCTCTGGGCCAGGAAACCCTTGTGCCAGCCCTGAAGTGACAGGACACTAAAGTCACGCTCTCGTGGGCCCGTCCCCAGGGAGGCCTCCCACCAGCCCTTCTCAGGTTCAGCCATCCTCCTTCGTAACTAGATGAGCCGGAGAGCCTTCTGATGTGCCACGGCCAAGGTCCACCCAAACTGTGACCGCCAGACATCCTGGGCTCCAGGCCACCCTCCTTCGAGGCAGAAATTGGGCGATGCTCATGAGCGTGAGGGTCAAACCCCCAGCCGTTCGTGGGCGAGGAGATCAAGACCATGACCCCTCTGGGCCTTGACAGTGGGAACTTTGGGGACCATGAAACGCATAGAGATCCTTGGGAGCAAAACTCCTGAGCTGGTCAGTACAGCAATACCTGTCACGTGCCTGAGCCCTTTGTTCTGAGGACAGGTGTTTGGACCATTTGTGAATCGCACACTCGGTGCTGCTGGGAGCAACCAAACTGCATGGAACAGACTTTTCACGGCCAGGAAAGAGCATTTTAGATTTAGTTTTTAAATTCATGCCCTTTCTTATCCAAGGTGCCAACAGGCCCATCTGACACGCAGTGTAAAAGTGGGACGCTTGAGTATCTGGTTGTTTGAAGCCTAAAGAACAGTGTTATTCAAATTGCTTGAGTTACTGGCAACGCAAAGGGTTTCCTTGCCATGTGTACATCGGAGGGCTGCCCTGCTCATCCGGAGACCCCTCCCCGGAGGCCCCCTCCTCCGCTGATCCCACCCTCCCCCCAAGGACAGGGTTCTCTTGGAAAAGTCCTTCCCACGGAGAGCTGGTCCTTGGCGATTCCCCTCCAGTGTGGGTTTGAAGGTACCGCCATTTGCTCCCAGTGACCTGTCAGCTGTCGCCCCCTACTCACACCCCCAGCCCAGCAAGGCAGAATGTCCTATGGGCCATGGAGGATATAGAGAAGGGACACTTTAGATATTTATTATTTATATGTTTTAGTCAATGACTAATTAGTAGGTGCTGTTTTTGCAGCTTGTCAATTACGTTATCTTACTAACTGAAGCTGCCTTTATTCACTAAAGGCCCCTCCCCCCACCCTTCCACTCCCTCCCCCTCTCATCCTCCAGCCCCTCATGTCTGTCTCTTTCTGTCTCTCTGCTGCTTTATCTGTCTATCTGTCTATCATCTCTGTCTCTGCCCTGCGTTCTCCGTGTCCTCAGTGGGAAGCAGGGGACTTGGACACCATGAGGAGAACGCCTCAACCAGCATCATCCACTGGCCAGAAGTGGGGTGTCCTTGGGAACAGTGGCGCCTCGCTCTTCCCCATGCAGGGTGTTAGCGTGACTCAGCCCTCCGGCTCTGGGGGTGTTGTTGGAATTCCTGAGCCATCCCCGCCACCCGCCCCCAGCACAGGGACGCAACAGGCCAGCGACTTGCGGAGGGAGGCTGTGCCGGCTGCAGAACCTGGGGCGTCCCCGCTTCCTCCATCACTGCCCTCCCGCAGCCAGTCTAACCGTGGGCCTCCATGTGAGGGAAAGCAGGCTCCCTCCACGCCCTGGAGGAAAAGATATCTATTTTAGGAAGATGGTAGGGGGTCAGACCCAACCAGGAGAGCCCAGGAGCTGGCCCAGTGTTTCCAGGGACCTCGGCGTGGCTTTCTCAGAAAGCCCACGTGAGCTCCACATGGGTTCGCAAGTTCTGCGGGAGCCAAGAGGCCCGTGTCACATCCACTTCCTGCCCCCGGCCTCTGCCTCTGGCCAGGGCCTCCCTGAGCCTGTGGAAGCCGCCCGGGGAGCCGCCCTTTCACCCTTCTCGCCACTAGGGCCCTGTGTGTCATTTGTGATGGTTTTGGGGGCTCTGCCCTGGCACGTCCCTGCGCACCCATGAGCCTGCGACTCCTCGACGGGGCCCCACCTGCACCCTGATATTGCTGACTCCTGTTCCATCCGGGAACAAGTGGAGAAATGGGAGAGCTGGCTTACTCTGGGGACGGCCCCCACCCCCACGGCCCAGGCCCCATCCCCTACTCACCGCCAGGAGACTGGGAAGCTCAGGGGCCTCATGGGATGTTCCTCAACATCCTCTGTTTTTGAACCAGAGAATCGCTTTGAAGATGTTACATTTGGCTTTAAGGAAAAAAGGGAGAATTTCAAACAAAGCCCAGGATGATTTGAGCAAAGGTGATGTTTTCCCAGGAGAAATAGTTTAACTCATTTTTGTAATCTACCTGAGGATGATTTATTAGTTAGAGGCCATTGGTCAGGCAACCTTGAGCTGTGGCTGCCTGAGGGTTTCAAAACCTGAGAACATGGTCTCTGGAAATCCTATTAAAGAAGCAAAGTGACTGTGGGCTGAGTCACTGACCAGGTCCTCGGACTTCAGGAGGGCTTAGAGGTGGGACGTGGGCTTGGGGGAGAAGGACACATTGAATAAGCTGCAACACTCTGTCCAATTTCCCATTCACCCCTGTGACGTTCAGGTGGAAACCACGCTCAGGAGGCAGGCAGCCTTCCTGAGTCCCGCTTCCCCGACCATGTGCAAGGCGGTCTGTCTCCAAGGAGGGCACGAGCATTTCCTAGGACCCCCATGTTCTCAGAAGTGCAGATGCTCCTCCCTTTGGAGAAAGGCCGTTCTGATCTCATCAGGAATCATTCCGACTTCATTTGCCATTGTTAGTTTAACTTTCAAAATGCCAGTGGAGTTGAGAAGGAATGAGCACGCCGCCCCAAAAGGGCAGATTACAGCTGCTCTGGGCACATGCCAGGACTGGGGGGGACCATGCTTCCTTCCGGTTCTCCAGTTTGCAGGTGCCAGGAGGATGCTGGCTGGAACCTTGATCTCTTTGCCAAGAGGGTGCAGGGGAAAGGAGGGCAGTAGCTGCTGGGTGTGGGGCCTGAGCAAAGATCCCTTTCGTAGCCAAGTTCACTGGGGACTCAGGACACACTCCTCCAGCAGCACCCAAGGGGGCTGTGCTAGAAACAGCTGTTAGCAAACACCTGCCAGATAGAAGCCACACCCTCTGGCAGGGGTTACAAGTGGCTATAGGGCCCAGAACACTAGCATAGATGAGTGACGCCGTTGGTGTAAGACGTTAGGGAGTGGTGGGGACTGTAGTCTGCAGTGTGCACATGACACAGACAAAAAACTACAGCTGCATCTCAGCTCCAGCCTGAGTTGCATGTGAGAATACGGGCACAGTGCAGCAGAATCATCTAACTTGGTAAGGGAAGCCAGAAATCCATATTTTTATAGGAAATGTGATTTTGAAATGTTGGCATTTTTTTCTTTCCAGAGTGTAGGCAAAGAGAAACCTCACAGTTCAGCCTGTGCGCTGCCAGCAACCCCTGCTCTCTGGAGACGCGGTTTGAAAGGAAGCTAGGCTTGTCCCCGTGGGGGAGGGAAATGACACCACTAGGAAGGGGCAAAAAACTAACAGCTCATGTCCAGCTCCGAAGGGAATGGGGACCTCTTACTAGTCATTCCCGTCCCAAAGAAATGGTCCCTCAGAGGAGAAGTGTCTCATAACTGGCGTGTTCAGCTCTCCTGGTCTCAAGACAGTTTGTACTGAAGGGAAGATGGCACAGAATCTGCAGACCCCAAGAGCTGCCCCTTAGACGTACGGAGGTCCACATTGGCCTGGTCCCCGCCTTCCAGAATTCCATCCTACCAGGCAGAGAGGTCCAGGATGTGTTTCAGGAGGAGGGGTTGGCGTGTCAAACAGCCCGGCTCTCTCCAGATCCCAGGTTTTAGCAGCCATCTTGCCACATGTCCGGAAACATCTTCGGAAGCCGTGCTCACGGGAGGTCCTCTGCTTCTGCCTCACTTACCTTACTATGCCCATGGGTCAACCACAGGCGCTACCTCATGTGTCTGCTGAGAAGTTTACCGGGGTGGGGGTGGGGGGATAAAGGTGTCCAAAATCTGCTGGAGCTAAATGCATAATCTATGCAAGTTCTGTCTTTCTCTTTCTTTCTCTCTCACTCTTTCAGAAGTATTACTTTTTTTACCTGGCAAACAAGATACTGTACAGACCCCTCTTAAGACTGAGGAGGGCTTTCACGTGCCACCTGCGTCTGCCCCTCACGTTGTCATTGGTTCTGTCCTTGCCAAGCCCCAGGCAGCGAGAAGGCAGCCCTCTGTCGCCCTCCCCTTGGCTGGGAACGCTCCAGCCGCCTCTGCCTACACACCCCGCGGGAAAGCAGGTTCTGCACCTTGCCACCTCCGTTCACAGCTCCATCCTCTCCACCCCTCATTTGCCTCCCTATCCTTCCCTTCCCCCACCCCCAAAAGCCGTAGGTTTCTCCTTTTTGAAATGAGGCCTTAAAATTATTTTGGGAAAGCTAACCACCCTCCCCCTCCCATTTCCACCAACATCCGAGAAGAAAGAGCATCTTGAAGCTCTCAGGGCAACCTCCTAAGCCAGGGGCTGCCAAGCTGTAGCTTGCAGATGTGATAGAAATGGTGTCTCTTGTCGTCCTGAAGAAAAATTTTCTGTTTTTCCTGTGGGTAACATGAAGGCTTGGGTGCTCATCTAAACCTCAACCAACTCCCGAAGCACTCTCCTAGAGCATATCGCCACTGCGATGGGCTGCCGACGTGGGCTTTCCAGCCCTCCCCCGACCCCCGAAACTTGGTGACTTTAGGTACTTCATTCATGGGTAAATCAGGAGAGTTTCTCAATATATCTCTTCATCCTTCCTGCCTGGAAAGTGATAGCATTAAATAGTCCCAGCGGATGGCTCATGTTCTCAAAGGGATCACACTCTACCTACTTTCAGAAGCCCCCCATTTCCCTGCCATCGCTCCAGGGCTGATGGAGGCCAAAGACAACCCCAGGGTTTTCATAGGAAATTCACTGGAATTGAGCGCAATCGTCTTTGTCGTCCTTTGTCTATATATATATATATATATATATATATATATATATATATATATA
>NW_020838064.1:508927-518403 GCF_003676395.1 Aethalodelphis obliquidens
TATATATATATATATATATATATATATATATATATATATATATAAAACTATGTTGTCAAAGACGTTTGGGTATTTTTTTTAGAGGCGTCACAATAAGTTATTACCGTCCCCCTCATTGTTTTTCAAAGACATGTGGTGATATAGTTTTTAAAAAATAACTATTTTGTTATAGATCATAATATGCATAAAACTGTACAGAAATATTTTGTAATGTATTGATTTTAAAAAAAAGAGAGACTGTAAATAAAGTTTTTAAAAAAAGAGAGAGAATTCGAAAGGCACACACTGAAAGATGTAGATACTTTGCTATTTATTTAAAGGAGTATTTTAAGAGATACTGAACTATCTGAAATTGACCAGTAATCAAAGTTCCAATCATCCGAATGCTTTTCCTCGCAGTAGAATGTGATTCTCAGAAACAATTGCACTACCGGCCCATTTTTGCACCTTTTCTGTCTTCTCATTTAGCGGAGAAACAACAACGAAATTGTGCCTTAGCTGTATTTTTTTGTCTAGGGGAGTTTGTTTCTGTCTGACAAAGCAAAATTTTTTGCAGAAAACAGTGGATGTACTGAATACTGTATCATACCAAAAACACTGCAGGTTGTATATAGATGCTTTCTGTCATACTGTGTTTTCAGATGCAGAATTTTAAAATTAAAAAAAAATACTGTCTTTATGGAACAGTGGGTGTATGACTTTTTAGTGATAACTGCATCTTCATGCAATCCTGTATTCGCCCCCCTCCTCTGCACTGGCCTCCTGCTGAGACCGTCTCTCCTGGGAAAACCTGATGTGCACACACTCCGTAATCAAGCCTGCTGTCCTCTCCCAACCAGATTATTGCAACACCCTCCTGTAAATGATACCCCTGGTTAAGGTAGAAGTGTTTGGTTTTAAATCCCTTTGGTAAGTAGAGGATGGTGAGGAGGACTGCCATCTAAAGTGGCAAGCGTTTTCTATACCCAGCTGGCCGGTTGTGTAGCAACCTGTTTTCCTTTCCTCTTCACTACACAGCTAGACTGCATTTCCCAGACTTCCTTGCGCTCAGGTGTGGTCATGTGACCAACTCCTGACCAATGGCATGTGGGTGGAATGGATGTAAGACACTTCTTAGGCCTGGCCCATAAAACTTCCCAGAGAGCTCTCGCTCTCTCACTCACTCTCTCTCTCTTTCCCCATTTACCAGCTCAAGTGTTTTAAATCATCTTGATTTGGGGCATTCATAAATTTGTCTATTCTACTGCTCTTCTTGGAAGCTTCACACAGCCCCCAACTTAAAAGAGGGCAGAGACACAATATGGGAGGAGCTGGGCCCCAGATGGTGACATGGAAGACCGCCCCTATTTGACTATGATGTGAAAAGAAAGAAGCATGCATTATGTCATGCCACCAAGCATTTATCTACTACAGTAGCTAGCCTTACCGTAACTAATTCATCCAGATATGGAAACTCAGATAGTCCTCTGGGAAAGTCCAAGGTCCAGCCCCTTCATCCCATAGGTAAAGATACAGAGACTCAGATGGGTGAAGCTACCAAGATATGAGTATCACGGTCAGAAGTAGAACCAAGGTTTCCTATCCCACAGAGACTTTCACAAGTCATTAGGAGGACTGGTTCTCCATCCTTTGGTTGGCCTCATTACGACATTTATAGTGACTCCTGACGGCCACAACCAAGGATTGAGAGTGCCCAGGTGCTGGGTCACAGACATGCCTTTAAATCATCCTTCAGAATCCTAAAGGCAAAGGTTGGCCCTGAGACCCAGATGGGACTTTATAGCTGGAGCAAAGTTGGTTAGAGAAGGTAAGTGACTCTATGTTTGGAAGGACGGTTGGACCCCAGGTATAGTGCCAAAACCTTTTTTCCAGTTGGATCTTATAGCCAGTCTCCCCCTCCTTTGCTCAAAGATAAGTCCTCCAAAAAAAAAAGGGTTTTCTTGCAAGGGACGGATAAACTTCCAAAATCTCCATGGGCGGAAAGATCAAAGATCTTGTTCACCTAGTGTTCCCAGCACTTAGCACAGTAAGCCCAAGGTATGGGCACTCAGTGAGTATTTAATGAATGAACAAGCGAATAAAGCCATATTTCTTAATTAACATATGGGCATGGGGTCATTTGTCCAAGATGCTGCCTTTACATCTAACATTTGATGATAATATTTGGCAAAACATGCGTTATTGTAAAGTAAATAGTGATTTTTTTCCCTTCAGTAAGGATGTTTCTGGGCCTTTTTTTATGCAAGAGTTGGTTGGAATTTCTTTCCTACTGATTTATTTGACATGTCACATGTCACCTTTTGTTCAGAGAATAGTAGTGGTTGCCTTAAGTTCGTCAGATTAATGGTTTTAAAGGTTTTATTTTTATTTTAAGGGAACCCATTTTCAAACAAAATTGTGCATTAAACCCCCATATTATATAAAAAAGACCTGGGGTCCAGTGGTTAGGATTCCGTGCTTCCACTGCAGGAGTCACGGGTTCCATCCCCGGTCAGGGAACAAGGATCCCGCATGCCGTGTGGCGCAGCCAGAAAAAAAAGGCGGTGGGGGCGGGGGGAACTGGGGCTGGCGGGGGGCGGGGGGAATTGGGGCTGGCAGGGGACAACAGTGGTTGCCAGAAGGAAGAAGGAAGCGGGGGGCGGGGGAAATGGGTGAAGGAGATTGAGATACAAACCTCCAGTTATATAATAAATAAGTCACGGGAATGTAATATACAGCACAAAGCATATGGTCAATAATACTGTGCTCAATTTTTATGGGGACAGATGGTTACTAGAATTAGCTTGGTGGTCATTTCATAATGTATGCAAATGTCAAATTATTATGTAGTACACCTGAAATTTACATGATATTATACATCAACTAAATATTTCAATTTAAAATAATAGAATAAAACAAAATGAAAGAAATCGGGGGCTGGGAGGGCTGGTGCATTTGAAGTGGGAGTGGAAATTGGCTTAGCAGTGTCTCCCACTCTCCTCCTCAGCCAGTCCCTTTGGTATCTCCAGGGGGTAGGTATGTAGACGACCATGCTTTAAAACTCTTACCTCTAGACCTTTGGTGGGGTTGGTTGGAAACCTGGCTGCCAGGGTGCTGTGAGATGAGTTCTAGGCTGGATCTCTGAGAATGAGACCAAACTAAATTCACCAAATTCACCCCTTACCTGGTCTTGGAAAGCCAAAAGGGTGGGATTTTAGAATTGGTGCCCAAAGGAGGTATGGCTGGCCTGAGGTCAGGTGTTGGACACTCTTGATGCTGTGCCTCCGTATTTAGTTGGTCTGATCTCCTTCTCTGCTGGGAAGCTGCATGCTGCCCCAACCTACATGGTCCAAGTTTCAACCAAGCACTCAATACAGAACACGTAAGGTGCCAGCTCCTTACAAGAAAATGTTCTCAAAATATGATTTTTTGATGTTCCTATCTACGTTAGTCAGGGTTCTTTCACTTGCAAGTAACAGTAGCCCAAATCAAACAAGTTTAATCAGGCAGAGAATCTATTGACTCATGAAATTGCAGAAAAGAACAAAATTAAAATGCAAAGGACAAGAATGAGAGCCTCTCTAGGAGACTCAAGAATGGGAACTGGATCCTCAATACTCCTGGTCCCCTTTTCCTCCATTTCTGCTGCTCCCACTTTGATTCTATTTTCCCCTACAGACAGCTGATGCCACGTGATAGAGAAAAAAGGCCCTAGAAGTCCCTCCTTCTTATCCTTTAAGCTGCACGACAGAAAAAGATCTATGTCCTTTGTTCTCATTGCCAAAAGAAATGGCTCCAACAAGCAAGCTTGGGTCACATGCCCAGCACTGGACCTATCACTGGGGCCAAGCAAACAAGGTACTATAATTGGCTGAGTGTGGATCATGTACCAAACCCTGTGGCCAGGTGATTGGGTAAGAAACTGTGATTGGCAGCACCATCCCAATCACATGGTCAGAGTGGAAGAACATTTCCCCAAGGATGTGCTGAACAGACAAAAACAGCAGATGTGGCTAGTACCTTGGATTTAGCCCAGGAAAAGTCCAAGCTACAGAAAGTTTTTCTAGGTTTGACCAATGGGAAGCAGCAGATGCCTATAGGAGGGAACAAGAATGCCGTGTGGATGAAAGGCTCTTGGTGCTCCAGCCAGGAGTCAGGGCTCTGCCTCTGAGGTAGGAGAGCCAACTTCAGGACACTGGTCCACAAGAGACCTCCCAGCTCCATATAATATCAAACGGCGAAAATCTCCCAGAGACCTCCATCTTAACACCAGCACCCAGCTTCACTCAACGACCAGAAAGCCACAGTGCTGGACAACCTATGCCAAACAACTAGCAAAACAGGAACACAACCCCACCCATTAGCAGAGAGGCTGCCTAAAATCATAATAAGGCCACAGACACCCCAAAACACACCACCAGACGTGAACCTGCCCACTAGAGAGACAAGATCCAGCCTCATCCACCACAACACAGGCACTAGTCCCCTCCACCAGGAAGCCTACACAACCCACTGAACCAACCTTAGCCACTGGAGACAGACATCAAAAACAGCGGGAACTACGAACCTGCAGTCTGCAAAAAGGAGACCCCAAACACAGTAAGATAAGCAAAATGAGAAGACAGAAAAACACACAGCAGATAAAGGAGCAAGATAAAAATGCACCAGACCTAACAAATGAAGAAGAAATAGCCAGTCTACCTGAAAAAGAATTCAGAATAATGATGGTAAGGATGATCCGAAATCTTGGAAATAGAATGGACAAAATGCAAGAAACAGCTAACAAGGACCTAGAAGAAATAAAGATGAAACAAGCAATGATGAACAACACAATAAATGAAATTAAAAGTACTCTAGATGGGATCAATAGCAGAATAACTGAGGCAGAAGAACGGATAAGTGACCTGGAAGATAAAATAGTGGAAATAACTACTGCAGAGGAGAATAAAGAAAAAAGAATGAAAAGAACTGAGGACAGTCTCAGAGACCTCTGGGACAACACTAAACACACCAACATTCGAATTATAGGGGTTCCAGAAGAAGAAGAGAAAAAGAAAGGGACTGAGAAAATATTTGAGGAGATTATAGTTGAAAACTTCCCTAATATGGGAAAGGAAATAGTTAATCAAGTCCAGGAAGCACAGAGAGTCCCATACAGGATAAATACAAGGAGAAATACGCCAAGACACATATTAATCAAACTGTCAAAAATTAAATACAAAGAAAGCATATTAAAAGCAGCAAGGGAGGGCTTCCCTGGTGGCGCAGTGGTTGAGAGTCCGCCTGCCGATGCAGGGGACACAGGTTCGTGCGCTGGTTTGGGAAGATCCCACATGCCGCGGAGCGGCTGGACTCGTGAGCCATGGCCGGTGAGCCTGCGCATCCGGAGCCTGTGCTCCGCAACGGGAGAGGCCCACGTACCGCAAAAAAAAAAAAAAAAAAAAAAAGCAGCAAGGGAAAAACAACAAATAACACATAAGGGAATCCCCATAAGGTTAACAGCTGATCTCTCAGCAGAAACCCTACAAGCCAGAAGGGAGTGGCAGGACATACTGAAAGTGATGAAGGAGAAAAACCTGCAGCCAAGACTACTCTACCCAGCAAGGATCTCATTCAGATTTGATGGAGAAATTAAAACCTTTACAGACAAGCAAAAGCTGAGAGAGTTCAGCACCACCAAACCAGCTTTACAACAAATGCTAAAGGATCTTCTCTAGACAAGAAACACAAGAGAAGGAAAAGACCTATAATAACGAACCCAAAACAATTTAGAAAATGGGAATAGGAACATACATATCGATAATTACCTTAAATGTAAATGGACTAAATGCTCCCACCAAAAGACACAGATTAGCTGAATGGATACAAAAACAAGACCCTTATATATGCTGTCTACAAGAGACCCACTTCAGACCTAGAGACACATACAGACTGAAAGTAAGGGGATGGAAAAAGATATTCCATGCAAATGGAAACCAAAAGAAAGCTGGAGTAGCAATTCTCATATCAGACAAAATAGACTTTAAAATAAGGACTATTAAAAGAGACAAAGAAAAAAAATAAAATAAAAAAAAATAAAAGAGACAAAGAAGGACACTACATAATGATCAAGGGATCAATCCAAGAAGAAGATATAACAATTGTAAATATTTATGCACCCAACATAGGAGCACCTCAATACATAAGGCAAATACTAACAGCCATAAAAGGGGAAATCGACAGTAACACATTCATAGTAGGGGACTTAAACACCCCACTTTCACCCATGGACAGATCATCCAAAATGAAAATAAATAAGGAAACACAAGCTTTAAATGATATATTAAACAAGATGGACTTAATTGATATTTATAGGACACTCCATCCAAAAACAACAGAATACACATTTTTCTCAAGTGCTCATGCAACATTCTCCAGGATAGATCATATCTTGGGTCACAAATCAAGCCTTGGTAAATTTAAGAAAATTGAAATTGTATTAAGTATCTTTTCTGACCACAACGCCATGAGACTAGATATCAATTACAGGAAAAGATCTGTAAACAATACAAACACATGGAGGCTAAACAATACACTACTTAATAATGAAGTGATCACTGAAGAAATCAAAGAGGAAATCAAAAAATACCTAGAAACAAATGACAATGGAGACACAACGACCCAAAACCTATGGGATGCAGCAAAAGCAGTTCTAAGGGGGAAGTTTATAGCAATACAAGCCCACCTTAAGAAGCAGGAAACATCTTGAATAAACAACCTAACCTTGCACCTCAAGCAATTAGAGAAAGAAGAACAAAAAAACCCCAAAGCTAGCAGAAGGAAAGAAATCATAAAAATCAGATCAGGAATAAATGAAAAAGAAATGAAGGAAGCAATAGCAAAGATCAATAAAACTAAAAGCTGGTTCTTTGAGAAGATAAACAAAATAGATAAACCACTAGCCAGACTCATCAAGAAAAAAAGGGAGAAGACTCAAATCAATAGAATTAGAAATGAAAAAGGAGAGGTAACAACTGACACTGCAGGAATAAAAGAGATCATGAGAGATTACTACAAGCAACTCTATGCCAATAAAATGGACAATCTGGAAGAAATGGACAAATTCTTAGAAAGGCACAACCTGCCAAGACTGAATCAGGAAGAAATAGAAAAGATGAACAGACCAATCACAAGCACTGAAATTGAAACTGTGATTAAAATCTTCCAACAAACAAAAGCCCAGGACCAGATGGCTTCACAGGCGAATTCTGTCAAACATTTAGAGAAGAGCTAACACCTATCCTTCTCAAACTCTTCCAAAATATAGCAGAGGGAGGAACACTCCCAAACTCATTCTACGAGGCCACCATCACCTTGATACCAAAACCAGACAAGGATGTCACAAAGAAAGAAAACTACAGGCCAATATCACTGATGAACATAGATGCAAAAATCCTCAACAAAATACTAGCAAACAGAATCCACCACCACATTAAAAGGATCATACACCATGATCAAGTGGGGTTTATTCCAGGAATGCAAGGATTCTTCAATATATGCAAATCTATCAATGTGATAAACCATATTAACAAATTGAAGGAGAAAAACCATATGATCATCTCAATAGATGCAGAGAAAGCTTTTGACAAAATTCAACACCCATTTATGATAAAAACCCTGCAGAAAGTAGGCATAGAGGGAACTTTCCTCAACATAATAAAGGCCATATATGACAAGCCCACAGCAAACATCATCCTCAATGGTGAAAAACTGAAAGCATTTCCACTAAGATCAGGAATAAGACAAGGTTGCCCACTCTCACCACTCTTATTCAACATAGTTTTGGAAGTTTTAGCCACAGCAATCAGAGAAGAAAGGAAATAAAAGGAATCCAAATCGGAAAAGAAGAAGTAAAGCTGTCACTGTTTGCAGATGACATGATCCTATACATAGAGAATCCTAAAGATGCTACCAGAAAACTACTAGAACTAATCAATGAATTTGGTAGAGTGGCAGGATACAAAATTAATGCACAGAAATCTCTGGCATTCCTATATACTAATGATGAAAAATCTGAAAGTGAAATCAAGAAAACACTCCCATTTACCATTGCAACAAAAAGAATAAAATATCTAGGAATAAACCTACCTAAGGAGACAAAAGACCTGTATGCAGAAAATTATAAGACACTGATGAAAGAAATTTAAAATGATACAAATAGATGGAGAGATATACCATGTTCTTGGATTGGAAGAATCAACATTGTGAAAATGACTCTACTACCCAAAGCAATCTATAGATTCAATGCAATCCCTACCAAACTACCACTGGCATTTTTCACAGAATTAGAACAAAAAATTTCGCAATTTGTATGGAAACACAAAAGACCCCGAATAGCCAAAGCAATCTTGAGAACGAAAAAAAGGAACTGGAGGAATCAGGCTCCCTGACTTCAGACTATACTACAAAGCTACAGTTATCAAGACGGTATGGTACTGGCACAAAAACAGAAAGATAGATCAATGGAACAGGATAGAAAGCCCAGAGATAAACCCACGCACATATGGACACCTTATCTTTGATAAAGGTGGCAGGAATGTACAGTGGAGAAAGGACAGCCTCTTCAATAAGTGGTGCTGGGAAAACTGGACAGCTACATGTAAAAGTATGAGATTAGCTCACTCCCTAACACCATACACAAAAATAAGCTCAAAATGGATTAAAGTCCTAAATGTAAGGCCAGAAACTATCAAACTCTTAGAGGAAAACATAGGCAGAACACTCTATGACATAAATCACAGCAAGATCCTTTCTGACCCACCTCCTAGAGTAATGGAAATAAAAACAAAAATAAACAAATGGGACCTAATGAAACTTCAAAGCTTTTGCACAGCAAAGGAAACCATAAACAAGACCAAAAGACAACCCTCAGAATGGGAGAAAATATTTGCAAATGAAGCAACCGACAAAGGATTAATCTCCAAAATTTACAAGCAGCTCATGCAGCTCAATAACAAAAAAACAAACAACCCAATCCAAAAATGGGCAGAAGATCTAAATAGACATTTCTCCAAAGAAGATATATAGAGTGCCAACAAACACATGAAAGAATGCTCAACATCATTAATTATTAGAGAAATGCAAATCAAAACTACAATGAGATATCATCTCACACCAGTCAGAATGGCCATCATCAAAAAATCTAGAAACAATAAATGCTGGAGAGGGTGTGGAGAAAAGGGAACACTCTTGCACTGCTGGTGGGAATGTGAATTGGTTCAGCCATTATGGAGAACAGTATGGAGGTTCCTTAAAAAACTACAAATAGAACTACCATATGACCCAGCAATCCCACTACTGGGCATATACCCTGAGAAAACCAAAATTCAAAAAGAGTCATGTACCAAAATGTTCATTGCAGCTCTATTTACAATAGCCCGGAGATGGAAACAACCTAAGTGCCCATCATCGGATGAATGGATAAAGAAGATGTGGCACATATATACAATGGAATATTA
>NW_020838064.1:518413-746843 GCF_003676395.1 Aethalodelphis obliquidens
AAGACAAATACCGTATGCTAACACATATATATGGAATTTAAGAAAAAGAAAATGTCATGAAGAACCTAGGGGTAAGGCAGGAATAAAGATGCAGACCTCCTGGAGAACGGACTTGAGGTTATGGGGAGGGGGAAGGGTGAGCTGTGACAGGGCGAGAGAGAGTCATGGACATATACACACTAACAAACGTAGTAAGGTAGATAGCTAGTGGGAAGCAGCCGCATGGCACAGGGATATTGGCTCGGTGCTTTGTGACAGCCTGGAGGAGTGGGATAGGAAGGGTAGGAGGGAGGGAGACGCAAGAGGGAAGACATACGGGAACATATGTTTATGTATGACTGATTCACTTTGTTATAAAGCAGAAACTAACACACCATTGTAAAGCAATTATACCCCAATAAAGATGTTTAAAAAAAAAAAAAAAAAACAGCAGATGTCCATCCACTGGTCACAGCCAACTCCTGGCTCAGGTGGTTTCTCAGCTTTGCAGTCCAATTTGTTCCTGTTCCTCAAATGCCCAAATTGTCTCCACCCAGCTCCTAGCTATCTTCCTAAAGAGAAGGATTCTGGGCATGTCTTGAGCAAATCATTTTAAATAAACATCATATAGATGGTAGAGATTTCACCTTCACTTAATTAGTTGTATTTATGCTTATGAAACAACATGATGAATCCCTCCTTTCCTCCTTGTAGCCCGGGCACAGGACTCATTTAAAAGGCTCATGTTACTGCCCTTTGCTAATTATGGTAGATGGTTCTAACTTGCATCAAAAAAGAGAGAGTCTGTGTACCAAAGACTCTGGCACAAAGTCTTTGTACCAGACAAAGAACAACAATATATTTTTCCATGTTTCTGTAGCATCAACCTCCTGGGCTCCCAGTCTCTCCTCTGCCCCCGCAGCAGGCACCCAAAACCCTCATGCTAGTAGATTCATCCATGATGAGGTGACAGAGCCTTGCTGAGTTGGTGTTAAGGTACTAAAAGAGGAGATGAGGAGGAAAGTAATGGTTAACCCAGTTGAAAAGCACTGATAGCAGATAAGCTGATTGGGCATCACAGCAGATTGGGTAGGACTCAGGACAGATATGGGGAGTACTTTTCAAATCACATTATCAAGTCTGAACTCCTTACTACCAATTTTCCAGTGCCACTGACCAAAATAAGGACTCCTCCTCCAAATCTGGAGTCAGATAATCCTGTGTTCAAACACAGATTTCATTACAGATTAGCTGAATCAAATTCCCTAACGTCTCTGAGCCTCAGCTTACCTATTTGGTGATAATAGTTACTTACTCATAAAGCTGTTGGGAGAATTTTAGAAAGACAGTGCACATAAAATACAAAGCCTACTGTCTACACTTAGAAGGAGCTCAAAAAAGGTCAGCTCCCCTTGCCTTCACACCCCAAGGTAAAGCTCCTTGAGGGCAGAGACAGTGTCTATATTTTCAGCACAAAATGGTGTGCCAGTGTTTGATGAATGAATAAATGAACAGGACTGCCACTACTTCCATAATTTCTTCAGGGGCGTTTCATTTTGTCTGGTCAGAACAATTATTCTCTATTTGAGAATTGATGTCTTCTATTCATGACAAGGTGGTATCTATCACCTTGACTTCTAAGATGCAAGTAACATTTTCTCAAATGCCCTGAATGAAGGGAAGCACAGCACTGCCCCCAGTCTCTTTGGAGCTTCTTGGGGAAGCTCAAGTTCAGCTACAACCTGGGTTCCACTTCCACTAAATTGGTTCATTGTACAAATCATTCCTCTATTCTGCAGGTTCTTTTTTTCAGTTCTAGGTACTTCTGCTGTAAGCATCTTTGCCATAAACATCTTTACGCAAACATTTTTGCCTCATAACTACTTGGCCATAAGGCAATCTTGCCGTAAAAGATAACTGGTTGACAGTTTGGTTTTAAGTTGTTGACAGTTTGGTTTCATTTCTTAGTGGACATAGGACTCCAGTTTTTACATTCCATCAATCTTAGCCCTCATGATAGTCTATACAGTGATGAATAGCATGGCAGTCTTAAAATAGATGATAACTACTTACATGGACTTGGTAGAAAAGACGGTGATAAAACTTACTGGAAGTGTGATTAAGAGAGCGTAAAGGGCTTCCCTGGTGGCGCAGTGGTTGAGAATCTGCCTGCTAATGCAGGGGACACGGGTTCGAGCCCTGGTGTGGGAGGCTCCCACATGCCGCGGAGCAACTAGGCCCGTGAGCCACAAGTACTGAGCCTGCGCGTCTGGAGCCTGTGCTCTGCAACAAGAGAGGCCGCGATAGTGAGAGGCCCGCGCACCACGATGAAGAGTGGCCCCCGCTTGCCACAACTAGAGAAAGCCTCGCACAGAAACGAAGACCCAACACAGCAAAAATTAATTAATTAATTAATAAACTCCTACCCCCAACATCTTCTTTAAAAAAAAGAGAGAGAGAGCGTAAAGCCAGAGTGAGTGCTGTACTAGAAAATGATAATGTATCAGTTGCAAATCCTTCAGTGATTTGAAGGTGTAGAGTTGAACCCACACCTTCCATAAAACTTTGGAACGTCTATCAGTGGACACGTGACAACCTGCTAAGAACAAACAGCTTTCCCAACGTGATACAAAGCTCAGGTACAAATATACATCCTAGTATTTGGAAGCTGATGCCTCTCTATGAAGAATTTTATCAAAATAGAAGACGTGTGATGCCAAATGAGGCGACAAGTCAACAAGCAAACAAAGTAAATAAATAAATAGTATAAAATACTGTGAATGAAAGACTTGGAACACAAGTGCTTAGATACAACATGCAAAATAAAATCAGTTATTTGCGCAGTATTGCCATGAATTTACACACATTTCAAATATTTTGTATTTTGCGATAAAGTCTGTTACCCATTTTTCATGTTTCATTATGTCCTTTTTAATGCCCCTCTTTTATTTTTCCTTATTTTATCTTTTACAACAAACCTGCCTTATGGTCAATTAGTTACGCAGCAAAAGTACTTACGGCAAAAATACCAGACATACTTTTTCTTCTTTCTGCACCATATCACCCCTCCTAATAAACACCCCAATCCATCAATCCCCCAAAATACTACGGCTAGACTATGTAAACCGAAGATTTTACCAAAGCTTTCAGGTAAGAAAGTGCATGAGAGCATTTCAAACGATTTAGAATTTAATATTAGATGTTCCCATTCTCAAAATCCCCAAATCCCTGATCAGCCACCTGCCTGCACATTCTCCAGCATCCAGGCATGTGTCTGCCACCCTCTCCTCATTCTCTTCTGTCTGCTGTCAGGCACCTCCCTGCTCAATGCCCTATTATCTCATCATCCCACTGTCTCTTTGCAGACCAGTCCCTCAGGGACTCACACTCCACACCTACAGAAAACTCTAAATGTAAGACTCTCCTTGGTTCTAAACATAGACAGTTCTCTCCTAAGAGGAAGGAGCTCTGGAACCAGCTTCGAAAAAAATTACTACAAAGTACTTTTCCCTCCTGATTGTTCCGATTTAACACACTCCCTGGCTGCCAAGTGGTGTCTGAGCACTTTGGCTCCTTTCCTTAAATAATACTTTTTATTTTTATTTTTTTGTAAAACATTTAGGATCTTCCTCACCACCATGGGAATCCTTTCAGCATCTCCAAATTCCATCATTAACATCTGCTGATTTCACTGGGGATGGATGATGGGCAGGTAGGATGCAACAGTCCAAAGGAGAACTTGGATGAACTCCAGGATCAAGAATGGCTCAAAACTAAGATCACTGACGTCCTTGGTTTGGTCCCAATAAAGTACAGTCCTTCCTGCCAACTTTTATTTTCCAACCTTGACTATTCATGGCCTGCATCTGCAGACACTGACACTGACCTTGTCATCAAGGAGTCTAGAATTTGTTTATCTGATATGGGTATTGGCCCAAACTTAGCTTCAAAGACTAGAAACAAGAGACGAAGGAACATCCAGGAACGTAAGGGACTTGGAACCCTAACTAACTGTCCCCTAGCTCAAAGTCTGACCTTTATCTAGAAACCTAATTGTTCCATCCCTTAGCGTTCTCCAATAGGAGATATATTACTAGAATATAAGATTTATTATTATAAATAATAACATTTATTATTTACTATTATTATAAAGAAAATTTATTATTGTAAGGAATTGGCTCACCTGATTATGGAAGCTAAGTCCCCAGACCTGCTGTCAGCCAGCTGAAGACCCAGGAGAACTGATGATGTAAATTGCAGTACAATTCCAAAGGCCTGAGAAGCAGGAAAGTCAATGGTGAAGTTGCAGGCCCAAAGGCTGGTGACTCGAGACCCAAGAAGAGCTGATGTCTCAGTTCCAGTCTGAAGAAAGGAAAGGACCAATGTCCCTGCTCAAAGCAGTCAGGCAGGAGGTGTTCCCCCTTACTTGCTGGAAGGTCTGTCTTTTTATTCTATTCAGGCCTTCAACTGATTGGATGAGGTCCACCCACATTAGGGAGAGTGACCTGCTTTATTCACTCTGTTGATTCAAATATTAATCTTATCCAAGACACACCCAGAACAATGTTTAACCAAATATCTGAAGACCCCTTGGCCCAGTCAAGTGGACACGTAAAATCAACCATCACACTCAGTTTCTCTTTCTTTGTAACGGGCATAATACTGGCCACCTGGAGGCAATACTGATACAAATTGAAAGAGCACAACCAGTTAACATAGGTTTGAGATCTGAACCTCCCACTTATTGGTTGTGTGACTTTGAGCCAATCAGTCAATTTTGTGATACAGCTTTTTATTTGTAGAACGAAAAGGAAGGAAGGAAGGAAGGAAGGGAGGAAGGGAGGGAGAAAGTAAGAAGGGAGGAAGGGAAGGAGGGAGGGAGAGACAGAGAGAGAAAGAGAGAGAGAGAAAGAAAGAAAGATAGAAAGAAAGAAAGAAAGAGAAAGAAAAGAAAGAGAGAGAGGGAGGGAGGGAGGGAGGAAAAGAAAAGATAATCTTATCTGCCTATTAGTGAAGGGCTCTTATAAGGTTAAATCAGTGCCTCTCAACAATGGCCACAAAGTGGAATTGCCTGGGGAGGATTTCTAAATGCTGTCCAAGCCACACCCCAGATGAATTAAGTCAAAATCTCTGGAGGTGGGACGCAGGCATCAGTAACCAGTAAAGCTCCCCAGTGATTCTAATGGGCAGTCAAGGTTGAGAACCCCTAGATTAAATGGCTGTGAAACTGTTCCCCAAATGTTGGGAAGTATCATTATTACCCTACGCTTAGATCAGCCCTTCATGTCGTAAGAAGAAATCTCCTGTCTTAAGACCACAGACTTTACACATATACGCCAGTGCCCCACGCTGTTAAAATCAGAGCCACAAGGATAAAAGTGAGATCCGAGGTATTAACGGAAAACATCTCAATGGTCTGGCTCTACTCAATTTTCCTTAAAACGTGACTCGTAGAATCGTACATCCCAAGAACTGTGAAGAGCGGTACAAATATACCGTCTTCTTAATCTCCCTGCCTCCAGCCAAAGTGGTGCTTGGATCACACAGACTGGGTTCCGTAAGTTCTCTGGGGTGGGTGTGGGGACCCCATCACCTGCCGCTGCCCACTGGCACTTCAGCCAGTTTCCCTCTGGCCCTTGCTCAGGCCTCACACTCCCTTCGCCCACACGTGAGTGACCCCTGCCCAGCATTGCAGAGCCAACAGAGAACACACAAACCTTGGACGCCTTTCTGTATTCCGCAGACGCCTTCTCGACTGTCTTTTACTGACACGTCCTCTTTCATCCCAGGCATTTGAAGGAAGAGGAGCCCAGCATGCAGTAGGTGTGCCCACGACTGGGCTGACGCTGCTTTGTGGGCGGCCCCGGGCTGTCCTGCCGGATGAAGTGTCTCCCCAGCTAGGTTATTAAGCTTGTCTGGGAGTAGGATCACGTGATCTAGATTCCTGCTCCATGAAGCACAGCATCAGTATCACCTGGGAGCTTGTTAGGAAAACAGCATCTCAGGCTCCACCCCAGACCTACTGAAGCAGAATCCTCATTTTAACAAACCACCCAGGTGCTGTATATGCATGGAAATTTGAAAAGCACTGATCTATACGTTTTATGTGTCCAGACAGGTCGTTGAGTCATTCAAACAAACAGACGGTTACCAAGCACTGTGCAAGGGACTGTGGTAGGATCTAGGAATATAACTGTAAATGGAAACCGGTCCTGATGCTCAGGGAACCCCCAGTGCAGTAGTGAGGGAGACAGACTGTGACAAATGGTCTGCTAAGTGCTAATGTAAGGATAACTGGAGGACGCTGTGGGACCATGGACAAGGGGCTCTATGACGGTTTTGAAATGTGTCCACAAACTCTCCTCCTTTCGAGAGGTAGAGCTTAATTCTCTTCCCCTTGAGTGTAAGCCATACTTAATGAGTCACTTCTAGCCAATAGAATATGATAGAAGCCACAGTATGTGACATCGGCCTCTGGGACATTGCCTTACCTTGCACAAGCTGCTATAACAGAATGCCAGTGGGTGTTTTATAAACAACAAACATTTATTTCTCACAGTTCTGGAGACTGAACTGAAATCAGGGTGCAAACATGGTCAGGTTCTGGTGAGGACCCTCTTTCACATTACAGACTGTGGTCCTCTTGTCATGTCCTCATATGGCGGAAAGGAGAGGGGGTCCTTGGGGTCCCATTTATGAGGGCACTAATCCTACTCCCGAGGGTTCCACCTTCATGACCTAATCACCTCCCAGAGTCCCTACCTCTTAGAATTGGGGGTTAGAACTGCAATATATGAATTTTGGGGGTACATAAACATTTAGTTCACTGCAGACATAAAAAGCATTGTAGCTTCCTCCCAGCTGTCTCTTGGACCACTCTGGGGAAGCCAGCTACCAAGTTATAAGGACACTCAACAGTCCTATGAAGCAGCCCATGGGGCTAGGGACTGAGGCCTCCTACCAACAGCCATATGAGTGAGCTATTTTGAAAGCAGATCCTCTAGCCCTCATCATGTTTCAGATGACTGCAGCCCCAGCCAATGTCAAGACTAAACTCACAAGAGACCCTGATCCAGAACAAGCCAGCTAAGCTACTCCTGAATTCCTGACCCACAGAAAACATGAGATAATAAACATCTGTTGTTTTAAAGTGCTAAATTTGGGGGTAATTTTTTCAGCAGCAATAGAAAACTAATACAAGTACCTAACCACATCCTGAAGAAATATTCCTTCCCCAAAGGAAGTAATCTCTAAGACCTAAAGGATGAGCCGGAGTTAGGCAATATAGACAGGAGAGAGTGTTCCAGAGAGGCCCACAGCATGTGCAAAGGTCTGTTAGGGAGTGCATGGTACTTTGCAGGGACCACAAGTGATTCAGATAGTGAAGGGGGAATAGTGATGGATAACACTGGAGAGGTTTGGCAGGGACCAGGTTATACAGGGCCACGAAGAGGAACCTCGACTATAATGAGGACCATGTAGAATTTTCATCAGCACAGTGCGACGTGGTCAGATTCATGCTTTAGAACATGTATCCTGGTATCTTAGGAAGACCAGGTTGGAAGCGATGATGGGAAATGGGGAGACCAGAGGGCAGGCTACTGCAGAGTCCAGGTGGGGAACTATGGCAACTGGACTGAGGCAGGGCTTCTATAAACATGACATGATTATTACTGCTTTCAGATGTGACGGCACAGGGCACAGGAGTCTTCTGTGTCTGCGCATGCATACTCTGGCTGGGAGCATGTAACCTCAGGCAGGGTGTAGAGGTGGAAGGTAAGATAATAAAAGAGTAACTGTGTACAGGCACACCTTATTTTATTCTGCTCCACTTTACTGCACTTCACAGATATTGCATTTTTTTTTAATTGAAGGTTTGCAGCAACCCTGCATCAAACAAGTCTACTGCATCATTTTTCCAACAGCATTTGCTCACTTCATGTCTCCATGTCACATTTTGGTAATTCTCATATTTCAAACTATTTCATTATTATTATATTTGTGCTGGTGATCAGTGATCTTTGATGTTACTAGGACAATTCACTGAAGGCCCAGATACTGGTTAGGCTTTTTAGCAATAAAGTATGCTTTAATTAAGGTATGCAAATAATTTTTCTAGACATGATGCTATTGCACACTTAGTAGACTACAGTATAATATAAACATAACTTTTATATGCACTGGGAAACCCCCAAATTTGTGTGACTTGCTTTATTGCAATATTCACTTTATTGCAGTGGTCTGGAACTGAACCTGCAATATCTCTGTCATGCCTCTGTCAGGACACTGGCCAGCACCCCCTACCACCTCCAAACACCAAAGCTATGGAAATTTGCATCTTTCCTTGGAGAAAGCTCCAAGGGAAACTGAGTCCAAGAGGCCTCATTTTAGGAGGTGGAGATAATAAAATCTCCTTCCTTGCCCCCTCACTCTCAAAAGACCTTTTTGCTGTCCAGAATAGTCAAACCTATAGAGACAGGAAGTAGATGAGCAGTTGCCTGGGGCTGGAGGTGAGGGTTGGGATACAAGATGGTCATAGCTAAAGGTTACAGTTTCTTTCAGAGGTGATGAAAACGTTCTCAAATTGACGGTGGTGATGATTTTTACATACGTGTGAATATACTAAAAACCATTGAATGGTCGAGTTCTATAGTATGTGAATTATATCTCAATAAAGCTGTTTTTTAAAAAAAGACAAACTTTTTTTCATACTTAGTGGAGAATATAGAAGCATCGGATGGAAATGCTGCTTGACATTAAATCATATATTCATTTGATTATTGTTTACCTACCTCAGATAGAACATAAGCTTCATGAGGACAGAAAATTTGTTTTATTCACCACTGGTTCTCCAGAGCCCAACACAGAGCCTGACACATATCAGGTGCTTGGAAAAGATTTGATGAATGAATGAACATCTTGACCAAGACTACCAGTCCCTTAAGCAAATCCTCTCCTTGTTCTAGTGGAATAAGTGTCCTTCCTCCTTTCAAAGGTCTCTGGGGTGATACTGCCTTCTAGAAGAGTAACTTGGAGGAGGCTGCCACAATAACTCGTGATATTGGCATTCATGCAGAACCCTGATTCTTAGCAGCCTAGGGATCCAACCATCACACCAGGACGCTCTTCCTCCATTTGACACTATCCCTTTTATTTTTTTATTTTTTTTTGCTGTACGCGGGCCGCTCACTGTTGTGGCTTCTCCCGTTGCGGAGCACAGGCTCCGGACGCGCAGGCCCAGTGGCCGTGGCTCACGGGCCCAGCTGTTCCGCGGCATGTGGGATCCTCCCAGACAGGGGCACGAACCCGTGTCCCTTGCATCGGCAGGCGGACTCTCAACCACTGCGCCACCAGGGAAGCCCGACACTATCCCTTTTAAACTAGCTAAGCAGCACCAGTTAACACTCATTAATCCAATTTTCATGAAATTGGACAAGCAGACACAGAAGTTCACAGAGCAGAACAAATTACTGGAAACCAGAGTGAAATACCTCTTCCAGCTTCTTAGCCTGCTAAGGGCCCTTCCAGGGGGAATTGGAAAGCAGGTAGCAGTTCAAATTCACCTTGCATGCAGACTGCTGTCTTACCATCATCAGAGGCTTGAGAAATGAAAGGTCATGTAATAACAAGCCCTTTCAGGCGTGTTGGAGCCAGAGCTCAGTGAATCAATCATGGCACCCCTTCTGGTTGCTAATTCCTGATGCCTGTCCACACACATACGTCCTCTCATTCAACCTTGAGATTTGAGCAGAAATGGAATCTTACATGTGATGACTGAGAACATGAAGGTAAAAGGGGTCAGCTGACTGGCTTACGGACCCAGAGTTGGTGGAGTCCTTGCAGTAAACCGGCTAAGCCCATGAATTTTGTTTTTTTGTTTTGTTTTGGTTTGGTTTGGTTTGGTTGTTTTTACAATTTTATCCAAGTAGAGTTGACTTACAATGTTATGTTAATTTCTGCTGTACTGCATAGCAAAGTGATTCAGTTATACATATATATATTCTTTTTCATGTTCTTTTCCATTATAGTTTATCACAAGATATTGAATATAGTTCCCTGTGCTATACACTAGGACCTTGTTGTTTATCCATCCTGTATATACTAGTTTGTATCCACTAATCCCAAACTCCCGATCCTTCCCTCCCCCCCCCCCCCCCCCCCCCCCCTTCGCCCCCCAACTCTGTTCTCTATGTCTGTGAGTCTGTTTCTCTTTCGTAGATATGGTCATTTGTGTCATATTTTAGATTCCACATGTAAGTGATATCATATGGTATTTGTCTTTCTCTTTCTGACTTACTTCACTTAGTATGATAAAATCTAGGTCCATCCCTGTCGCTGCAAATGGCATTATTTCATTCCTTTTTTGGCTGAATAGTATTCCATTGTGTGTGTGTGCGTGTGTGTGTGTGCGTGTGTGTGTGTGTGTGTGTGTGTGTGTACACCACGTCTTCTTTGTCCATTGATCTGTCGATGGACATTTAGGTTGTTTCCATGTCTTGGCTATTGTAAATAGTTCTGCTATGAACATAGGGGTCCATGTATCTTTTTGAACTAGAGTTTTATCTGGGTATATGCCCAGGCATGTAAGCCCATGAATTTTGAAGTCAAACCCAAGTTTGAATACTAACTTTGCCAATCACTCTCTGACCTTAGGCTGATTAGCAATCTCCAAGACTCAGTTCTCTCATCTACAAATTAAGTAGCAACTACAAATTAACTTCTCAGTGCTAAGTAAGATAATGCATATAAAGCATTTATCACAGGTCATGGCAAAAAGTATATTCTCAATAAACGTTAGCTTGAAAAGAAACCACTTAGGCTCTTTCTATCCTATGTTTTGTGAAAAACTCTAATACACCATGTTCTGATCAATAACCATCCCAAGCCTTCAATTCCCTGCCCTAATTCCTCCTGAATGAACCTCGGGTCAGATGATAAGATGGGCATTCAATCCACAATGCATATATCCCTTCACTTGACATTTTCTGAAGGATGAATGGATAGATGAAGAGATAGATGGGTGATTGAGAATTAGTCATTGAATTACTGAACAAATGCGGAGGTGAATGGATGAGTGGCTAACAAAATTAATGAGTTAATGAATAAAAAATAGCTAACATGTATATTACAACCTCTGTGCACCATATAAAGGTCTTTAGTTGGATTGTGTTTCAGGTCTTGCCCAATGGTCTCATTCCCAGTGATACTTTCCACCATGCTCTCACAAATACCATCAGCTTCTCTATCTCCCTCCATAGTATTTATATATTTTTATTGTCTGTCTATTCCTACTAGAATATAATCCCCATAAGGGCAGGGATTTTTTGTCTATTTTATTTACTTTGGTGCCTTCAGCACCAAGTATAGTACCTGACAAATAGGGAGCTATAACCCTGGATAAATATTTGTTAAATGTATGATGTACCTTAATGCTCTCAGACAACCAATGAGGAAGGTACAATTTTTGTTCTTGTGTGACAAATGAAGAAACTGAAACCCAGAAGTATCATTTGTCCAAGGACATACAGCTAATAAGTGACAGAGCCCAGATTCCTACTGACCCTAAAGGATACTCTTGACTATTGTCAAAAAGAGACAACAGGCCCAAAATGGAGTCACTTGCGCTAAGCCCACATCACCACCGAACCAGAGCTTGATACCTAACCTAATTACTGTTTCAACCTCCCCCAGGAATGTAGCCTTAACCAGTCAGTTTGGAATTTCCTGGACAGTGCCAATGCAGTAATCTGCCACATAGACCCGCTCCATTCCCCCAGAGAAAGATGAGGGAATCAGCCCTTTCCTTATCCCTTCCCCCTTCTGCCCTTAAAAGCCTTTCATTTTATACAGCTCCTCAGAGCTCCTTTCTACTTGCTGGATGGGATGCTACCTGATTTATGAATTGTTCAATAAAGCCAATTAGATCTTTAAAATTTACTCAGTTGAATTTTCCTTTAACACTATTAAGCAGCATCACCTCATTTTAGAATGAATGAATGCAGGTCAACTCTTTTGAAGACTTTCCCTGGCTTCAGCTGAAGTTCTAACCACAGAACACAGCTGGTCCCTACCTAGCTTTTTCTTCCCAGGAGGAACCATGATTGAACAAGGATTGCTGGGCTTTGCTGAGAAGAGAAGCGGAGGTGCTAGCTTTCCTAGAGGCAGGCCAGACTCAGAGGTGTGGTCAGAGAGTGATGGGCTCCAGTCTCTTAGTTTCAACTTACAAACTTCAATTGGCTGCTAAGAAATTGTACAAAGGGAGGCCCATTAGAAGCCCTCAGAACCCACACACAGTTACATAATACCAGGCCCTTCCTTTATAGAAATGCAAATAGTGCAAGTCCAAGACCGGCCTGTAATCTGTGCTGCCTGGGATAAGGGGATTTCTGTTTGGAGCCCCCAAGAAATCCAGTCTCATGGGGGATGGGCTGGGGAGGAACCAAAGGATTGGGGGAGGGGTCTTCCTTCGGTGCCACTTCCAAAGGACTTAAATATTAATATGCAATCCAATCCCCACTCCACAATAACCAAATCTTACACAATCGGTAGCCACACTAATTAATTCAGTGATTAGTGTTTTTTACTTTTAAATAATCTTTAGATAATATTTCAGTGGTTGGATGGAACTAACCCTAGGGAAATGTTACAAGGCAATACTTTAGAGGAGGGTGAGGAGGAGGAATTTCCAGGGTCGGGGCTGTACCTTCCTTTCCGATTCTAAAGAATAGGAAGCTTAATCCAAAGTCTTGGCCGAGCAACTGAAGGAACCTCCAAAGATAATGTTAAAGAACAAAATCCAGGGCTTCCCTGGTGGCGCAGTGGTTGAGAGTCCACCTGCCGATGCAGGGGACACGGGTTCGTGCCCTGGTCCGGGAAGATCCCACATGCCGCGGAGCGGCTGGGCCCGTGAGCCATGGCTGCTGAGCCTGCGCGTCCGGAGCCTGCGCTCCACAACGGGAGAGGCCACAACAGTGAGAAGCCCGTGTACCGCAAAAACAAACAAACAAAAAAATCCAACAGAGTAATTTTTTAACATTTTTCTTGCTTTTATTCCATGATTCATGAATCATGCATTACCTAGCACATAGAAAGGAGCTCTGAGCCTCTGTACAAAATGAAAGACTTTTATGGGCAGAAGGGAGCAGAACAAGGAAGTTATACTAGACAAACTAGGATTGGTCATGGCAAGGTGACTTTCCTTTAGGGGCTGGTGAGGGTCTATCAGCAGATGACCTCACTAGCGCTGAGCAGGTGATTCCTGATTATGTTAAGATTGCATTTCTGGGAGGGCTGAAACTGTGGTTAAATTGAATCTCAGTTTGGTGATGTAGGGCTTAGCATAAGCGACTCCATTTGGGGACTGTGTTGTCTTGTTTTTAACAATAATACGTTCCAGGAAAAAAGACTTAGAACAAAGGATTCAGCCTCCAGGATGGTGCTAGAATCGCAGGATGAATAGAGAGCTTTTTTCAAGAACCTTAAATTCTCCACTTGAGCCAAACCATTTCCTTTTGAAATCCCAAGCCGTACTAAGATCCCCCCAACTCTGAAGCAGACAGAACGCTGACGTCAGAAGAGATTTCCACAGGTCCATCGCACGGACCAAAGCTTGTTCGCCACTGGAGAGTCCCAGCATCCTGGAACGTCTGCTTTGTCCAGATGGGACTGTCTGTTGCAAACCTCACTGTTAGTCTCACCTTGAGAGTATCTGGCTTTAATCCAAACTGGTCCTGACCAGTCCAGCCTTTGGTGACAGCACCATCATTTCTCCCAGGGGCCATGCTTTCTCCCTGCCATCTGGCAGGGAATTATTTGATTAGCTGAAATACAATGAAGGTTGGGCTCAGGGAGGAGAGGAGAGAATCCACCATGGTCTCAGGAAACAAGAGGAGGCTGGACACTTAGTTTAAGACAAATCCTATTAGCGATAACACGGATCCGTGGAAAGATTCTGTTCAACAGTTCTGAGGACAGACAGGAGGAATGTGACAGGAGAGCTGTGCTGAACCTGTCAGGTTAGATGATAAAAAATCAGTTCACTTTCAATTCTCTAGATGTGGGATCAGTGCCGCTATTCTTGCTGCTTTTAGCCTCAGAGAGAGAGTGACGCCACCCCAGAGGTTGTCAAAGCCCTCACAGAGCCGGAGTATTTGCTTTTTTTTAATGAAAACATAGCTGCGGCCTCAGCGTGGGCGATTCCACCTCCCAGAAGGCATTTTGGAAACGTGTGGAAGCTTTGGGTTGTCTGCTTGTTGGAGGTACGGTACCATGCATACTGAGAGCGTGCCACAGAGAGGATCCGTGCCACAGAGAGGACCACTTCAGCCCATGCAGAACTGCCCAAGTCCCGGCTGACTTTCTAATGTCCCTCTGTACACTCAATCAGTGAAAAATTTATTTATAAAGCCTACTTTCCCTAGAAACACAAACTTAATTTTTCACAGTCTTAATTTATACTGAAATGTCTGTGGACTAAATTGTAAACCTCACTTTGTTTTATTAAGAACACTACGAGGGGCTTCCCTGGTGGCGCAGTGGTTGAGGGTCCGCCTGCCGATGCAGGGGACACGGGTTCGTGCCACGGAGCGCCTGCGCCTGTGAGCCCTGGCCGCTGAGCCTGCGCATCCGGAGCCTATGCTCCGCGGCGGGAGAGGCCACAACAGTGAGAGGCCCTCGTACCGCAAAAAAAACAAAAACAAACAAACAAACAAAAAGAACACTACGAGCAGTTCCTTTACTATTTCAGGAACCCCCATCACTGGTGGCGAAGCCACTCAAGGTACGAGAGTCCCCAGCAAAACACATCTGTGTCAGTTGGTTTCTGCAAGCATCCCATTTGCAGTGAGTCTAGATAGAGATGCAAGAATCTGCCTTCATCATCTCTTCTATATTCACAGCCAAGCAGTTATCTATTGAAGTACAAATTATTTTATACAAATTACTTTTCTGTTATTCTCCTGTATAATATAGTTAAGGCATTCTATTAATTTTTTATGAAATTATGTGTGAGTTATATAACCTATGAATTTCATTTCATGTAAAGGGGACGTCACAAAATATTAGTTATAAAAAAAGGGCATTGAGCCTGACAAGGTGGAGAACCATAGAAGTACAATGAAACAACATTATTAAAGAAAATTTTGAAGAAGAAAAAAATTCACCCGAGTCAGCCACTTTCAGTCTTTCAGTCTTCCTTCCCATTCCTCTCTCCCACGCATACCCACTTTTGAAGAGTTGCAATTATAGTTCACATAACTATATAGTCCTAGCTGCAATCATAGTTGCAATTAAAGGTTGGCTATTTGCAGCGACCCTTTAAGGAAATCCATTCGATGGATGTGGAATCTGAGGCTCAGAGAATTTCTGTATCTTCGCAGCATTTATGAGCACCTGAGCCAAGTTTTCACTCTAACTTTGATTTCAAAAGGAGCTGCCCCCAAACCAAAGTCTGTTTTCAGAATAAATGTTAGCTTTCGCTGGAGCAAATGATTCTCGGATACAAACAGTAGAGGCCAAGGATTTGGGAAAAGGAGAAGACTGGGACGAGGTGGAAAAGAAAGAAACAATGGAGGGGTAGAAAGTGGAGGAGGAAAATGTGGAGGGAGCCTGACGGATAAGGGAGGTGGAGAGGGTATGGATGGAAGGGGAGGGGAGAGAGAGAGAGCAGGAAGGGGATAGATGAGTAAGTTCGATGTTTTCCCGTGAGAAAGAAAACGTGATTTAATTCTAGAAATGTACAAGCCAAGATAAAACAAACACGCAACATGGAAGACCAAACAAGACCAGCCATCCAAGACTACAGGGTCACGACCCAGGGCAACCCAAACCAGCAGCAGGTGTGTCCAGTCCGGGCAGGATCTGGGTCTGTTTCCAGCGCCTGCCCCTAGTCTTGGCCAAACCTCGTCAGCTGGCCCTCCCCAGGGCTGGCCTGGGGTCCACTCTGAACCTCAGAACTTGAGGCTGAAGGCGAGGCCTGCAGCTGAGGCCCCCTGGTCTGTGGAGGCCGACGCCCAGCCAGCTGTAACCCAGGCCTTCCTCAGGGGGCGGCAGGCAGGCGCCACCCTTCACTCTTTGCTGCTCGCTCTTGATGGGCCACGTCGGGGACACTGGGGGGCCGACAGGGCTGGGGGATCTCATGGAAATACTCGTGTACGAGGCTGTCTTCCGAGTTGACCCTCCACCCTGGGAAGTAGGTCACAGGTGGAAGCCCAGGTCTGAGAAAGGCGGTTGTTACGGGGGTGCTTGGTGAAGGTCATCTTCTTGACTGTGGGGAGGTCTTTGTAGCCAGGCTAGATTTTCTCACTGGGGGTCCACAGGTCCTCAAACACTATGTTGAGCTAACTGATTTCCACCTTCCCGGGGAATAGTGGCTTCTGAGTCAGCAGCCCCCCCAAAGATGCAGCCTATCGACCACATGTCCACTGGTGTCCTATTCCTCGAATGACTTCGATGCCTACATTTCTCTTTTCCTCTTTCCTGTGATAAGCCTTTTCTTCCTGAAACACTTTCTAGGGTGGTTTGATAGCCAAAGAATCATCGTCCTCTCCTCTATCTCCCACGGAATCCTCTCTTGTGTAGGGCGAGATCCTCTTCGCTCTGCCCCTGAGGTGGTGCCTCAACTTCCCTTCCTCAAAGGAATCACACTTCGCATCTGGGTCATCAGAATTTTTTTAAGTGTTTTACTCTGCCTTCTCCTCTTGTTCCTTCCATAGTTCCTTTGCCTGAAGACCTTCATCTAAAGTTTTCACTTTCCAAGAGTTCTTTGCGTCACCCATCTGAGTTAAAACACCCTATGCTGCCATCACTGGTCTCTTCCTGTGTTAGCACAGACTGATTTTTTTAAACCAACCTAAGTTATTTATTTAAGCCATCTCCTGCCATAAACAAAAGGAGGGAAAATCAGTATGCTGGTAGGAAGGGAAGGAGACGCAGAGGGTAGAACCTGGAGGAGGAAGAAGTAGAGGAGATGGAAGGTGGGGAGATGGGACGGGGACATGCGGGAGCCCGGGGAAGACCCAGAAGTAGCATCGAGCACCAGCTCTGCCACCTCTGTGACTATAGGTGAGACACTTCTCTCTGTGTCTACTTTTCTATCTGCATGCCTGCCTCATAATTGCCCAAGGTTGTAATAAGGCCAACCAGCATGATAGATGGGAGAGAACACTGGAAAAGTTCAAAGGCCTGACACAGAGGTGGAAAGGGCCATGCTCTAGCTTCCTTGTGGAGACCTCTCCACTGGATCCTCCACACACCGCAAGCCCAAGTGGGTATGTTTGTGGTTATCCTGTGTGTGCCTTCTCTCACATCCCCACCTACAAAGAGGTAATTTCAGAGGAAGCAACTGAAATCCACCCATCACCAAGCAACTCATATGCTATGATTTCCCCCCAGCCTACTGCCATTCCTGTGCTACGAGAATAGCCTTGGCCAGACCAGAGGGATGTACAAAACATTTGTCACTGAGGTCCACTGAATTCTATTAGCAATCTTCTCCTTTGCTAGCCATTTCACATTGCATATTAGCATTCATTTTCATATCATATTAGTATTCATCACAAAAGGCTAATCCCATTAGCACTTTTTACATTGTGTTAGAGAAAACAAATAATCGCTTTGTACCAATGCGTCACTGCAACAAGAATGGCCTTGTTCATCTGCTGCTTTTCTATTTACTCCAGATCTGCCCCACCTCTCTCAGCAGAATTACCTACTAATAGAGAACACTCATGGATTTAGAATCTATGAGCCATGTGAGCTATTCCAGAGCTGGGATTTGCCCTTCCAAAAATTCCCACTCATTTATTCATGCATTCATTTAACATTTATTGAGCTTATACCTATACCAGGTATTGTGTTAAATGATGGAGATGGAGTGGCTAGTAAGAACTCTATGAAAAAAAGACAAATAAATATTTTCCTCAGGTTACAGTAATATATAAACAAATTGCAAGGGAATGTTTAAGCAAACATTTTTAAAGCACTTTGTACCTCGTTGAACCTATAAGAAATAATCCTGCATTTTCATTATATTTCATAGTTCAAGATTGTCCTTATTCCTGATTTGTTTCTGAACAAGTAAGGTGTTTTGAGCATTTTGAGGTTTGCAAATGTGGAAATTTAGAGAATGAACACAAAATTTAAATAGCTTTTATTTCTTTAAAACAATGAGTCTACTTTCTTATATTTTCAGATTTTCTCTAAGTAAAATTGACCACTCCTCACTTATTAGGCTCAGATACTGAAATTATTGCAATTTCTGGTTAAATGCCTCATTTACCAAAGGAATGGCTCTTAGAAACCTTATGTGGGTATGTCACCTGCGGGTCCCCATAGCTATGCAGATGAAATGTAAAGATGGGGGAAAGAGACTTTGTCAACTGTAAAGCTTGCTACAAACGTGTAGAGCTGTGATTACAAATCAAGTTGATGCCTTGTGCCAGGGAAAAACACGATGAAGACCAAGAGTTCTTAAATACTCTTGTGCAGAAGAAATCTTCAGCTGTCTGGTGAAGCCTATGAACCCCATCTCAGAAAAATTAGGCTTTTAGATGTATAAAGTGAAGTACATAGTGATTCAAAAGAAACATTATATTGAACTACAATCAACACAATATTTTTTTAAATTATGATAAACCAATATATGAGGTTCTTTAAAAAAAAATTAATGGAAAACTTAATCCAGTTGAATGACTAGCTGCTCCAGTAATGACTGGTACTATTGAAGAGCTTAGTAAAGAAATCACTCATTACTTAAACACAGATCAAGGTAAAGAGAGGCCTGGTCCATAGATGTGATGAGGATGAGGATGAGGATGATGATGATGACAACAATAACTCTATGATCTTTTGGACCCCAGTTCTTCACCTCTTTCTGTATCCACACACTTGCCATAAAACTTTGCAATTCATCCTATGAAAGGGAGGGTGTATTTCCTACTCTGACTTTGGGCTCAACTATGCAACTTGCTTTGGTCAATGGGATATTAGCAGACATGACACAGGAGGGATTTGAAATGTGCTTGTGTGGTTGGGCAGACCCTCTATAACTTTGCCATCACCATGAGAAGAGCTTTCCCTGTTTATTTGCCTCCCCTTCAGCCTGGGCACCAGAATAAACACGTGAGGATCAGAGCCACCCTATCCTGAAGTGAAATAGATGCTTATTATTGTATACCATTGAGATTTTGTAGATGTTTGTTATGCAGCAATAGCTGACTAATACATGGCGGTGAGGGCAATGATGATAATAATAAACATATTTACTTCTATTTATGGAGCGTATGAGGGCCCTGGGTAGCGACATCTGAGTTCCTTCAAATCCAGGCTCTGCAACTTACTATGTGATTAGGGCATTCCACCTCTCTTAATCTCAGTGTCCTCATCTGTAACATAAGAATCACATTTATCTTACAGTGTAGTTATGAAGAATAAATGGGGTGATGCCTATTAGGTGCCTGGTACAGAGTAAGCACTCAACAAAATAAGAAGAAAGGGAGGAAAGGAAGAAGGAAGGAAGGAGAGGGAGGGAGGAAGGAAAGAAAGGAAGGAATGGATGAAGCGAGGGAAGGAGGGGAGAGAGGAAGGAAGGAAAGTTCATGAAAACAGAAAGTTCACCTGGAAATGTGGGCAAAGATTCACAGGTCACGCTTCACCTGCCTCGGAATTCTTTCCACCCAGGCTGGACTCTGAGAAGCAGGCTGTGCCATCCTTCCTGGGCCTCCCAAGGCAGAGGGCATTTCCAGGAGTACCATGCCTGGTGTTTAATGCTCTCATAAGGCTTCCTTTTAAACGGGTTGCCACAGGAGTAGAGCTCCTGTACTGGCAAAAGGCTGGCAGAAGGAATGGGTGGGGGGCGGAATCCACCCTCATGTATTCTCACTAGGAAATTATCCCTAGCCTTTGATATATTAAAATTGAAGAGTCGGTAAATGCCAGTTGTCATGGCAACATCTTGCATGCTGCCCCGCGCTTGGTGGTGTAAGTTCACTTTCCTTTGGGTGTTGCAGCCTAATTAACTGTTATTTTTCTCAGTGTGGAAGAAGAGCCCACACTTGGGGGGTTTGGCGGTGATTGCAGTCCCTGTGGACTAAATTAATTTTCATAGGCTACAAAGACAGAAATGGCTGAGCCCCAATCACATTTATAGTCTCAGGAAAGTTGCCAGTGTTTAAGTAAGAGTCAGAGAAAATATTCGCATACACCCCAACTTCTCTCTTTGGCAATTTCAATTTCTCTAGCAATCGCAAAACTTATTTGGGATGGAGAGGGGAGAATCGGCAGCAGTTAAGCCACACCAAGGATCAGTCCTTTGTTCCTGGCTCCAGCTGACTTTGCACCCCTGCCCCCCTACCGCCCCACCAGGCGCACATACACTCACGTGCCTGGCCTCATTGGAATGTCTAGCTTTGCACCTTCATCCTGTGCAGCTGGTACCACGCACTAACAGCGTGCATGCAAAGCTAGCAGGGACATGTGAGAGTCACTTAATGTATATCTCTATCTCCACACCCAACTATGTCTCAGCTATGCCGGCCAACTTGGTGGATCCAACCAATTCCCTAGAGATCTCCAGGAAAGAATTCCATGTTGCCACAAGCCTGAACGTCAGAAAGCTGTCTTGTCGCAATTTAAACCAATTTGTTTTCAGTTTGGATTCTTACATGAGCTGGAGATGACCTGTTATAATATGAATTGCTCAACTCATCTCTTTCTTGATTTTTTTTCTGCTTCCTGCCACGTGTTTTTATAAATTTATTTATTTATTTATTTATTTTTGGCTGTGTTGGGTCCTTGTTGCTGCACGCGGGCTTTCTTTTAGTTGTGGCGAGCGGGGGCTACTCTTCATTGCGGTGCGTGGGCTTCTCATTGCGGTGGCTTCTCTTGTTGCAGAGCACGGGCTCTAGGCATACAGGCTTCAGTAGTTATGGCACACAAGCTCAGTAGTTGTGGCTTGCGGGCTCTAGAGTGCAGGCTTCAGTAGTTGTGGCGCATGGGCTTAGTTGCTCTGCGGCATGTGGGATCTTCCAAGACGAGGGCTCGAACCCGTGACCCCTGAATTGGCAGGCGGATTCTAAACCATTGCACCACCAGGGAAGCCCTGTCATGTGTTTTTATAAACTGGAGACTCCCTCCTCTTCAGGAAAGAGGAAAACAAATTTTGCACTGCTAAGAATGCACATTCCAGTCTTAGGAGAAATAAGCTCTTCCTGAGGGGCCGGGGGTGGGGAGTGATTGGTAATATAGCATATGCTTTAAGGGCTAAAGAACATAGAAGACACGGGTGGAAATTGAAATTAATCTGGGAAGAGGGGAAAAGTAGAAGAAACCCTGGATTGGGGCCCTAGATGCATTGAATCTAATCCCCAAAATCTGTCTTAGGAGGTGTAGTGGGCATTCTTTCTGACCACTCTGCTCCTCTGCATATCCTTTTCGGTTGGGAGATTTCTCCACTTTATGGTATAAGCTTAAAACTTTCTTTCCCGGCAACTTTTGCAGCAACGATACAGGCATGTGGCATAGACTCCTCCAATCAGCCATACCTGTGCAAGACTTTGAAGGGAAGCTGGTTGTCCCCAAGGATCCACTCTGGGGAGAGGAGCAGCAGCAATGCTCAGCTTCCAGAGGCCAGAAAGACAGAGATCCTTGCAATAGCATCCCTTGCCTGGTGCCAACCGCTGGACCAGGGTGTCAGGGTCGGGGTGAGCCCCGTGGTCATTGTCCTTGCACAAGGCTGTGGTGCCGCTTCAGCGATGCTTCTGAATCTACGGCCTCTAAGCCAGGTTCTTCGGAGATTCCTTGAGTGTGCGTAACAAATATTCTTTAATGAAATCTCTGTGCGTGCGTGTGCGTGCGTGTGCGCGCGTGAGTACGTATTTGTTCAACATAGCTGATTGGGGCTTAGAAGTAGAATGAGGCTGGTTCAAGGAAATCTTTGAAACAGGTCCCAGTGCTTGTCCAGGAGACTGCACTTGGGATTATCTGATGTCATAACCAACAGAGTCACTGTGATCTCAAACTAATAGGTAAGTTGGATTTGGTAAAGACTCAGTTTTTGGAGATAAGTATTTTCTGGCATTCAAGGAACTGGAGTTTGGTCCTGAGCTGGGTTCAATCATATACTCTGCTCTAGACCTGAAGACTTGTCTGACTGGGCCTGAGCCTTTCCCAGGCTCTTGGCAAAGAGTCTGGATCTGTCAGCTCTAGGGCAGATCTTGTCGAGGTGGCGGACGTGGGAGGACGGAGCTCACTCAGATGTGGATGCTTTGCCAGCACTCTATCGCTCATGAGTTACACCTGTGTAGACATCTTCCAGCTTCAGAGGGCTGCTCATGTGCACAGACGTCACATGGGCAGAGATGGAGCACATCCCTTTTTGCTTTCCTCCAACTGAGATCAAAGATGCAGAGATGACTTGGTACAATGGAAAGGAGATGTTGGGTGTTCTTAAAGGATCAGTAACATTGGGCAAGGTGATGGCCCATGGTGGCGATAGGCTCAATGGTGACCCGCCAAGGAAAGAGGTAAGGAAGTCCTTGTCTCATTAAACTACCCAGTGATTTTCGTTGCTGTCAGCTAAGAAGCCTAACTGACCAGAAGGGCTTGGCTGCCTGTGTTTGTAAATAAAGTTTTATTGGAACACGTGCTCATTTCTTTACATTTTGTCTGTAACTGCTTTTACACTGCAGTGGCAGAGTTGAGTAGTTGCAACACAGACTGGCCCACAGAGCCTCAAATATGTACTCTCTGGCTCTTTACAGAAAAAGTTGACCGACTCTTGGTCTAGGGCATTGCTACTCAAAGTGTGATCTGGGAAATAGCAGAATCCGGGAGCATATTAGAAATGCAAATGGCCAGGACCCACCCCAGACCTACTGGATCAGAACCTCCAGGTATGGGACCTATGAATTTGTGTTCTAACAAGCTCTCATGCACACTTATATTTAAGAAGTGCTGTTCTAGAAAGCTCACCCTCCATATTGCACAGAAATCTGTCAATTCATATATACACACTACCAAACGTAAAATAGGTAGCTAGTGGGAAGCAGCCGCATAGCACAGGGAGATCAGCTCGGTGCTTTGTGACCACCTAGAGGGGTGGGGTAGGGAGGGTGGGAGGGAGACGCAAGAGGGAGGGGATATGGGGATATATGTATACATATAACTGATTCACTTTGTTATACAGCAGAACCTAACACAAACTGTAAAGAAGTTATACTCCAATAAAGATGATAAAAAAAAAAAAGAAATAGGGTAGAGGGAACAAGTTGAAAACAAGAGCAAGAGGCATTTTCATCCAAATATATTGCTAATCATATTAAAAGCAAGCAATCTAAACAATCCAATCAAAATAAGGAGATTTTCAATCTGGATACTGAAAGCTAAAGAACATTGGATTGATTTGGTAGCAGAATGAGGAGAAAGATGACCCTGTGTTGTAGGACTAGAAACCTGGATGAAAAGGCCCATGGGAAGAACGAGAAGAGAACTCACAGGTTGACCAGCAAAGCTGCAACACCCAAATGTTCTCTATGTCCGGGACTCCGGGTGCTCAGTGTCCACGGAGCCTGAAGGAAAGACACAGAAAGTGCAGAAAAATCTCAGGAAAGAGCCTGGATTTACAGCCACAGGAGAAAATTCTGAGACTGGAATCCAACAACTTCACAACCGGAACTTACCTGCTCCCCAGAGAAAAAGGGCCACACAGCACAGGAGGCTGAGGCACGTTGTTTGCTCATGGGAAAAGCAGGACAGGTGGCTTCTTCTCTAAGCCTGCCCACCCCCCATCAGTAACCTCCTTGTGACGTGGTCGCTTCCCACTGCTATCATAGTCCCCATGTACCTGAGACTCTAACATTTCATAGGCTGGGAGGGCAGGGAAAGCTGGTGAAACTACTAGGGTGAATTTCAAACTGCTTTTATTTTTTTCCTGATTCTGCTCTTTCATTATTTAAATAAAATCACACATCATTAATTAAAAAAAAAATCTGTCAGCTTGAAGATGTGATGTGTCTACCCCTGAAACTACCCCAAACACATCTAATTCCTCCTTCTCCCAACGGCTCTCAAGAGATCTGAAGGGTCTCTTCATTCCCCCAAGAGTCCTTTTATTCTCCTTGATAAAGAGACTCACTTCCTACAAAGGTTCTCCATCCATCCCTCCATCACTTTCATCCTGGCCATCTAAGATGCTTCAGTTTATCAATGCTCCTCTCACTGTGTTGCCTGAACTCTAAACCATGAGGTATTGGATTGTCCAAAAAGTTCATTTGGGTTTTTCCATAAGCTGTTATGGTAAAAACCCAAACGAACTTTTTGGCCAACACAATTTTTTTTTTTTTTTTTTGCGGTACGCGGGCCTCTCACTGCTGTGGCCTCTCCAGTTGCGGAGCACAGGCTCTAGATGCGCAGGCTCAGCGGCCATGGCTCACGGGCCCAGCTGCTCCGCGGCATGTGGGATCCTCCTGGACTGGGGCACGAACCCACATCCCCTGCATCGGCAGGCGGACTCTCAACCACTGCGCCACCAGGGAAGCCCCAACACAATATTTTTGCAGAACCAACATAAATGCCCTCTGATGTGGTGAGAAGATAGCAGAGTGCTTAAGTACTGGGACCTTTGGATCAGGGAGATGGATTTAGATCTGGCCTTGCCTTACCAGAGGCATGACCTTGGCCAAGTTGCTTAATCTCTCTTAAACTCTTGTGACGTGAGCAAAATAATTAATTGTAGCATCCACTTCATGGGGCCATTATGAGATTTAAATGAGATTACTGGCAAATATCTGGCTCTTGAGAAATGTTGAAAGAGTGAAGTCATATTAAGCAGCGGCTCATCACAAACATTTCACCTGTTTTGTTAGAGCTGTGTCTACGTCAAAAAGGGGGCAGTCAACGGTCAGCTGTCTTTGCAGGCAAGGCTTCGCCTGTGGTTATACCCTCATGAAGGGCATCACCAGTTCTCTGTGTGCTCCTAAAGCCCTTAGCTTCCTTTCCACGACTTCAGGTTCTCCAGTCATAATTTTATTCAGTAGCTTTTCCCTTGTTGCCATTCAGCCATCCACTTAACAGCTGAATGCCTACTGTGTGCCAGGCACTGCACTAAGCACCTGAGAGACAGAGGTAAACAAAAGGTCTTTCTTATTGAGAATATCTCCGTGTAGAACAGTGTTTAGCAGAGAGGAACCCCTTTTTTCCCCCAAACAAGATCGTATACAGAAACGCACTGAAAAGACAGATGAAAGTGAGGAAGATCTGGTTGAAGCCAGGAGGGGTCTGAGCTCTACCCACTGACCTTCCTCCTGAATCCCACTCCCCAATTCCTTTTAAAGTATCCTGAGGAATCCTCCCAGAGCTCTGGATACCTACGGAGCAAAACCTGAAGGCATGAGGGAATCGGGGCTGGGCTTCTATTTTTTTTCATTTTTTTAATTGAAGTATAGTTGATTTACAATGTTGTGTTAATTACTGCTATACAGCAAAGTGATTCAGTTATACATATATATATTCTTTATATACATATATTCTTTATATATATAATAATACATATTATTTATATATAATCTTTTCCACTATGGTTTATCGTAGGATATAGAATATAGTCCCCAGTGCTATACAGTAGAACCTTGTTGTCTGTCCATTCTATATATAAAAGCTTACATCTGCTCACCCCAACCTCCCGCTCCATCCTTCCTCCAACCCCCTCCCCTTTGGCAACCACCAGTTTGCTCTCTATGTCTGTGATTCTGTTTCTCTTTCATAAATAGGTTCATTTGTGTTATATTTTAGATTCCACATATAAGTGATATCATATGGTACTTGTCTTTCTCTTTCTCACTTACTTCACTTAGTATGATAATCTCTAGTTGCATCCACGTTGCTGCTGCAGATGGCATTATTTGGTTCTTTTTTATGGCTGAGTAGTATTCCACTGTATATATGTACCGCATCTTCTTTATCCATTCATCTGTCTATGGACATTTAAGTTGTTTCCATGTCTTGGCTATTTTGAATAGTGCTGCTATGAACATAGAGGTGCATGTATCTTTTTGTATAGTCTTGTCTGGATATACAGGGTTGGGCTTTTAAAACATTTCTTCCTATATGTTCTCTCTCTTGAGGAGTTGAAGGGAAATCTTTCTGGTTCTTCTCTAGTTCTGTGTTTCCATTTCTGAGCAAACCTCTCTGTAAGGATCCTTCTATCTTTCCCTTTTATCTTCCATTCCCTCTGTGTCTCTCCTCAAATCACTCCCTCTGTCTCTCCTATAACCTTCAGAACCCAGAGAAGATGGGAGACAGTGAGGCTTGACAAGTGTGGTGGGCATTTTTTGGTTTTGTGTGGTCAGCATCTCTTTCTCCTACTTCTGGTCATGACACCCCAGTTGTCCTGAGAGGGACCACCTTGTGTTCTCAGACCACATCACTCAGGTGATGCCATCCTCAACTCCAACAGGAAGCATGTGACTCAGCCTGGCCAATCAGAGCACCACATCCCTGGACCTTGGTGACTGGTTCACTAGGGGCAGGTGACTTAATCAGAGTTGAGACAGAAAAACAAAAGCTTTTCTGCTGAGCTTGAGCTGGGAGATTGCAAGCCTGGTTCTCCAGAGCATGATGTAGCAAGAATATGGGCGTAAGATAACCACATCTCCTTGGCCCCCATCATCACCTCGTCCCATGGATGGAAAGCAGCTGAAAGAGGCCAGGGGACCTGATTGTCCAGGTCTCAAGTAGATCCTTCACCAGGGTTCCACTTGGTCAAGATCTGTATACTCATCATTACAAAGACACCCCTCCCCAACATTAGATCTACATAGTTTTGTGGTAAAGAGTGTGGTCTCCAAAGTCACGCAGACCTGCTCTCTATTCCAGCCTCCACCAATCATGGGCTGCGTGAACTTGGGCAAGTCACTTGACTTCTCCAGAGCCTCAGTTTCCTCATCAGTAAGTTGGGGATATTAGCACTTTTGTCATTGATTGTTGTGAGAATTTAATGAGGACATAGAGGTATATGCTTTATCACAGTACCTGGAACCTATAAATATTCTAAAATGTCATTATTAGCTCAAAAAAAAAAAAACACCCCACAAAACCCAAGAGTAGCTATCTAGGCTCTAGAAGGCTATGAGTTTGCCATGGGCTTTGGATGAATGCTACAGTAGATGGGGGAATGGGAAGTCGGTTTATTCTCTCACTTAGAAAGAAAAGGGATTGGGGGTGGGGTGGCCGTGATGAAAGGAATACAGAACTTTAAGGAATGGCTTAAGACAGTCTTCAAAGAGCTGCCACTCCTTGGCAGTAGCCGTTTTATACTTGACTGTCAGCTGTGACAAGTGGAAGTGGCCAGTCTTTGCAGACGGGCAGAGAGTGTAGCGATCACATTATCATGCCGTAAATGAAAACTTCAACATGAAACTGGTGTTGAAATGCAGCTCAAATCAATTCCACCACTCCCTCTTCAGTCTTGCCTTGCATTTATTGCCCTCTGATTCGTATTGGGCATCCAATGAACCCAACTGGCCTCCACTCCATTTTTGTTACCAGCCTGGGGAAAAAAAGGAGGATTCTGCTCATCCCCAAGTAATAACTCGAAACAGTGGGATAGCTCGTGCCAGTGGCTGGCTCTTTGTTGTTGTCATTGTTGTCTCATTCTCAGTCATTATTGTTGGCTTCTATTGTAGACTCAAGCGGTGTTTGAAATCTCAGTCCCTTTCATTTCTCCTTTGCTCTGAAGGGAACAGCTATGTACAGCCCGCCAGTGGGGAGATTTCTTCCTCTATCATTTTACGCTACATTGCAACAGAAGTTGCATGACTCCAAAGGATGCTTTTGACTTTAAATTTCTTGTGATCTATTTGTCCAATACACGTGTTGAATTAGAAATTGATTTGTCACTCCCAGATAATAATGTTCAGAACGGCGCTTCCTGCATGAATCATTATCTTCGGCCTGGAGTTGTTCTACTAATGAATATGCATGAGCAGAGAGGGGGAAGAGAGATTTGCACAACCTGTTTCCTGGAGGAGCCTCAGATGGTTCAGCTCAATGTTCTGAGCTGAAGCTTCCAGAGCCAAGCCCAGAGTCTGCCTCACCACCCACAGCTCGTTCAGGCTTCTCGGAACACCTGCTCTCTGGTGATGGTGAGTGCCCATTGCCGGTGACAGTGGGGAGCCCACGGGCCAGGGAAATGCTGCTGCTCATTCATTCATGAGCCATGAACTTAGCGGGAGGGTTAAAGGCAGCGGAAGTGAAGTGGGCTCACAGTGTCCTTCAGAAATGCCAGCTGGAGAGTCGAGAGACCATGAGGGCTGCCTGCTGGCTCTGCCTCCAAGGAAGCAGGAATTAGAAACAAGAGTGTAAAGAGTGATTATCGAAGACAAATGCTGTCTGCTGGCTGCAGCCATGGCGAGAAAAGGAGGCTCTTCCGAAATGATCAGCTGAATGTCAAATAAAGGTGGGATGGGGATGCATCGCTGAGAAACCAGCTGCCTTGGAGTCCCAGAGCAGCTTGGCCACATCTGCGTGCTGTCGTGGTTTGAGGCCCTTTTTCAAGATCCAGGCTTCAGTCTCTGAGACAGAACTTGTTTCCTGCCACAGAAGAGGTGGTTCTTCAGAATATCTCACGCCATTTGGATGGGTTTCATATCCAATCAAAGTTTCTAGACGCTGAAGCGCTCTCTCTCGTATCTCCTGCAGTGATCGGGAGGAATCATGTTTACGGATCAGCTAGTCTGCTCTAGGCACTGCCCCAGATAGAACTACAATCGTTTCTGAAATACACGAATGTGTCTTTTCCTCAGCCAGAGCACCCACTGCCCTGGAAAGGAAAGATTGGGATAATTATGGCAGAAACACGAAGAGAAGGGAGCAATGTCCAGCAATGCCCATCATGAGACAACAGTTTCTCTTTCTCTTTCTCCCTGTCTCTCTCTCACTCTCTCCATATATATATATTTCTCCAGAGAAACAAAACCAATAGGACGTATATCTATAGGATATATATAGGTTCTGCTTCTCTGGAGAACACTGTGTGTATATATATATGAAGAGAGAGAGAGAGACTGATTGATTATAGGAATTGCCCATATGATGACAGAGGCTAAGAAGTCCCATAATCTGCCATCCGCAAGCTGAAGAACCTAGAAAGCTGGTGGCGTAACTCAATCTGAGTCCAAAGGCCTGAGAACCAGGGAAGTCGATGGCGTAAGTCTCGGTCCAAGTCTGAAGGCCCAAGAACCAGGAACACCAATGTCCAAGAGTAGAAAAATATGGATGTCCCAGCTTAAGCAGAGAGCAAATCTCCCCTTCCTCTGCCTTTTCCTTCTATTCAGGCTCTCAGTAGATTGGGTGAGCCTCATTTGTATAGGTGAGGGTGGATCTCTTTACTCAGTGTACCAATTCAAATGCTAACTTCTTGCAGCAACATGGATAGACCTAGAAATGATCATACTAAGCGAAATAAGTGAGAAAGAGAAAGACAAATATCAGATGATATCACTTATATGTGGACCCTAAAATATGATACAAATCAACATATCTATGAAACAGAAACAGACTCACAGACATAGAGAACAGACTTGTGTTTGCCAAGAGAGAGAGGGGATAAGGGAGGGAAGGATTGGCAGTTTGGAACTAGCAGAGGCAAACTATTATATGTAGGATGGATAAACAACAAGGTCCTACTGTATAGCACAGGGAACTATATTCAATATCCTGTAACAAACCATCATGGAAAAGAATATGAAAAAGAATATATATATGTATTAATATAACTGAGTCACTTTGCTGTACAGAAGAAACTAACACAACATTGTAAATCAACTATACATCAATAAAATAAAATAAAATAAAATAACAAATGCTAACATCTTCCAGAAACACCCTAACAGACACACCCAGACATAATTTTTGACCAGCTATCTGGGCATCCCTTAGACCAGTCAAGTTGACACATAACATTAACCACACAGTGGTCACTCTGCAGTGGACACCAGCACGGGACACGCAGGGCCAAGACAAGACCCAGAATCCCACAGTGGCAGCCGGAGAGGACAGGGAACAACACATGCACAGAGACCACTTCTCCTTGGCTTTGAAACACCTGACCTTCATGAGGGCAGACACCACCTTCGAGAGATGGAGGAGAAAGAGCCCTGGAGAGAGGAGACAACCACCCTAGAGGGCTTTGACTGTTGACTGATGCTTTGCCAGGACTGAGTTAGCTTGAAAAAGTGACGTAAAACCAGTACCTCTTGAACTCCTATCCCAGGCATCCCAGAGGTGGGGACGTTGAACACAATGAGATCAATTACAAAAAATGGAAGAAGTTACACAGATCCCTAGCTCATCTGAAGTCTAGTGAGGAAACATCAAATCTCCTGCATGTGGGGCCAGTCCAGGGTTTCAAAGGATCCCAGGGCAGCATGTTTCTGCTGGGCAAGGCCAGAATTGTGACGCATCAATGCAAAGCCACTGCTTTTTACAGCAGCGATCAGTGCCCAACCGGGGAAGGGAGCATTAGCGTGCGTGGCCTGCAATGGTCCTACTATACTTACTGGCCTGGAATGTTCTTTTTGTTTACTCATTCTTCCATGGCAAGTCCAGAGTGGCATTCGGTCTACTGAAGAGTGACAAGGACAGAGATTGTTAGACTCTAAAATGGGAAGGGGCCCTTTGGAAATACGACAGAAGACTCTGTGGGTTCTGTGGGAGCACAGAGGAGGGGCAACTCTGTCTGCCAAGTGGAAATTAGAGTGCTTTGTGGCAGAAGAAACATTCTAAATGACACACGCACTACATCCTGGTTACTCAAAATGTGGTCCATAGACCCGCAGTATCAGTGTCACCTGGGAGCTTGTGAGAAATGCAGAATCCCAGGCCCTGCCCCAGTCCCGCTAAATCAGAATCTACATTTTAACAAGATCCCAGGTGATTTATATGCATGTTAAAATTGGGGGAAAACACAAGGCAGGCACTGTATCGTGAGGGGCCCAGAGGCTCTTGGGCCCCTAAGAGCCCTCCAGGATCCCACAGGAAGCAGCTGACAGCACACCGGCCCACCCCTCTCCGGGCTCCCAGAGCCTGAGCTGTGTCACTAACTTTCCAGGACATGATCAAACTAAGAGTCCCCTGAGGCACCGATGCACAAACTGTGAAAATCAGATTTTCCTTTAAATCAAGCCTTACAAAGTGTTTAAAATAGACTTAGAAATGCCAGAGAATCTCACCTGCTAAGGAAAATGATACAGCACGGAGCCAAAGAAGAACTTGTCAGAGGGAGAAAGAGACCCAAAATGCACATCCCGAGACAAAGAGACAGAGAGAGAGAGAGACAGAGTGAGGCATGGGGAGAGGGAGGGAGAGGCAGCCAGAGGAACGGAGGGAGAGAGAGGGAGAGAAATGGGCGGGGAGGAAGTCATGGAGAAAGAGAGAGAGATGGGGAGGGGGATGGAAAAGAGAGAGATGGGGAAGAAATGGCTGGGAGAGAGCTGAGAAAGGGAGATGGGGGAGAGAGGAGGGAGATGGAGAAGAACTGGACACACTTGGGAGAGAGACATGGGGGGAGAGATGAGAGAGGGAGAGAGAGAGGAGGAAAGAAAGAGATGGAGGTGTGAGGCTGGAGAAACAGGAGGGGAAAATGAGAGGAGAGAGAGAGAGCGTTTGAGTCAAACTGGAAATCAGAGGAGGTGAAGAAGGAGAAGAACTTGTTGGACTCGCTCCACTCTCTGGAGCCACCTGGAGCCAATCAAATAAGGACACAGGGAGAATCTGCCCTGGTCCCGAACCCAGGCCTCTCTGTAAGTGGCCCTAACTCCCTTTCTAAGAGGCCTTTCCCCCATTTCCAGATGCAGCCATCACCCCAACCAGCAGGCGTCCTTCCCAAACACACACGTACACTCCCATGCCCTTCTCACCTTATCCCAGGGCAACTCCCATGCACTCTTCAAGCCCCAATTCCAACCCCTGTTCCTGGCCCAGTTGGCTTCACACAGGATGAATGGCTCCATCCTCCACACATCACAGCGATCCCTCTCACCAGATCCCCTCTGGGACCACTTCTCTCCCCAGCAAAGGTTCCTGTCTACTTGTATGTCTCCTCTATCAGAACTTGAGCTCCTTGAGGGGTGATGTCTTATTCAATTCTGTAACTCCAGCACCTAGCAGATGCTTTGTCAGAGTTGGCATTCAATAAGTGTTGGTAGAATAACTTTATTCTTTCTGAGAGATATTGAAAGAAAATCATATCGCGCTTCAAAGATAATAGAGTTTTCCTTAGTGCAAATGAGTAGAAGGCCACAATCTAGATTCCATAAGACCAATATGTGATTTAAAAAAACGTTGCCACTCTCCATCTCCATGCCAGTGGCAGACATCAGTAGTCAATCAGGGCACTCTCCTAATGAGCCCAGATGTGACCTCAGAATCTTTCCCAACACCATTGTAACCCAGACACTGACAACTGATTGGAGCTAGCTTATTGGTTTCCATCACCAAGACATTCAAAAGAACTAGTAAAATTGATTCTGTTGGGTAAAAAACAAACGAAAAAATTTTACATGCTATAAGCATTTATGAACACATGCACGTATACATGTTTATAATAATTACTGATAAAAGTTATTGGTTGTTGTACAAAGTGCTTTCCATATATTATCTCAGTTAATCCTCAGAAAAAACCTCATGACTTTGGTAGTATGATTACCCCTGTTTACAGATAAGAAAACCAAGTTTCAGAGTGATTAAGTAGCTGCCCAAGGTTAGTAAATAAAGTGAAAATTAAAGCCTTGTTTGTCTGAAGTCAAGATCAATGATATGGACAATTATGCTACAGTCTTCAGTAGGAAAAACAATTAGTAAATTCAATGGCCTCCTGTTCAGATTATTTTTGAGGTGGTTCTAATCATTGCTGTTAATCGTTTCTTCATTTTGTCATCAACTTTTAAAAGTCGCATCAGAGACCCAGATCCAGTCATCCCTTCTGTGTGTCTACATCTTCGAAACCAGGTATAAGATTTCACCCGTTTTATAAATTTGTCATCATAATAGTTATCATTTACCGAGAGTTTACCATGTGCCTGGTACTGTGCTGATTAGATGATTACCTCATCTACTCCTCAGTATAATCCTATGCAAAAGGCTAATTATAAGATGCAAAAACTGAGGTTTAGAGAGGATTCCAAACCTGCTTAAGACTGCACAGCTGGTAAGAGTCAGGATTTGAACTCAGGCCATTTGACTTCACATCCTGCATCTCTAATCCCCCTGCAGTGCCTCCAGCTGGTCTTGGTACAGCTCTTGCCCTAACACAGCCATAAACACACAGGAGAAAAGACGTAACATATTCCATGATGCATATAAACTAGAGTTTATTTTTACTTCCTGGTAAAATTGTTCCCAGCACTGACTTACTTAGCAAAACATTAGGTTTTTATAATCCCACTTTTTGCTTTTGTTAAACTAACTGTCATCTTTGTCTATAATTTTGAATTCCCGTTTTCCACTTCGAATCTATCATGTAAGTCGACGTTGACAGGAAGAGAGCTCAAGAGCTCCTGGAAGTGGGCTTCTTCCATCTGGCGCTCTCTCTCCACCTGCCTGATAGTGGGAGCCATCACAGCCTGATCATTTAAGCTCCATGGTTCCTGCCATTCAGCTTCTATAAAACTACAGTCTTCTCTTCAACAGGAATATCGTAGTCTTGTTATTTGCAGGGAGATCCAGCTGGCCAGGGGAAGAAGTTGGAGGCCGAAGTGTCTGAGCAGAGGTAAAAACCTTGGGTGAAAATTTGCAGAGAGGAGAGAAGCTTGGAGTTTCTGGACCACTGCTTTATGCTAAATGCATCCTTTATTAGGTTACCAAATAAGGAAATGATGTCTCTTTCCCCCTAGTCTGCTGGGATGGCAGCCAACTGCTTCTTAGGCTCTGCTGATCTTGTGCAAAGAGCCAATATAGCAGACCAGCTAGGTCCAAATTCAGCTTTGCTCTTTCCTAGCTGTGTGACCTTGCAAAGGTTGGCCAGCCTCTCTGGACTTCACACACCTCATCTGTGCAATAGGGATAAAGAACTTATTACAATGTCGAGAACATGCACTAGTTTCTGCCATGTTGAAAACTCCATGTGAGTGTTAATTATAAATATGAGACACATTAACACACTGGGTTGATGGAATATGTCAGAAGCGTATTTACTGAAGGATTGATGAGACCTTAAGTCTCCAGGGAAAGGGAAAGGGCACCCTCTACGGTGGCAGCTTTGGAACATGAGGATGCTAGGGTCCCTCATCCTCCTCCCCCAGGACATCCCTCCTCCTGCCCTTTCCTCTTCCTCATCTCTTGCCTTGAGCGACAAAGATGGGTAATAAAAAATATCAGTCACGTCATAATATCAGCTTCCATTTTTTGATAGCCGATGCTTGCCAGGCACTAGGACAGGCAATTACATGCATGCCTTCCTCCTCCTGACAAGCAGGCAGGGTGCACATTACTATCTCCACCGCTGCGGAGGTGCAAGGAAGTTAAGGATGATGCCCAGGGGCAAGTGGCAGAACTGGAATTTGAAGCCAGTTCTGTCTGATTTCACCCTCTTAGATTGGGTTCCCATGAAAGCAGAGCCTGAGACATGGGCATGGATGCAGGAAATATGCTTGGGAGGTGACTTAGGAGCCAGGAGAAGTGAGAGGAGAGAGTGAGGTGGAGAAGGAGGAACGGGCAGCAGAGTAGGGCTGTTACCACGGTGGGTGCAATCGTGCAAAGACCCTCTGCAGACCCATGTAGACTGTGCCTCAGATTCACCCCAGGAAGGGTGGACCTGGGGCATTTCTCCCCCGACGCCCATTGGTTGAGGGCTAGTGCCCAGGGACACTACCTCCTGCGTGCAGCCAGGTAAATTCTGTACAGGCGCTGAGCCCCTTGATCAGAGAAAGTGGGGGGTTGGAAGAGGGGGGAGACACCTGTAGTTTGTCCCTGAGGTGAGACCTCTGGAGCATGCACACAGCTGCCCACATCTGAAATCAGGTCAGCCAAAGGTGTGCTGGTCCGGGCACCAAAGGTGTCTGTGAACAGTACCCCCTCACACAGCCTCATTGGATCCCTGGATACGTCTGGACAGGAGTTTCACTTTCTGAGGGGAAGGTGCTGCTGTAGGCTGAATGTTTGTCTGCCCTCAACATTCAAATGTTGAAGCCTAACTTCCAGTGTGATATTAAGAGGTGGGGCTTTTGGGTGGTGATGAGCTCATGAGGGTGGAGCCCTCACTAATGGGGTTAGTGCCCTTATAAAAGGGAGCTCTTTGCCCACGTGAGGACACAGGGAGAAGATGGCCATCTTTGAACCAGGAAGTGAGCTCTCACCAGACACTGAATCTGCCAGGTGCCTTAATCTTGAGTCCAATTTTCACTTCCCAGCCTCCAGAATAGTCAGAAATAAATTTCTGTTGTTTGTAAGCAGCCCGAATGGACTAAGATGGGTGCACACATTTCTTTTGCTTCTCACTCGACTTGGGAGGAAAACAGTCAAGACATGAGGAAATGAAGGAATCTAGGTGATAACACAGTCTTCTCTCATGTTAAACTGCCGGGCTTCTAATTCTGCCCTGCCACATGCTAGATCTGCAGTTTGGGGTAAATTATTTTAATATTATGTCTTTCCATTTCCTCATCTGTCCATTCTTCTCAGAGGAAGTATCTATTGGGCAATAACTATCTAAATAAATATCTATCTCTATGTGCCAGGCCTTATTCTGGGCACGACGAATACCCTACTAAATAAATATCTGTCTCTATGTGCCAGGCCTTATTCTGGGCACGACGAATACCCTACTAAATAAATATCTATCTCTATGTGCCAGTCCTTATTCTGCGCATGAAAAATACCCTACTGAACAAAACAGGACAACCCCCCACCCAAATCTCCACACTCACTCACCTTATTTTCCACTGGGTGAAGACAGACAATACACAGAAGAAAATGTAAGATACTGTGAATTAAAGCATGGAAGAGAGATGCAGAAAATGTGGGCCGGGGGGAGTGGGGAGGGGCATTCTGTGTTAAGGTGATTATTAGGCAGAGCCTTCCTGAGAAGGAGGCATTTGAACAAAGATATGACAGGGATGAAGGGGGAAGCATGTGGCCATCTGACAGAAGGGCTTTCCAGCCAGAGGAGGCAGCAAGTGCAAAGGCCCCAGGGTGGGATTCTGCCTGATGTGTTCCAGGAATATCAGGAAGGCTGTGTGGCTGAAGTAGATTGAGCGGAAGGTGAGAATAGGTGATGAAATCAGACAGGAAAGTGGGGAGTGGCACCCTAAGGACTCTGAATTTCACCATGAGTGGGATGTGAAGTTGTAGGAGGGTTTTGAGCAGAGAAGTGACATGGTGTGACATATTTTTGTAACATCACTCTGGCTGTGTTAAGAATAGACTGTGAGGGGGCAGGGGCAGAAACAGAGAGAGAGAGTCAGGAGGCCACTGCAGCAACGGGGGTGATCCACGATGGGGATGTGGGCTAGGGTGGTATCCACGGAGGTGGTGAGAAGTGATGGATTTTGTAAAATGTGCATAACACTCTCCAGACCTTAGATACACCACCTCGTCCAATTTTCACAAAGACTCGAATGAGGTAGGGATTACCATCTTCCATTTTTACAAAGGAAGGACAGAAAGCTGAGCACCTGCCCAAGGTCACACAGCTGACACGTGGTCAGACCAAGCCGAGGACACGGGTCTCCTGAGTCAATTCTTTAGGGTATTTCCCCTAATGCAATGATCCTCCTGCTGCATTTCAGTCAATAGATTGTATTGTCTGTGAAGACTCCACTTCTCAAGAACAGTGCTTTCTAAATGTACTCCACCACAAGGCCCCCATTTCCAGAGCCAATTAGGAATCGAGTATAAAAATGTTCTTGGCAGATCCAAGACCGAGAGAGAGAGAGAGAGAGAGAGAGAGAGAGAGAGAGAGAGAGAGAGGGAGAAGCAGAGAGGGTAGCACGGTGCTTTGTAGAAACTTAATTAAAAAGTGTGACTTGGGCTTCCCTGGTGGTGCAGTGGTTGAGAGAATCTGCCTGCTAATGCAGGGGACACGGGTTCGAGCCCTGGTCTAGGAGGATCCCACATGCCGCGGAGCAACTAGGCCCGTGAGCCACAACTACTGAGCCTGTGCAGCTGGAGCCTGTGCTCCGCAACAAGAGAGGCCGCGATAGTGAGAGGCCCGCGCACCGTGATGAACAGTGGCCCCCGCTCGCCGCAACTAGAGAAAGCCCTCGCACAGAAACGAAGACCCAACACAGCCCAAAAAAATAAAAATAAAATTTAAAAAAAAATGTGACTTGATTCAGAGGGGCACAGAGGATGTGACACTTTAAAAATATGACAGTGTTGGGCTTGGCAGTGATTCTGAGGAAATGCCTCTGCGAGACTTCAGACATCTGCATGCAGGATGATACAGAGGGAGACTTCAGAAAGACAGAACTATACCATCAAATATGTTATAATGTATAACATATGATGGTAGTGGAAGGTACTTAGCCAGCCCTGACCTCCCCCTATAGCTCCAAACTCGTGTACTGAGTTGTGTACCTACATCTTCACTTGGATAGAGAATCAGCATTTCAGACCTGAAAGTCCCAAATGACCCCCCAGCTCCCACCACCCGAACCCCATCCTGATCTTTCCAACTCCGTTAACACACCGCCACCCACTCAGCGCCTCCAGCAAACAGTTGGCTGTAGTCCTTGATTTCTCTCCCTCCCCCTCGCCTCTAAGATCCAATGTCTCTTAAGTGCCGTCTGTTCCGCTTCCAGAATGTGTCTCTGCTCTGTTCCTTTCTCTCCACCCCCACTGATAAAACTCTCGGTGTCACCATCTCGTGAGGAGTCACTGCAGCCTCCTTTCCCTGCCCCCCTGCAATCCACATGGAGCCAGCATGAGGCTTTTGCAGCATGAAATGTAAACCTGAACCGGTATGTATCCTTAGAATAAAAGACAAACTCTTCAAGATCTTGTATGATCTGGCGGCTAACTTTTTCTCTAGTCTCGGCTAATGCAGAGATTGTCTCCCATTTATCACAGTTTACCAGCCACCTGGCCTTTCTTCTGATCCTTCCATGCACAGTGCCCTTTCCCACCTCTGGGCTTTGCAGATGCTGTTGTTTCTTCTGCCTAAAATGCTCTAGGGTCAGCCATTCTCAAGACTGGTTCCTCCCCCTCCCCCTTGAACTCCCAGATCAAATACACTCTCCTCGGAAAGACTTTCTCTCATGACCCTTTCTCAGAGTTTCTCAACCTCAGGACTATTGGCATCTGGGGCCAGATCACTGTCTCTTGTGGGGACCGTCTTGTGCATTGTGGGAAGCTTAGCAGCTTCCCTGGCCTCAACCCACTAGATGCCCTTAGCACTTCCCTGCAAGTTGTGACTACCCAAAATATCTCAAGATATAGCCAAATGTCCCCTGGGGAGGGGATGGAACAAGTCATCTACAGTTAAGAACTATTTCCCACCTAGAGTTTCCCTGACAACTGTGTTTTATCTTTTAGCCCTTTTGGATCTTTTTTTTTTTTTCATGTATTTCACATTCTCTGCAGTTAGCTTTTGTATTATTGTGTTCTCATGTTGCCCTCAAGAATGTAATCTCCATGAATGAAAGAACTTTGACTATTTCATTTATAGTCTGAATCCCCAGAACCTAGGAAAGTGGAAATTGCTCGACAGATATCCACTGAATGAACAAATAGTAGTTGATATTCATTAAATGCTTACCATGAGCCGAGCTCTGTGCTAAGCACTGCTCGTGTGTTAGCTTATTTAATGCAGCTAATGAGTTCGGTAATACTGTTATTCCCATTTTCAGGTGTGGAAAAGAGAGATTCAGACAGATCAAGTCATGAAGTAAGTAAGGGACAGAACCAGGATACAAACCCCTGAGTTTGCTTAACTGCTGAGCTCTGTTGCCTTCATGTCTCCACTGATGAAAATATCAAACATGTAATCTTCCAAACTGGAAGCTTTTGTTTTGTTTTGTTTGAATTTTTACTGGAGTATAGTTGATTTACAATGTTATGTTAGTTTCTGCTGTATGGCAAAGTGAATCAGTTAAATATATACCTATATCCACTCTTTTTTAGATTCTTTTCCCATATAGGCCATTACAGAGTATTGAGAAGAGTTCCCTGTGCTATACAGTAGGTCCTTACTAGTTATCTATTTTATATATAGTAGTGTGTATATGTCAATCCCAATCTCCCAATTTATGCCTCCCCCCTCCCTTTGCCCCCAGTAACCATAAGTTTGTTTTCTACATCTGTGACTCTATTTCACAAACTGGAAGGTTTGAATCATTCTTGACTCTTCCTTCCTTTCTGTGTCCTATCAGTCCTTCAATCCCATTAATTAGGCCTCATAAATGCTACTTAAATTCAGCCCCTCTTCTCCATCCTGTTGCCATCAAATTCATCAAGGTCCTCATCAATTCATAGATGGTACTAGGAAGAGCCTCCTAAAACTGGTTTCTACACTGCCAGCCTCTACCCACTCTTTATCACTTCTGTACGGCACCAGCATTCATGTCTCCATCAACTCAGGTCATGCTCTGGTTTTGAAAATATCTGTTGGCTCCCTGGTACCTAGAGGATAAAGTCCAAACTATTTAATGTAACCTTGGGTATTTTACTGATCTCTCTGAACTTCAGTTCCCCATCTATGAGAACGGGGAAAAGAAAATAACCTTGTCAGAGATATTTTAGTATTCAGTGACAAGGCAGGTGATCACTTATAAAGGCTACTCAATAATATTGATTTCCTTTGCTTCACAATCTGAACCCAATCTGCTTCTTCAACTTCATCTCCAGTCACTCTCCCCGCTTATTCACCTTTACCTAGTGAATTCCTATTTATCCTTCAAGTCACAGTTCAAATGTCTCTGACACTGTCACGTCTCCCCCCACTGTCTCTGGCAGAGTTGATGACCCCAGGTCTGGAGTCTCAGACCTCTACTCTAGCATTTAACATGTTGTCCTTTAAACATTTTTTTGTCATTATTTGTTTACAAATCCTCCTTCTCCATTAGACCAAGGGCAGAAATCTATGCACTTCTGGATGTCCAGCACTAAGCAAAGGGCCAAGCACATAGTGACTACTCAGTAAGTGACTACTTTACATGTCGGAAAATTGCAACACAATTCTAGAATCACACAGACCTGGGAATCAGTGCTAACACTGACCCAAATTTGCGGGATAATCTTAAGCAGTTTATGTTTCCTTTCTGGATCCTGTTTTTTTTTTTCTCTTAAAAAATAGAGATTTTTATATATTCCTTAGAGGATATAATAGATAATTAACGTAAAGTATCTAGTGTAGGCCTAGCACATGGTTGTCATTCAATAAATGGCATATTATTCCTACCCAAATTTATTTATTACTGTATTAAAGTAAATTAGGGTCTACTAATATTCTAGGGAATCAAGGAAGCTAAAATATCGATACTTGGAATGATTTGGAAATAATATAAGGCACTGTATAACATAAGCCCAACTAAGGCCCAAAACAATAGTTGTTATATATTGGTAGGAAGGTGGCCTGGAAAAGTCAGGAAATACCTCCTGGAGGAGGGGGCATGATAGATAGTCTTCAAAGATGGCCACCACCAATTCCTTCCCTGCTTGTATGTACATGCTGCTCTACCCATCAAGAGATGAAAACCATTTCTCCTCCCAATGAAATCTAGGCTGCCTGGTGACTTATCAATAGAATGAAAATGGAACTAGCTCTTATGAGGCCTGGCAGCCTCCACTTTTGCTCTTAGAAGCAGCCATCATGATATGAGACTCTTGGCCTGGACTACTGAATGATGAGCTATCACAGAGAGAGTCATGGGAAGGGGAGCTGAATGCTCAGAAACGTGAGGGAAACTTCTTGGACATTTGATCCCAGCCTAGGCAGCCAAGAGGGCAGCTGAGCGAAAGACACCAGCCAACACCACATGGAACAGAAGAACCACCCTGATGAACCCTGTCCCAATTCCAAATCCACAGAGGCATGAAAAATAATAAACCATTGTTGTTTTAAGCCACTAAATTTTGGGATTTTTGTTGAAAAGCAATAGATAAAAGAAAGAGGTGGGAATTTGAATGTAGGTGAGCCTGACATGAAAGGGCAGGCATGGTGAGAAAGGTCTTCCAAATAGGGAAATCCAGTGTAATGTCTGAATTAATCTCAATGACTGCTCCAGGCTTACCCTCCACCCTCTCAACCCACATCCCCTCACCTGCTACACTCCAACCAGGCTGAAGGCCTCTCAGGCCCTCTTTTAACTCCCAGCCTCTGGACCTGCTCTTCCCACTGCCTCACTCTTTCTAGTCCTCTTTCAGCCCCCTTTTAGGCTCAAATGTTTTTTCTTTTTTCTTTTTCTTTTTTTTGCGGTACGCAGTCCTCTCACTGTTGTGGGCTCTCGTGTTGCGGAGCACAGGTTCCGACGCGCAGGCTCAGCGGCCATGGCTGACGGGTCCAGCCGCTCTGCGGCATGTGGGATCCTCCCGGACCGGGCACGAACCCGTGTCCCCTGCATCGGCAGGCGGACTCTCAACCACTGAGCCACCAGGGAAGCCCCAAATGTTGCTTCTTTAGGTGAGCTTTCCTTTGCCGTGTCCACAACTCAGCATGTATCACAGTGCTGCTCTTGTTAGTCTAATGACATTATTTCTTCAGGAGGTGATTAATTAATTGAGGGAAAGGAAAGCATTTACTGTAGAATGCAAACTAATTAATGAGGAAGGAATAAGGGAATTAGAAAATTACCATTTGCAACCATCATAGTAATAACTGATTTGGGCATAAATCACCAATAGATGCTAAAAGGAGTGGGTGTAAGTTTGATGAGGTACAGGATACTTGCATAGCCTCAGAGTATATGCCCTAAAATTCTTGATTAATTACAAAGGCATAAAAGTAATTTTATAATGGAGAAACCTTTAATCAAGTGATCAAAGTTAATACCAATAGTGGTGGAACAAACCAATGTCATACACCAACTGAACGATCACTGAGAAGGACAGAACATCACTCGTTTAATAATCTGGTAAAAATGTATAACCTGAATCTAATCAGGAGACATCTGATAAACCAAAATTTATGGACATTCTTAACACTTTTCAAAACATGTCAATATCCCAAAGACAAAGAAAGACTGAGGCAACATTCCAGAGTAAAGACAGAGACATGAAAACTAAAGGCAACGCATGATCCTGGATTGAATACTGAACCTGAAAAAAATATACTATAAAGGGTGTTAAAGGAACATCTGGCGAGATTACAATAAAGTCTATAGATAATTATATTGTGTGAATACTGAATTTTTTCTGATTTTGATTATTGTGCTGTGACTTAAGAGATGGTTCTTGGCACACACACTCTGAAGAATTTCATGGTAAATGGGGCACGATATATGAAACAAAATGTTTAAAAAACACTATGCATATATATATATATATATATATACACACACACACACGTAGAGAGAAAATAAAAGCAAACGTGGAAAATTAACAGTTGATAAATATAGGTGAAGAGCATACATAATTTGTACTAGTCTTGAAACTTGTCTATAAGTTTGAAATTATTTCAAAATGAAACATTGGAAAAATAAAATATTGTATCAGATATTTGGTGGATAAAATACAATGTCATACAACGACACAGCCACCAAATTGGCTAAAAGGAAAAAGATGGACAATACCAAATGCTGGTGAGGGTGTGGAGCAACTGGACACTGGTTGGCAGTGTCTGCTGAAGTTGAACAAATTCATACCCTATGACTCAGCAATTTCATACTGAAATATGGATCTATAAAAATGCACATATATGCAAATTCTGCCCAAAAGTGTGCATTAGAATGTACTATAGCATGGCTATACTTCATAGACAAAATATAGAAACAACTCAAACATGCACCACATGGATAAACATATTGTTGCACATTATTCCCCAAATGGAACACTACACAGCAATGAAAAATGAATTATTTCTACCAACTAAAACAGAGAATGAAACTCACAAAAATATTAAGCAAAATAAATCAAATAAAAATAGTACATCCTGTATGACTCCATTTATATCAAGTTCAAAAACTGGCAAAAACAAACCTGCAGTTTTTAGAAGCCAGGATAGTGGTTACCCCTTGTGGGTAAGGGGTTAGTGGCAAGAAATGGACATGAAAGTACTTCTGGAATTCTCCTCATGCTTTGTTTGCTGATCTGGGTGCTGCTTACTTAGATGTGTCCCTTTTGGAAGCTTACTGAGCTTTACCTTAATGACTCAGGCACTTTTCTGTATGTATGTCACTCTTCAACAAAATGTTTACATTAATAAAATGAAAAGGATGATGGTAATAATGCCTAGGAGTACATACCAGGCTCTGTTTAAGTGCTTTCCATGGATTAATTCAGATTGGCAAATCATGAACTATGTGCTACCAGGGAGCTGCTGTTGCCACATGCCTGTCATTTTTGCAAATGGAGAAACTGAGGCCCAGAGTGGTTAAGCAACTTGCCAAGGGTCACACAGGCAGGAAGTGGCTGATCAGAACTCAATCCAGGCGGTCCAGCAACCTACACAGTTTGCTTTCCTAGGTGCTATGTTCCACTGCATTTTAATGAAGAGCCCTTTGGTGTAGAGAGGATCTTCTTCATTCCTTCATCAAAGGGCCTCCTGAATAAACCCATGACGTTGGGAATTATGCAAATGAGCGTAAAGAATCAGACTCTGCTAATAAAGATGGAGAGAGAAACACAGTGCCAAACTGAAACGTGATAATGAGGCTGATCTTAACGCCACTTCTCAGTCCTTATTTGCAAAATTAAGATCTAAGAGGCGGCCGGGGTGGGGGGGACCACCCCAGCCATAAAAGGCAGGGTGGATACCCATGAGATAAGATGGTTGAAGAAGTACTAATGATCCAATTAAAAAATGGAATGCAGCTCTGTGATTCTTGTTCCAATTACCATGGAATCTGAGCCCTGTATGTTCACTACAGCAAGAGAAAGTATAGGAGGAAATTAATGTTTTGAGTTTGTTTTCTTCTACCTGTGGTAGATACATTTTTTTGAATTATTAATCTGTAGCTTTTTCACTGTATGTTTGTTTGGTTTTCCATCCCAAAGAGAGCTCAGGGATCTTTACTGAGCAGACGGCAGAGTCTTTACAGTCAGTAAAGTTTACCATATTCTGTTAAAGTTTCACGTGAAGAAAGGGATGAAGTAGCTTTACCAGATTCAGGGGAGTGAGAAACAGCCAGAGGGAGTCAGGGATTCCCTCAAGAGATAGGAAGAGGGTGAAAATGGAGAATGAGGGTCCCTTGAAGAGTAGAAAATTCAGCCTGTGTAGGAGCAATGCCTGGAAAATCAGGACAGGCTATAAGGAGCCCTCTGGAAGCTGGACCCAAAGCTCAGGGACCCTCAGCCCTACCAAAGGGTCTTGGGCTCCAAGCTTAACATAGAAGCAGAAGGTCCACAGATCAGTGCTTCTCAGCAGTGAGTCTCCTACAAATAAGTATTCAACTCAACAAATACTAAATGAACTCTAGGGATGAGGAAGCTCAGTATTGACTGAAATTATTTTTTTTTACCAAACTCGAAGTTTGAGAGTTCAGGGTAAAGTTGAGTTAAAATAAGGAAGATAAAAAGTGGTATTTCTTTCATACTTGAGTCTGAGGGCTTAGATGCATACCTCCTCCACATGAAATGAGTGGAAACTACCCCGTACAGACTCCAAAGAGCATTTTGCATTGAGAAAAAGCACTTGCATGGAAAGAACGTTATCTCCTCTGCTTTTCCTGGTGGCTGCTTAATAATTCCCCAAGCCCCACTCCACTGTGACAAGCAAGGCTAGGTTTGACTACGCATTCCCTTTTTTTGACCTTGGGGTCCAATTGCTCATGAATTCCTGACGTTACTATTTCTGTCAGGCAGGGCTGTTTTAAAGATGACTGAGTTTTAACAAAACTGAATTAACTATTCAACCAAGAGGAGTAAAGATATGATTGAAACGTGTGATGATGCTATTATCGTCACATGTTATAACCCAGGTGTATCAAGCCAGGATGTTTAAATTTACCTGGAAGACAACTGTTCCCACTACCAGGGGCAGCACAGAACTATTCAAGTACAGAACTGGGAAAAAATATGAGAATCATCATGGAAGCTGGAGCCATTAGCCCAGATGTGTAGAAGGCTTGCAGTGATGATAATTACACATCATTAGTGTATTTGCAGAATGAGATCCCTTCTTTCAGCAGGAAAGGAAAATCTACCCAGTGTAGGTGAATACACAGCATTATGGTGGCAATTCATCACCATCCGGGCTCTGGGAAAAGTGCCTCCTTCCCCAGAAACGTTTTCTGCAGGCATGAGAGTACTGGAACATTCAGTGAAGGGTAAATGGCTAACAGAGAAAATTGCTGTTGTCTGGATACCAGAGAGGGCTGCGTAAGCAGAGTGTCAAAGGTGGGTAGCAGGAGACGATGTCTCGATTAAAAATGACGAGTGTCAGCAGGTGTATGTGTACATCATTTGCAAATCCTCTCTCACGTGAAGCCTTTGTGCTGAGTGGGAGAAATGAAGGGACTTGGAGGCACAAGGCAGCGTTTCTCTGGCATTTTGGGCTGGATGTATTTGTGCAGATGATCTAAGCAGCCCCAGTCTTTGGAGAGAAAGCATGTGGAGTATTGACGTTGCAGAATCACCCATGTAGGGGTTCAACTCCTCAAACAGAGCTAGTTGGTGAAAAGTTGAGGGCTTTGAAGGCTGTGGAACTGTGTTGACAAAGTGCAGGTTAAGTTTGGGTGCTCCGGGCAGGCAAGATTCAAATCCCAGATCCCTCATTTATTGGCTACGTGACCTTGAGGAAATGATTTCACTTCCCTAAACCTCCATTTCTTCATCTATAAAGTGATGACCTGTCTCAAAATATTATCATGAGGATTCAGTGAGATATTCATGTCAAAGTACATGGCACTGTGCCTGACATACGGTACATGTTCACAAATGTTAGCTGTTATGAGGAGAATGTTGGGGTGTGTGACACCCTGAGAAACATATATTTGGTCTCTGCGCCCGGTTCCTGACACAGAGCTCCTAAATCCCTTGGAATTTCCTGGGTGACGGAAACGTCTTTTGCTCTAACAAGGAAACTCTTGATGGGATCCTGGATACCTTCAGGATGGGGACGGGTCACCAGAAAGACCAAGCTTTCGGCCCCATCCCCCATCCTCCAAAGATGATGAGTTAATGATGGGTCATGCTCAGGTGAGGAAGCCTCCGTGAGAATCCCTAAACAATGGGGTTTGAAGAGCTTCCAGGTTAATGAACACAGCCACATGTCAGGAGCGTGGCACACCCCAACTCCACAGGGACAAGCTCCTATGCTCGGGACCTTTCTAGACGCCACCCTGTGTACATTTTCGTCTGGTTATTCATTTGTATCCTTGATAATATTCTTTATAATAAACAAGTGAACATAAGTAAAGTGGATCTCTGAGTTCTCTGAGCCATTATATAGAGGAGTGAGGTGTGAGAACCTCCAATTAATAGCCAGTTGGTCAGAAGGACAGATGACAACCTGGGACTTGCAACTGGCATCTAAATTGGGGGACGAGGTGGGCAGTCTTGTGGGACTGAGGCTTCAATCTGTGGGATCCACCCTAACTCTGGATAACTAGTATCAGAAATGAACTGTAGGACACCTAGTTGGTGTCTGGAGAATTGGAGAATTGGTTGGTGTGGGGAAAATCCTGACACACTGATGTCAGAAGTGTTCTGTGAGTAGAGAAATCATTTTTCTTAAGGGTGCCTTCCAGGCAGTTTGCGGCTCAATCAATATGAAAAGCACCAAGACAAAAGGAAAGCTCTCTTTACAATAGCCAGGAGATGGAAACAACCTAAGTGTCCATCATCGGATGAATGGATAAAGAAGATGTGGCACATATATACAATGGAATATTACTCAGCCATAAAAAGAAACGAAATTGAGCTATTTGTAATGAGGTGGATAGACCTAGAGTCTGTCATACAGAGTGAAGTAAGTCAGAAAGAGACAAATACCGTATGCTAACACATATATATGGAATTTAAGAAAAAAAAATGTCATGGAAAACCTAGGGGTGAAACAGGAATAAAGACACAGACCTACTAGAGAATGCATTTGAGGATATGGGGAGGTGGAAGGGTAAGCTGTGACAAAGCGAGAGAGAGGCATGGACATATATACACTACCAAACGTAAGGTAGATAGCTAGTGGGAAGCAGCCGCATAGCACAGAGAGATCAGCTCGGTGCTTTGTGACCGCCTAGAGGGGTGGGATAGGTAGGGTGGGAGAGAGGGAGACGCAAGAGGGAAGAGATATGGAGACATATGTATATGTATAACTGATTCACTTTGTTATAAAGCAGAAACTAGCACACCGTTGTAAAGCAATTATACTCCAATAAAGATGTAAAAAAAAAAAAAAGGAAAGGTATGTGTACAGGAAAGCAAATATAAATGTATTCAGAGTTCCCGTGAGCCTCATCAGCTTCAGGGACAAATGAGGTCATGAATAGTAATAACTCATATTTCCCTGGCTCTTGACTTCAAAAATAAAATCCAGGATCTCTGGACCCACCTTAGTATTTCACATGGTCCCTTGTGAAAACAGCTCTTTTGTGAAAACCTTCTGATGGAAGGCTCAGAAACAAGTTAAAGGGACCAGATAAGGGGCAGACATTAAAATAGAAGCTAAGGTTTATTGAACACTTAACTCTGTGCAGGGCAGCAAGCTAAGCCCCAAGTATGCACTGCTACTCCGAACCCTCAGAATGACCACAGGAGGTTGGTAGGAATTGTCCTCACTTTGTGGATATGCAAACAAAGCCCAGAAGTTTAAGCAACTGGCCCAATATCACAGAAGTAGGAAGAGGGACCAAGAATGTCTGTCCCCAAAGCCAGCAGTCTTTATGACTATGTTGCTCTCCCGAGGTACCCTGTGTATAAACCACCTTCTCTATTGCCCCTTACAACTCTATTGCCATCATAAAAATTAGCTCATTCAAATAGATACTTGCCAGGCCCATAAGACATCCTCAGGTGCTTTGAATCCAGGTGAAAGCCAAAATTAGGCTCAAAATGAACCACCACATCCTCTTGACATAAACCAGGGCATTCATAAACAATGGAGAAATTGCAAATGAGCTGAGAGCCCAATGGCTTGCCCCAAATCCAAAGATGCCATTAAAAAAAAAAAGTTAACTGACTTAGAGCAGTCTACTGGGTAGAAAGGCCATTAATATAAGATAAATAATGGTAGTGAGGTGGGTGAAAGCAAGCTTATAAATTCTCACTTGCTTATTAAGGGAGGTATCTTTTGGACTCACAGTTATAATGTATATGACTGCATATAGATGAGTTATAAATGTATGTTTTCCTTAAATACCAAATGTGGGCTGCTTTTCCTCCCTTATGCAAAATAAAGAACTAAAGTCAACAAGGAATGAATTAAGATTCTGTTTACCTTCCTATTACCAAAGAGAATCCTTCACAACTGGAAGAGAACTTTGAGATCAGCTGTCTGTTCCAACTCCCTCCTTTTGCATATGAGAAAACTTGCCCTTTACGCCACACCAGGATTTCAGATGATTTGAAATTCAAACACACTAGTGCAGCCAAACACATTTTAATTGACTCCTTACCACCGACAGCTCTAATCAAGGTCTGAGTCTTCTGTTCAAAGCCAACAACTGATTAGCCTTAATGATAAATGGACAGAGAATCCTAATTCATATTGATTCCAGCTTCAGGCCTTTGCTGTTATTTCAGTCCTGAACTTACATTGTTATTATCCAGATTACAAAGCAGTATTGATTGTTTTCCATCTTCAGCTGGAGCACTGATTGGCCTATCTTTTGAGGAGATGTTTTTTGAAGGTCATTTGAAACGACTAGGATTGTACATGCTGACTCTAGATAAACAGAATGAATTTAATCTAGGATGAGGAACAAAGCCATAGATGAGTTTGGGGGAATCCTAGAGCAGAGAAGCCACTGCCTCATTCCCCAGGAGTCTGTAAGAATTATACAGAAGATCCTTGTCCAACATGGCACCCAAGCCATAGAGTAGGAGAGGCTGAGGGGACTGTCTGGGTGGACAGAGGTGAGGGCAGACCTGTAAATCCTTATCGTACGAGTGTGGTGTGGGGAAAGCAGTTGAGAGCTCTCAGTCTCCTGAGAAAGGCTCAGAAGTGGCTGTGAGAACCAGGAGACCAAAACATGTCCTCACGGTTGGGGGTTGGGGATGTGGATACTTTGACTTGAAAACCAAAGGTTACTGTAGAAACATGGTCAGCAGCAATACAAGCAACAGGCATACACAACTATACAAGGTGGCGACAGCAGAGGATGACACTCCTCCCCATGGTCTGGCATGGCCCAAAGCTAAGTCTCCACTTCACACCAGCACCTTCAAGCATCCCTGGTGAGAAGGACAGAAAGCAATTGGAGAGAGAAACTTGGATCAACTGAGTAGTATCCAAAAGAGACTGACTTATAAGCCACAAGTGATTTCATTTCCTCTAATTCAATTTTCCAGTGTATAGTGGAAGTGAGTGCTTGAGAGTGAAATTAAATTCAGTTCGAGAAAAATAAAGTTCCATTTTCACCCATCTGAGTTTTGTGACTGGGAAAATACCTGCTGCATAAAATAAGCTCCTAATACAGTGTCAGGCTTAATAACTCTTGGCTTCTGTAACTACTGTTACTATTAATGTTACTGTTGTTGTTGTTATCATTATTATTATTATTATTTTTTTTTTTTTTGCGGTACACGGGCCTCTCACTGCTGTGGCCTCTCCCATTGCAGAGCACAGGCTCCGGACGCGCAGGCTCAGCGGCCATGGCTCACAGGCCTAGCCGCTCCGCGGCATGTGGGATCTTCCCGGACCGGGGCACGAACCCATGTCCCCTGCATCGGCAGGCGGACTCTCAACCACTGCGCCACCAGGGAAGCCCAAAATGCACACATCTTAAGTGTACAGCTCAGTGGATTTATGCATGGGTATATGCCTTATGTAACCGCCATCCAGATGTGGTTATAGAACATTTTCATCATCTCAGTAAAATCCCTCATGACCTTTTTCCAGCCAGTGCCCCTACCTTGGATGTAACCACTGTCTGACCTTAATCACTATAGATTAGCTTTGCCTGTTTTTGCTATTTATAAAGTGGGTGATACAGTAGACACTCTTTTGTATCTAGCTTCTTTTGCTCAACATAATGTTTTTGAAAATCATCCATGTTATTATGTTTTTCCATATTCATACTTTTTAATTGATATTACATTATATGAACATACCCCAATTATCTATTTTCCGATCAAAGACCTTGCATTTTTCCAGTTTGGGACCATTATGAATTAAGCCTCTATGAACATTCTTATACAAATTATTTTGTGGACGTATGTACCTATTTATCTTGGGTATAATTTTAGAATTTAAACTGCAGGGTCATAGGGTAGGGGTGTATTTAATTTTATTAGAAATAGTTGCAAATTGTTTTCCAGAGTAACTCCCCACAGCAATGTGTGGGAGTTCTGGTTGGTCCCCAGCCTTGCCAATATTTCTGTCATTCTTTTATATTCTATCCCAGCCTACAGGTAAACAGGGCATTGCTCATTTCTCCATCAGAGTTTTCTACTACACCAAAGTGACTGCTCCTACTGGTGACATATACCCCAAATTTTACAGTAATGATTCGTCATTTCTACTTGGGATTTCTCCCAACTGTCACCTCTTGTTCCTTATACACCATCTCAAGCCCTACCTACTTTAGAACTGCTTGGAGAAGTGGAAAGGAATACAAATCAAGTAGCTATCTCCATTGAAATTCAAAGTAAAATGCATAGTTGAGAAGTAGGTTCAAGAAGGGATTCATTTGGGGACAGTCTGGTGTAATGGAAAATTCTAGGATTCTGGACTCAGATGGTCCTGTCCTTTCCTGACTGTGTGGCCTTAGACAGATCATTTAATATAACTGACTTTCATGTTCATTGACTCTGTATAATGCAGAGGTGCCCCTCGGAGATTCGTCTCCAATGGACCACAGACTCAGCCACAGCTTTCCACTCTATACCCTTGACTCATTCACTACATTCACGAGCAGTCGTCACTGAGGCTTCCATCCCTTGCACAACCTCCATTCCCAGTCTCGCGGTCAAGCCATCCCAGCAGCGGATCACTTCCTCTCTGTTCTAACTCCACAACCGTTCCCCTCTGTGCTGAGTGAGGGCGCCCAAACCTCCAGGACCCAAAAGCTCTGCTTGCCCTCTTAAGAGGCAGATACAATTATTATCGTCCTCTCTTAAATTTTTATTATTTTGTATATTTTGAGGCATAGCTTACGTACGATAAAATGCACACATCTTCTCCTGAAGAGACAGGAGAGGGGGAAAGTTAAAAGAGTGTCTACTATGCCTATTCACCACCATGTACCTTCTGAATGATAATAACATTTTTTCCACTTTTTTTTCTGTTCCAAACAGAGCTGCAATAAATGTTGTGCTATCTCTTGGAGCGTATATAAGAGAATTTCCCTAAAGCATGTACCTATAGGTGGAATTTCGAAGTGATAACATATGTACATTTCCAATTTGTAATGTTATTTCCAAATTGTTTTCTCACGTGGTTGCACCAATAATACACCTTCTCTCGCAGTATGTCCACTAGTTTACTGCCAACGCTTTATTTTAACGGACTTTAAACATTTTTTTCCCAAAATTATAGGTGAAATAATAAAATGTACTCATCTTAAGTGTACAGTTAAATAAAACTTGACAAGTGTATACCCCCATGTAAACATTTGACATGTCATAATCAAGACACAGAACATTTCTATTACACAAGATAATCCCTTCAACGTATTGTAAAAGAGGCTTAAGCCAATAGATTTGAAAATTTAGATGAAATGGGAACTTTCCTCGAAAAACAATTTAGCAAAACTGGCACAAGAAACATCAGAAAATCTGAATACTCCTATAGCTAATAAATAAATTGTACCTGCAATTATAATCCATCCCTCCTGCCCACGTACACAACACACACACACACACACACACACACACACACACACACACACACACCAACTTCTGGCCCAAATAACTTTACCAGTGAATTCTTCTGAGTATTAAGGATAGAAAAAACACCAATCTAATAAAATTCTCAATTAACGCTTCAATTTAATACAATCTCATTCAAAATTCCAGCAGGGTTTTTTGTTGTGGACAAAGGTTCCAAAATGTGTATGGAAATGCAAAGGGGTGATAAAGATCGTCTTGAAAAAGAACTAAGTTGGAGGTAGGCTGGTGGGGTGCGTTCGTAATGTCCTATACCTTGATCAGGTCTCGGGGGAGTAATCACTTTGTAAAAATTCAATGAGCTCTTCACTTGAGATTTATCCACATTGTTTGTATGTTACGGTTATATGTTAATAAAAATGTTTACAAAACAAAGCAGCCACCATGATAAAAACTCTCTACTTGCCAGGAGCAAAGTTTTCCTGGAAAGTCCCTGTTATTTACACCTGGCACTTTGATGGGATCTATTGTTGTATCTAAAAATTTTAGAGCAGGAATCAGCCAGACTCACTTTCACATTTGGCTCTGCTGCTTGGATTGATATAATGACTTTGGAAAATGGTCTAGCAGTGAACATATGTACAGCCTGTGACATGGCAATTAAACTACTAGGCATATATTCAACATCAGCGAGATACAGGCCAACAATCAAAAACACGAAGCAACTCAACTGCTAAGGACTGACCGTCACTGGGCAAGCTGCTTTACCTCTTTGAGTTTTAATTTCCACATCTGTAAAATGGACATAACAACACCTACAGCTACTTCACAGAATTGTGTCCAGGCAAGGAAAGTACTTAAGACTACTAGCATCTGGCATATAGCAGATGTTCAATAAACAGTGGCTGACATTTTTATTAGACTTTTAAATAAAGATGCCATTATTCATACCCTAATAAGGTATAAAATGCCTCTCCTGCCACTCCTATAGCACTAGACTTCCTCCTGACATCAATATTCGTATTATGTTTTGCAAGTGAGACAACTAGGCTGGGAAATATTACTTCATTTGAGAAATCTTGACCCGCTCTGCACAAAGGGTGGCTGGTAGACTAACAGGGAAGGAGGACTTTTGCAAAACATCACAGCCCTCCCTGGGGTGAGAGCACCCTCTCCCATCCCTGTGTCTGAGGTCAAGGTACCCCTGTCAGTTCACTGAGGATTTCAAGTCCCATCCTGTCCTCTTATCCTCCCCCAGAATCTCCAGCCCTCAATGAACTGCCTCTGCTGAGTTCACTCCATCTGGAATCCTCTGGGAAAACAGACACGGATTGTGTACACTGCAGAATTAGCCTTTATATTTCATTGTGTGTCTGTTGAGGCGGCGGTGAACCAGATGTGGTTTTCGGCAGACATGACTTCAAAAGCCGTAAACACAGTTATCAGTAAACTGCAGAACAGGAGGCAGCCGGCAACAGTCGAGGTCACTGACAGGTGACATGGCAAATAAAGGGAGATTAAAAGCCATTCTTTGTCTGACATGAGCCCATTTGATACTTACCAATGGCCGGCTACGGAACATTGCCTGCTCTTGATGGAAAGGCATTGAACATAGTGTAATTTCTTGGAAAGTGAGTCCCTGTCATTTTTCTCCAGAAAAAAAGAAAAGGAAAAGAAATAGAACAAAATACAGGTAGCTCTCTGCTGATGGTATAGATTTTTCACTTATTTAACACTAACCTTATTAAGAGTTTGCCATCGGCCAGACTTTCTGCTAAGCATTCTCTTTTTCAATCCTCAGCCATATTTATCCTCATTTTAATAATTATTTTCCCTTTCCATTCAGGGAAACTGAGGCTCAGAAGGTTTACGGTCACCTTCCCAAGCTAAGCAGTGACCAGCCAAGCCTGGGACCCAGAGATTATGTTATAACGCTTACACATGATGACAGGGATTTACTCTGGGTGAAGGAGGGAGTATGTTAGGATGACATCCAGATGGCATGGCCTTCTGGCAGTATAGCAATTGGCATGCAGAGTGGATCCTACCTATTTTTTGGACACAATCCTCTCTGCAGCTGAGAAACGTGCACTCTAAACGATTGCTAGACATGGTCATTGGCAGCCCTTAATTCTGCCTCTCTGTGGCATAAGTAGGATTTTCATAAATCAAGCTTTCTTCCACCCCAAATAACGTTTTACATGTGCCAAGGAAACACACTCTTTGAAAAAAGCCCAATCATGAGAAATCCTTTTGCATTTCACCCGCCAATCTATCTAATATTAAATGTAGATGTTACAAACCAGTTTGAACATCAGGTTTAAACCACTGGGTGCATCCCTAAGAACAAACCAAATTAAGATGGTGTGATTCTCCAAATATTTGGGGTCAACTTTACGAACCAGGGACGCTACTAGAGGTGGAGCAGCAGGACTATTTCAAGCCTTTGACTAATCTCTCTGAGGTTCAGAAGCACGTAGTCCTAGGACACAGGGAACAGTGTAATGGATGGCGGGACACACAGGCTCTGGAGGCAGATAAACCAGGTCGCAATCCTGGTTCTCTGTCATTTCTAACTGTGTGCCTTCCAGTCAATTTTACAACCTCTCTGAGCCTCAGTCTCTATACGTAAGCCATGGAAGCACTAACTTCACCTCCCTAATAAGATCGCTCTCAGAACGGAATGAAATGCCATATGTAATTGTTCAGCACAGTACGTGGCTCTTGGTAAATGCTTAGGAAATGCAATTATTTTGAAATCTTGTTTGGACATGCCCATCAACACACATACACACACACATATAGATTTCTGCATTTTTATCCTGCTCTCCCCACTCGCAACTACTTTTTTTCAAATAGAGGTCTATTTGCTAAAATAAATTGAAATGGGTAAAGAATACGAGGCACAATTTATACTAGATATATCTGCAATTACTAACTCTGAATTAAACATATCCTTTCATGAATAATGAAGCAGAAAGAGGCCAAAGGAAAAAATGAGATAAGATCTTAAATCCATGTATTTTTAATTGCTTCATTATCTAAAATTTGCTATGAATAGCGGTGGATACAGTTTGCTGTTTAAAGCACAAAAAGAAATAGGAATTTTCAGCCAAATCACAAAAGGCTATCAAAAATTAATTTTATGTGCTGTGATCACTGGAAATGTAAGTGATTTTGAGGCAGAGTGACATTAAAAAATGCCATTTATATGCTAATAATAAATGAGTCATATTTTTTCATTTTTATGCAAAATAAATTTTATTTTCATTTTAATGAACTGTAGTGAATTATAAGCTTTTTCTTTTTATCTTTAGGTGAAAGTTTGGGACAGATAGCAGAAGGTTGGCTAATGATAGGCAAGAGGTCTCAGAGGAAGTGAAAATGGGGCAGGTTCTGTTGTCTGCCACTGGCCTCCTAAACTGGATGGAAACTTTGGAGTTGAGGTGGTTTCTTCTAGGTTTCTAGAAACTTCCAAAAGTTAGATTTACCTCAGAGGCGGTGGCTAACTACCCATTAGTGCCACATCAGAAAGAGATATCTATGAACTTTACTGAATTAGTGATCCTTTCTTTTCTTACAAGGAACAACATTCATATTCTAGAATTTAAAAGAAGAATGCAGTCAGTTAAGTGACTCTTGGCATGCACATTGCCCTCTGAAGGATATTTTCCAATAATGTTTATTCTTTATCAAAATGTCTATGTCAGACATTTTGCTAAGTATTATTATATTCATTCTTTTATCTAATCTTCCTGACAGCCCTAAGAAGGTGGTATTCTTATAATCCTCATTTTACAGATGAGAAACTTGTAACACAGAGAGGGTAAGCAATTCCCCCAAGATTTGACAGATTGTAAGTTGTGGAGTTTAGATATGAACTCATATCTGTCTGTGAGTTAAGTGCCACACATTTATTTATGAACAATGTCGACTGCTTTTTAAAAAGAGAAAACAGAGAGCTTCCCTGATGGTGTGGTGGTTAAGAACCTGCCTGCCAATTCAGGGGACACGGGTTCAAGCCCTGGTCTGGGAAGATCCCACATGCCACAGAGCAACTAAGCCCGTGAGCCACAACTACCGAGCCTGCGCTGTAGAGTCCGCGCGCCACAACCACTGAAGCCTGCGCACCTAGAGCCCGTGCTCCACAACAAGAGAAGCCACCACAATGAGAAGCCCGTGCACCGCAACGAAGAGTAGCCCCCGCTCACCGCAACTAGAGAGAGCCCACGCACAACAACAAAGACCCAATGCAGCCAAAAATAAATAATAAATTAATTAATTAATTTAAATAAATTTTTAAAAAAAGAGAGAAAATAGATTTGAATGTTTAACCCAAACAAATGAATTGTGAATGGTGACATTTCAGGCAACAGTGAGAGAAATGCTTGTGGGGAAACCAGGAAGAAAAACATCAGGGTACCCTAAGATGTCTCTGTCCGTTCTGCCTTCAGGATGCAGGTGTCTGCTGAACACCTGGCCTGTGTCCTGGCTAGGTTTAAAGCCCAGTTAGTTACTTTACCAGTTCTGAAAAGGTGGGGTGCTCAAGACTTCCACACATGTGTTCCAGGGCTTTGGTGAAAAATACCCAGAGTTCTGCTGGGCTGAGAGGCCATTTGTTTTTACTGAAGGTCTGATGTCTGACTTTTTGAAGTGAGGAGTCACGTCTCCAAATTCATTCCTGTGCTCCTCTCATTCCTCACTCTTAGATCTTGGGTTGCATTTGCCAGGCTTGGCGCTTGACGTTAATTCTCTTTAACCAGGGTCTCTTTAAATGGGACCCTGTGAGTTACGGAGCAGTAATTCACCCCTTCAGATCTAGTGGACACAAGGCCACAGGCCAGCTCCTATTAAACAGAGAGGGCTGAATTATTATCCTATAATTCACCTCTTGGAAGTGTCTTAATTCAATTACACTGTGTCCCTGAATGACCATTAAAAGAAATAGAAAAAGAGTTCTGCATCTCTCTCGTTACAATCCAAAGTAATTTTCAGTGCCAAAGAGTTCTTCCTTTAAAGTCATTAGAAAGAAAATTAAGCAGAAAGATGAAAGAAAAAGGCCCCTTATCACTGGCAATGCTGCGCAGTAGACAATCAATCATATTTAAACCAATGGAAACACGGCAGAGATCACAGCAATCAAGTATCTTCTTTGCGGCCAAATCCTTTTGATTTATATCTTCTTTCCCCTCCCATCTTTTGATTGTTCTACTAATAAGTTTGAGTCAAAACTACTGCTAAATTCTGTTATCATCTGCCCGATGATGACATAAGACAGTACAATAAATACAAATGGTGTATGGTGTATGCCTGGTGACATGCCTAGTTCCAACAGAAGGAAATAAAATCTGAGTTCCACAAAAACAAAAGAATTTGAGGTGCCCTTGTGTCTTAGTTTGGGTGCTCCCGGAAGCAGATCCTGAGACAAGGAGCCATACATGCAGAGCTGATTTGAGAGATGAAAGTAGTGATATTGGGAAGGGAAAGAAGCCGATACAGGGTACCAAGCAAGTTACTCCTGTGGGCAACCAGGGCCCAGTCCTACTGGGGAACCCTAGGTGACAATGTAGAACAGGCATCTAAGAGTGGTGAAGGAACTGGGGTATTTATACACCAACTCCCTCCAGTCAAGGGTGGAGAACTGCTCAGGAAAATGATGAATTGGTCAACTTTGTCTCTGCTGTCATCCTGCATTTCAGGAATCTAGGATTCTCATTTGATCATCCAATCGACTGTTCCATTCTACCTGCATAGATATGGTCAAAAATACCATTCTGAAGCTCTGAAACACTCATCCTCAATTCCAAACCACGTCTATGGTCAATAGTGGGCAATGGATAAAAAGCTCACATAGACCCAGGCTCAAATACTGTCAGGTGGGAAGTTACTATTATCGTGTGATCATGAGCAGTTACTTCTCCGAGACTTGGGCTTCTCATCTGCAAAACTGAGGGGATATTTCCCAGGGTGCTGTAAAAAACAAACGAGGTCACCCTGATGAGATGCCCAGCACGCACGTGACCATTGTGATGGTGATGAGGTTGGTGAGGCTTTGTTTCAGGGGTAGGAAAACCATTTCTTCTTCCAAGTCTGGAATCTACCACCCCTTCCTTCTTAACCTGGCCCATGTTTAACTTTCTGGATGGATTTACTCTTATATGCAGAAAGCAAACAGCTCCTAAGTATCTAAATAGCGATCACTATCTGATAATTCACAAGCCACATCTAGGCAACATGAATGGTTGCAGAGAAATCCTACAGGGTCTATTAAAACAAATAAGTTTAAAAATTCAGATTTCTAGTTCTATTGAAATGTCAAAAGATCTTGCCACATTGGACCCAGCTGCCACTCTGCAGCACTGGTCAGACACGAGGGACAGATGTCCCTTCTAGCTGGGCGAGCCCCTCCAGTTCTACCAGTCTGTCTTTTTAGGACCTGCTTCCTGCCTTCCCATACCTGCCTGGGCATCTTTCAGTTTGCAACTACTAGTTCATCTACCCAAAAACGGTTGCTTTAGACATACTCTGGCATGACAACAAAGGTCTATCCAAAATGACTTATCTTTCCTCTCATTTTAGTGAGGCAAAGGCTATTGAAACATGATTCATATAATCAGCTATGAATACAGTTTGCAAAAGAGTGGATTTTGCTGCTGCTGCCGCTGCTGCTTAAAAAGTATCAGTGGAACTATTTAGGCTGAGGACCGGAAACTGTGCTCTACCATCAAGAATTAGAGAACCAGGCTGGTCAGTCATTGGACTAAAGGGCTGAGTAGGCACAAACCTACCAAGCTGAAGTGTGCGGCCCAAGGAGGTGAGATAAGGAAGGCACCCGAGTTTAGTCTAACAGCCTTGTAATTGGCTGATCTCCATCTGCCTCTTGTGAACAGGCATCTTTTGTACCTGGGTGGTTACAGACGTGGAAATGAGGGGCTGTGGGTGGTGATTACTTAATGAGGGGTGTTAGGCATGTGGTGGAAAATCACTTCTGCTGAAGCATAAAGGAAATGGGTGGGCATTTGGGGAGGCCTGGAGGGAAGAGGGCCGTCCTTGAGCTTCTGGCCCAACTGCTCCTTTTGAGAAATTTGCTGACCACATCAACAGACTCCATGTGTGGGCACGTTCTCTTCAGTGCAGGGCTTCCCACCCTGGGCATCATTGACACTTGGTCAATGATGCTCTGTTGTTGGGGACTATTCCATGCACTGCAGGATTTTAGCAGCATCCTTGGCTTCTACCTACTAGACGCCCATAGTACCCCTCTCCCCAGATGTGAAACCACGAACGTCTCGAGACATTGCCAACATCCGCTGGGAGGCAACATCACTTCCAGTAGTGAACCACTGGTTTTAGCTGTGCCGTACTTAATTATTTTTTCAAATTACTGAACTAACCTTAAAATCAAGGAATATTACTTTAAATCCTGATTTCTGGTCTCTCTGTGAAAAGTTCAGATGAGTTGGCGACACGGGGTTCTACCCGTCCTCTTTCTGTCCTGGCCTCTGGTACCCCTCTAGCCCCGTCTCCTGTACTCCTGACCCCCACCAACTCCTCCTCTGTACAGCTGGTCCCCAAGTTATGAAGCTTCAACTTAGAATTTTTCAGTTCTATGATGGTGTGAAAGTGATGGTACACCTTCAGTAGAAACTACTTCGAATTCTGAATTCTGATCTTTTCCCAGGCCAGCGACATATGGTACGATCAATCCCCTCTTATGAAGCTGAGCTACGGATGCAGCTCCCAGTCAGTCCCAAGATCCCAAGGGTGAACAATCCATGCTTAAAACCATTCTGGAGCTTCCCTGGTGGCGCAGTGGTTGAGAGTCCGCCTGCCGATGCAGGGGACACGGTTTCGTGCCCCGGTCCGGGAAGATCCCACATGCCACGGAGCAGCTGGGCCCGTGAGCCATGGCCGCTGAGCCTGCGTGTCCGGAGCCTGTGCTCCGCAACAGGAGAAGCCACAACAGTGAGAGGCCCGCATACCACAAAAAAAAGAAACAAACAAACAAAAAACACCATTCTGCACCCAGACAACCATTCTGTTTTTTGCTTTCAGTACAGTATTCAATAAATTACGTGAGACATTCAACACTTTATTATAAAGTAAGCTTTGTGTTAGATTTTGCCCAACTGTAGGTTAATGTAGTAAGTGTTCTTATGTTTCAGGTAGTCTAGGCTCAGCTGTGATGTTCAGTAGGTTAGGCGTATTAAATGCATTTTTGACTTCCAAAATGTAGGGAATGTCAAAGGAGTTGGAAATGAGGGGAGGGGGAACACAACTTGGACTGGGAATCGGCAGAGCTTTCCTGAAGAGGTGACATTTGAGCCCTACAAGGAGCTGACTAAACATAGAAGGGAGAGGGGCATTCCAGGCAGAGAATACAGTATGTGCAAAGGCCCTGGGGTGGGGAAGAACAAGGAACTAATAGCAAGCCAATGGAGCTGAACTGCAGAGTACAAGCTAAGTGTGAGACGTGATGGAGACTGAAAAGGTAAGCAAAGGGTAGGTCACACGGGACCTGAGACCACGTTAAGCATCCTGAACTTTAACCATGAGAAGTGAGAAGCGACATCGTCTACCCCCAGACTGGACTCTGAGAACCAAAACTACATCGTATCTATTGATATATGAACATGATTTTGTTACTCCACTGACTTCATTAGCGTGACTCTCTTTTTGGGCGGAGTCTCCTGCTCAGGCAAAGGATCTGACGTTTATTACAAGATCTTGAGAAAAAGACTCATCACCTCTTCAGTGAAAAACATGGACAGTTTATACTCAAGATTTTTCATCCCTTGCCTCAAAATCCACACCTTTGTGTGTCCACCAACCCTGAACTGCTGCATCGTGAGCCTTACCTATCCTAAGTAAGCGTCCACTTTGAAAGACCCTGTCTTAAATCAAACCTCCAGTTCCCATTCAATTCTGACCCTCCCTTCCCTGCAGAGGCACTGCCATTGCTTTGTAAGGTGGATTCTTCCTTACAGCCATAAGCAATAGACTCACTTTGTCTTCTCAACAGGTTGTGTTGGTGATATCATAAGCAGCTTTGGGCAGGAAAGAGTTCTCTGCAGGTGGCCCCTTTGTCTTGTCACTAACCTTAAATCGGGAGACCCCATGCTCTACTCATCTCTGGCCCTAGCACACCTTTCAAATCTTTTGACCTCACAATACCTTGCCTCATCTGTTGGTTCTTTCCATAGATCAAAGAAGTAGAAATGGAGAATAAGTAATGAACAGAGGACTGGATCTCTTCCCTAGCCTCCCTTTTCAGTAATCTTGCACACGAACTGTGTGAACAAGATAACACCTGAAGAAAAATCACAAGACGTCTACAAGCCTTTACACGAGCCTGCACACAGTGGGGGACGGCAATGAAGGCGAGGCCTCTGAACCCCCATCCCAATGACTAACTGAGATCACTTTCCTTTTTCCCTTTAAAAACTTTTGTGGCTGAGCAGACTCTTCAGAGATGGCTTCTGGGGAACACTGAGTTCGCCATGTCCCCAGATTGTCGTCATTCTGATTAATAGCAACTTTCTGTTCTACCTTTGTCTCTCTCAAGTATTGATTTTTTTTTAAAGGTTTTTTTTTAAATTAATTTATTTTATTTATTTTTGCTGTGTTGGGTCTTCGTTTCTGTGTGAGGGCTTTCTCTAGTTGTGGCAAGCGGGGGCCACTCTTCATCGCGGTGCGCAGGCCTCTCTTGTTGCGGAACACAGGCTCCAGACGCGCAGGCTCAGTACTTGTGGCTCACGGGCCTAGTTGCTCCGCGGCATGTGGGATCCTCCCAGACCAGGGCTCGAACCCGCGTCCCCTGCATTAGCAGGCAGATTCTCAACCACTGCGCCACCAGGGAAGCCCTCAAGTATTGATTTTTGAGCAGCGAGCAGTTGGACTTGTTTCAGTAACAATATGAGGAGAAAGTTTCAGACTGGAGCCATGGAGGGAATTTCAACAGGAAAGTGACAAACACACGTGACAAGTCTGGCACTGAATGAAGTCCAGACAACATCTAGAAATAGAACACTACTTGCAAATAACATGTTTTTTCTTGGTCACCTTCAAGCAATCTAGACAACTGCGAACATGCAAAGCCAGTAGGACAAAGGAAACAAAAACCACGCAGGAGGCCTTGGTAAAGAGAAGCAAATCCACACACAATGCCACCACACCCCCTGTCGTGCTTCGCTCCAGCAGAATCCAGGTTCTAAATTCTTTAAATATGTTTTTCCGTTGCTGTCTTAACATTATACTGGAAATTGCGCAGGCTTGGGTTTCGTCTTTAATCAAGTGAAATTGCACCATAATTTTGTTTAGTCATTAAAATGTTCTTTAGCAAATCTTGTCAACAAGAGCCATTTAAAGGGCTTTAATCAGTCTTAGTCAATCTCGAACAAGGTAGAGGCACAATATTTGCCACAAGACAAGTGGGATGCAAGATGCCCAAGACAGGCAGCCTGAACATCCTGCCTCTGTTGCTCAGAGAGCTGTTTCCACTCCACTTGCTTTTCCTGCTGTTCAGACTTGCCAGTTTTCACAGCCATCACCACGTCCAACTTAGCTTACACACAACAAAGTCATTTCAGAGGGTCTTAAGGCTTACGTATCTGTACAGGTGGGGACAGGAACGCAGAATCTGTGAATGGATATTGCTCTCCACGTGGCAGGCAGACACTCTCTTTGGATTTAATTTTAAAAAGAAGAATCATCCCTTACGTGTCTTTGTCTCCCAGAAGACACTATAGTCCATGCAAATCCTATCAGGATTAGAGACCCCTGAGGGGAGGGCATAGCCCAAAATGCACTGCCAGAAGTAGACCTTGAAGGTGTCACCAGATGGAATGTCCAGCTCAACACTTCTCTCCTGAATCTTACAATTTCAGACAGCCATTCAGGTCTGTATGTGTTAGGAACAGAAATCCCCCAGCTCAGACTCGTTTAAATGATAAAGAAATTGTTTATCAAATTGTCACTCAGCTATCCTACCAGAATCTTCAACTGAAGGTGTCTAAATAAAGTTTGATGAGAGTCTGCATTACGTGAAATGGTAAAGTGTATGGATTCTGGGGCCAGCCAGTCTGGGTTTGAAATCCTGGCTCTGCCATTCCCTAGTTGTGTGACCTTGGGAAACTCACTTAACCCTCTTTGCCTTGGGTCTGCATCTGTAAAATGGGGATAATGATGATCCTTCCTTCAGAGGCTGCTGGGATGATTATGTGAGGGAATAATTGTAACCTGCTTAGAATGGCACTCTGTACATAGTAAGCTTCATACGCCTTTGAGTTTTATTTGCCCCCAAAAGTCACACCCACACTTGATCCTCCTCCTGCGTTTCCCATCTCAGAAAATGGCATTGCTCTCCATCCAGGCACTGAGACCAGACTGGAAGATGTACTTCTTTCTTATAATATTTATGAAAAATCCAAATTTAAATGGTTATTTGGTTATTATTAGTTTAATGTGTGTCTCCCTCTCCCTAAGATCTAAGTTGAGATTTTGTGTGTCTTGTTCATCAGTGACTGGCACACAGTATTGAATGAATGAATGGATGAGTGAATGAATGAAAGAGTTGGAGGTCTCATGAACAGTTAACAACCAGAAACGTTTAAGAAGTTATGAAAATTGAAATCAATGATGAGTCAAGGAGTATTATATTGTGATTTCTAATAAGAAATACATATATTTGGCCTTCTTCCCTGTTTCTGGCACAGAGCGATCAAGGTGTCTTTTGTTATGTTAATTAGGTGACTTTTGGAAACTACCAAAGGATAGGGGCTGGTTCCTGTGGAGCCAGGCGAGTGATTGGAGGGTTTGAACTTTCAATCCCAACGATTGTGAGTGGAGAGGGGCTGGAGATTGAGTTTAATCACCAACGATTATTGCGTTGCAGGAGGGGGACCCCTTCCAGGACCCAAGAGTGGGCCCTTGTCTAACACTCGGAAATGAATTGTCCGAGGAGACACACGGGCTGACAGAGCAAGAGACTTTATTGGGAAGGGGCGCCTGGGAGGAGAGCAGCAGGTAAGGGAACCCGGGAGAACTGCTCTGCCACGTGGCTCGCAGTCTCGGGTTATATGGTGATGGGGTTAGTTTCTGGGTTGTCTCTGGACGGTCACCTTGCTTGGCCCAGGGTTGGTGACTCAGGGCCCTTCCTGGTGCGTGGGCATCACTCAGCCAAAACAGATTCCAGTGAGAAGGATTCTGAGAGATTGGCGGGACATATGGACTGGATTCTCCTCTCTTCTTTACTGAATTCTTCCTGTTGGTGGTAGCATCTTAGGTCCACATTCCTTACCAGGACCTCCTGTTGTAAGATAACTCAGGCAAGTGCTTCCCATTGGTCTGGCCAGGGCAGGCGGTTTTGGTCAGTGGTTTCCCTAACAATTGAGTTAATCAGTAGTGCCTAAGTAATGAAGCCTCCATAAAAAGCCAGAAGGACAGGGTTCAAAGAACTTCCAGGTTGGTTAACACAGAAGGTGGCACACCTGGGGAGGGCAGGGGAATTCTGTGCCCCTTCCCCACGCCTTGCCCTGTGTATCTCTTCCATCGGCTGTTCCTGAGTTATAACCTTTCATAATTAATTGGTGATCTAGTAAGTAAAATGTTTCTCTGAGTTCTGTGAGTCACTCCAGGAAATTAAACAAACCTGATGAGGGAGTTGTTGGAAGCCACAATTTAGAGCCAGTTGGTCAGAAGCACTGGTGACAACCCAGGCTTGGGACTGGCATCTGAAGTAGGGATTGGGCGGGGGGCAGCCTTGTAGGATCTGCTGTAGGTAGAGTCAGAATTGAGTTGAATTGACACCCAGCTGACGTCTGAGAATTGCTTGTCTATGTGGGGACACACACACACACACACACACACACACATATTGGAATTAAAGACCAGAACCCTTTTGGGGGTGAGGGTGGCTAATTCACTGCTTTGCCTGATGACATAGTTGGGGAAGAGGGGAAAGCGTGTGTGGATGCAGTTTTGTTTAGATTGCTTGACTTTCTTTTTAGGATCACAGGAGAATAATGCCTACAAGTGTCACTCATAGCTGTCTGAGAGGTGGAACTGGGAGAGTCTGGAGGAGAGGGAAAAGAGCACAGTTTGCAAAAGGCTTTGAAGGAGGCATTGCTCTAACATTTCTGAGTCTTCTGCTTTCTTAAGCTCAGAGCCATTATTTCCCACTACCTTCTGGTGTCCAACAAAATGTCCTTCAGACTCTGAAACCAAATAAGTCAAAGATTGAATTCATCCATTTTCCCTCCAAATCTCCTTTTCCTTCGTCTGTGACATTAACGTCCACCTAACACTAATCAGGAAAGTCATCCTGGATTCTACCCTTTCTCCCAGCCTCCTCTTGCTCCACTGATATTAGATCAGAAGTGAGGTCAAGAGTTCTTCATAAAATATCTGAGCAGCAGTTATGGAGACTTTAGCCCCAGAGAGGGTCCCACACGTGAGTTCCCTTCTCTGCCAGACACAACACTCCGTGCTCACGGGCGGGGATCTAGTCTGCCGAGAGACACTTTGCATTACCATAAAAATGGGCACAGCATTGAAGAGGTCCTGGCCCAATTAAGTTCCTTTGCGTTTGCTTATGAAAATGAAGACATTCCAGTTCTAGACTGTATTTCCTTTACCTCCCTCAAGGCAGGCTACAGACAGAAGACATCACCATTGAATTTTCTCTGTTTATCATATCATCCCCAGCATCGCAGAGGGATTCCTGAGTTGTGAAAAAATAATCCACATCCACTTCAGGAGTGCACACACTGTACGGGTGACGAGGGCCAGTTTTTCTGTGTGGAGGACCAGACTCTCCATCCTGCAGAAATCTGTATATTCAGAGACCTCCTAATGTTGTGTCCAGCACGTGACCACGGGCTATAGACCAACCTCTTGATCGTGGCCCACAGATTCAAGCCCCTACCTACTTCAGCCTCCCCTTTCTCTCTTTGGCCCTAACACACTCTGTTCTGGCCACACTGACCTTTATTTTTTTCATTTCCCCCAATATCTGTACTAACCACCCCACTGGTCTGAAACTTTGTACAATCTCTCCTCTACCGACAGTGGTCACCTGGCCAGGGCCACTCTCCCTGCAGACCTCAGCTCTAACATCACTTCATCCTCAGCGCTCACCAACCTTCCCAGTGTTGCGAGAATTCAGCCTCTGTATACCGGTGCCAGATCAAATCTCAAAGACAACGTTTTGGGTGAAGTAGAAAGAAATAGCTTTACTGCTTTGCCAGGCAAAGGTGGCCACAGCAGGCTAAGGCCCTCAGACTGTATGTCTCGCCCTGGAGCGGGTAGTGAGGAGTCTTATAGTGCTCAAGGAGCAGGGGGTGATCAGCTTGTGGACACTCTTCTGATTGGTTGGTGGTGAGGTAATCGGGAGTCAGCATCATTAACCTTCTGGTTCCAACTGGTCTGGGGTCTACGTGCTTGTGGGCAGGGTACAGTTAACTTCTTCCACCTGGCAGGGGTTCCAGTATCTGCAAAAGAGCTCAAGGATACGGCTCAGAATATTATCTAGAGCCCTTGAGAAGGAACTAAAATGGTCTTTGTTTAATGACTAAACTATTATTAGTTTGTCTTGCTTGACTGTTTTCCTTTCTTTCCACATTTTCTCACTTCTCTCATTAAATTTATTCTTTGACTAAAGTTTTTCTACAGACAGAAGGAAGGCAGAGGACGTGGGCTCGGTTACACCAACAAGATCAGCCCCCTCCCCAGCTACACGCTCTCAAAGGTTTGTGTACCTCCAGTGCTAGTTCCGATTTATTTGTGTGATTCTTTCACTTATGCCTGTCTCTCTCACTAGACTGTATGCTTCTTAGGGCAGGGATCATGTCAGTGCAGTCCCAGAACACAGCACCTAGCACACAGGAGGCACCCCAGAAATTTCCGTTTGTTTCATTAATTACCACCTGGCAGTTCACTCAGCACTGGGTACAAACAGATGAATCAAATGCACACAATCTTTTCTCTTGAAACCCACAGACCAGTCAAGGAGCTGACAGGAACATAGGAAGCTACAAAAGAGTGCCATTAAAATGTACAGGTAAGGGGCTTCCCTGGTGGCGCAGTGGTTGAGAGTCCGCCTGCTGATGCAGGGGACACGGGTTCGTGCCCCGATCTGGGAGGATCCCACATGTCGCGGAGTGGCTGGGCCCGTGAGCCATGGCCGCTGGGCCCATGAGCCATGGCCGCTGGGCCTGCGCGTCTGGAGCCTGTGCTCCGCAACGGAAGAGGCCACAACAGTGAGAGGCCCACGTACCAATAAAAAAAAAACAAAAACAAAACAACTCTGTCTACAGCAGCATTCATGCAATCAGTCAGCTAACCCTCCAGTCTTGCCTGTTTCTGCCCCCAGATCAGATTCAACCCAGCGGTTTCTCAACACTGTGACCCACTGTTGGGTCCTAGACCCACATGTTGGGGCCTAGAAGCTAGTAGTTTCATATTCAGCCCAGACTCAGCAGCCTGGTTTCTAACTCCTACCCCACCTCCTGGGCCACCTTTGTCCTCTGGTCAAGCTTTTGTTTACCTGGGGCCCCATCTTTTGCCATAATCAGGTGTTAAGAAATTTTGAAGTGAGGAGTTAAGTCTCATTTATCTGTATGTTCTCTCCCATACATACACAAAACTATTCCCATCAAGTTATAATTATTATTTTGCATAACATGGTGAAGTCATAATTCTACTGCTTAGAGCTGAGTGACCTTAGACAAGGTCATCCAAGCTTTCACTGTCTGTCCTTTGTAGACTGGTGATAATGGACCATCTTCTAAGACTGTGGTGAGGATAAGGTTAGGTGTGTAAAGGGTTCATGGTTAAGAGTACAGTAGATGTTAGCTATTATTACTAGGTGCTCAATCAGCGTGTTTGTCAAATGGAGTCATTAACAGACCTCCCTTTTATGGGCTCTGCTTGGCAGTAAATGTATTGTGTGTAAATGTTGAGAGTAGGATGGGGAAGGAGGAAGGGGATGGCAGATGGGAGTCCCCAGGTTTCCTTTCCCCAAGCCTATTAAGAAGAAAAATTGTCAACTTGAGTTTGGGGTTTAGCGTGAGAGCAGTGAGTAGAAAGATAAACGGAGACTTGTCAGTCTTCTCCGAAATCTAGGGCATTAGCTCATTTTCTTTTTAAAATAAAATAGGTCAGCTAAGCAAAATTGTGCGCTCAATCAAAGATGCTCTGTGTGTGTTTCTGAGTGTGAATGTGTGTGAGAGGAAGAAGGGGGAAGAGAGAGACCCAGCTGGGGAGCTCGGAAGGGATGGGTTTCCCTGCGCTGTGTCCTTACACCAAGAACTTCCTTGTGGGATTTCACACTGTTCCTGTCTTCTCTCGTGGGAATTACAATCATCAGGCAGGTGAGTCTTCTGTTACCGCTTGTGTGTGTGTGTGTGTATGTTGTGTGTGTGTGTGTGTGTGTGTGTGTGTTTTCATTCGGCCATCGTGGCTAATAAATGGAATCAAAGAGATCTGGCTTCAAACCCTAGCTCTGCCACTCACTCTGGGTGATCTTGAACAATTTACCTTAATCTCTTTGAGCCTCAAGATCTTCCTATATGAGATGGAGTCAACATTCCTTACGTTGGTAGGTTTTTGTGAGTATTAAGTTACATCAGATATATACAGTGGCATGCACATAGAAGGTGCTGAAAATAAAAAGGCAGCTGCTAGTAGTAGTGGTAGTAGTAGCTGTAGTAGGAGGAGGAGGAGGAGTTAACAGTAGCAGGGGTAACAGTAGTGGTAGTATCAGTAGTAGTGGCAGTAACAGTAGTAATAGCAGCAGGAGTAAGAGTGGTAAAACAGTAATAGCAGTGGTAACAGTAGTCATGATGGTGGTGGTTGTGGTACTCATAGCAGTAAAGTAGTAACAGTAGTAGCAGTAACAATAGTAGCGGTAGCAGTAGTAATAGTAATGGTGGTATCAATAGTAGTGGTAGTAATAGTAATAGCAGCAGTTGTAAGAGTGTAAAATAGTCATAACTATAGTAATGGTAGTAATGGTGGTGGTGGTCAGAATAGTAAAGTAGTAGTAATAATAGTAGCAGTAGTAGTAACAGTACTGGTAGTAGTATAGTAATAGCAGCAGCAACAGTAGTAAGAATAGTAAAATAGTAATAGCAGCAGTAATAAGTCAGTCGTGGTGGTAGTGGTCATAGTATTCATAGTAGTAAAGTAGTAGTGGTAGTAATGATGGTGGTGTTCGTAGTAGTACTAATGGTAATATTTTCTACACTCTTCTAGCTATATTCTCTCGCTTATAAGTTTCTAGCATCTAAGACCATCTTAGGAATCCTTGATAACCTTCTCAACAATTTAGCACATAACAAGGACTCAACAGAATTAAAATGTGTTCCTAAAGTCTCTCATTATAACTTAGCAGCATGTTAAGGAAACAAAGAAATGCTGCTTCGTTGTACCTTGGTACCTAGGTTTATCATAAAAAGAAGCTGGGGCTGGTCACCGAAAAATTTCTTCTGTGGGCCAGTAACTAATTTGCCAGGCTACGTTAAACACTATATCATCACATCGTCTTATAAATGGTGGCAATGACCTTGGCAAAAATATATGCATTAGAGCAGATGCAACCCTAGAAAGATAGAAGTGCTGAGTTCCTGAGCTCGAAACCCTCCCTGGCAGGCAGCCGCCAACTCCAGACAAGCGTATCCACTCTTGCAAGACAATAAAACACTTTGAAAAACTGCCCACCATTCAACTGTGATCCCAAATCATTTTCTTTTCCCATTGATTCCTTGTTCAAACTTCTGGGGAAACTAATTTGAAAGAAGGTCAGTGCTTTAAAAGGGGCGCTTGTATTTCCTGCATGTCTGGTTTAGGCTGTTTGAAGACAATAAAGAACATCAGAAGGTTTTAAGCTGTTACCTTTCCACCAAAATCACTTTCAGCATGAAAACCACATGTGACCTCAGACCCAAACCTATTTATGTCTGTCTCTCCCATATGGCACTGTGAGAATAAGGCCAGACGGACTGGTTCCAGGGGCACCACTGTTTAAATGGAGATCACAATAGTGATTTCTGGGTGTGCATAACCCTTGCCATCAGCAGCCCTGTAGAGCTGACTATTCCCTACAGACTCTGGTGGCAGAGTGTGAGCTGATCTGGAAGCTGCAGGAAGACTTGTGTTTAAAGCCAGTGTTTTTCTTCTCCAACTGGAACTCAAGGAGAAGTTGCTGGAAAGAGTGAGGGATGTAGAATACTTTTGTAATATCAAGATCAAGTTCTGAAGATGTGGCACATATATACAATGGAATATTACTCAGCCATAAAAAGAAACGAAATTGAGCTATTTGTAATGAGGTGGATGGACCTAGAGTCTGTCATACAGAGTGAAGTAAGTCAGAAGGAGAAAGACAAATACCGTATGCTAACACATATATATGGAATTTAAGAAAAAAAAATGTCATGAAGAACCTAGGGGTAAAACAGGAATAAAGACACAGACCTAGTAGAGAATGGACTTGAGGATATGGGGAGGGGGAAGGGTGAGCTGTGACAGAGCGCAAGAGAGGCATGGACATATATACACTACCAAACGTAAGGTAGATAGCTAGTGGGAAGCAGCCGCACAGCACAGGGAGATCAGCTCGATGCTTTGTGACCGCCTGGAGGGGTGGGATAGGGAGGGTGGGAAGGGGGGAGATGCAAGAGGGAAGAGATATGGGAACATATGTATATGTATAACTGACTCACTTTGTTATAAAGCAGAAACTAACACACCATTGTAACGCAATTATACTCCAATAAAGATGTATAAAAAATATAAAAAGATCAAGTTCTGAGCCTCTGCTTGGCTCCCAAGAGCTCTGCCTCTCTCTGTCTCGATCAGAAGTAGTTTCAATGAAGGCTTCTGAATTCCCTCTGGGAGCGATCAGCACAGGATAGACCCATGTCCAGCAACAAGCACACACCTGAGTCCAGAGCCGCTCTTCAGATCAGAGCTCACTTCAGCTGGCCGGCTATCGGGAAGTTTCTGCTTCTCTGACAGCCTGAACTCTGAACCAAGGCTCAGGAACTGTGGGGCATCCCTGAGCTGCCTTCTCTGAGCTACATTTCTTGCCTGCTTCACAGCAGTCCCTGCCTGGTTCTTTCTTCCTTAGCGATCCATTGGAATCTGACCTCTGTGATTCACTGACTTTTTATGTTTCTTCTGTAACTATTCATCTCCTTCCTTCCAGCCAGACTCTTGGTCCAGGCTCCATCTGTTCCTCTCCATCCCATTCAGCCTGTATCCTGATGGCTCAGGACCCATAAACTCATCACTTCTGAACAGCAACAGTGAGTACTAGGAGATGGAAAGTTCTTGAAACGTCTGACGGAAAATTCTATGCCAGGCTCAACCATCAATCAAATGGGAGTCTACAAGAAAGACATTTTTAGATGTGGAAGGACCCAAAATATTTATCTCCCATGCACTCTTTCTTGGGAAGCTACTAGATGGGTGTACTCCACCAAAAGGAGAGGGTAAATAAAGGAAGGGGAAGAAACAGGACCTGAGGAATCCAACATGGCAAACCAGGGATAGTAAGTCCCAGAACCATATTGAACTGCGGGCTTAAAGAGTGAGTCATCCAATGAGAGTGGTCAAGGAGATGTCATCAGGGAAAAAGGACAGAACCGATCGAATGTGTACAACTGTGTCTGTATATTAGGAAAATCATTGACTGGTATTAACAGAGTAGTGGGGGAATTCAGAACAAAAAAAAAAGAAATACATATTGAGGAAACTAAACATTTCAGCCATAAGCAAAATTTATGTAGTTGTAATAACATAAACATTATTATTGATTTAACCAAGTATTTTGATATCATTAAACTGAAACATAGTAAATTGAGACAATTAAGGGTAGGAAGAGAAAGTGGTAAAGTTGACTAAAAAGAGCTAAACCTTCAACCATCATACGCAGAAGCCAATAGGGAATTTCTAAAACTCATGATTCCAGTAATAGAGGGATAAGCATATTAAATACACATATGTAAGGAAATACCCAAAGAAATAGTTAAAAAAGAATGAACAGTAATTTCTGGGGCGCTAGACTTGATCTATTTCACACTAGTCTTTTTAAGATTTTTTGCTTTTTAACCATGTACATGTATTACTTTAATACAAATGAAAAAAATTAAGATGTAATGTTTGTTGTCAAAACCAGAAAGCATGGAAAAATATAAAGAAGGGAATGCAAAGCACTAACAATCTCACAATCTTGAGATAACCACTATTCACATTTTTCTGAATTTTCTTATAATCTTATTATGTGCGTTTTTAAAGAACTGATGGTTATACAATATTATGGTTTACTTATTTTACATATTTCATCTAATATTATATCATGAGAATGTTCTCAAGTCATTAAAATTGTTTAAAACATCACTTTAACATCTGCATTATAGTCCATTAAGTAGATTTACAATAATTTTCCCAGTCCCTTATTATTAGACATTTAGCTTCTGCCCAATTTTTCACTTTAATTTTTTTAAAGTGTCACAATGAACATTTTGGTACATAAACCTCTTTCCTCATCTCTGATTATTTCCTTAGAAGTCAAATTACTGGATCAACAATGAGAAAAACAGAAATATTTAATGAGCAAAAAGCAGTGAAATTGTTATATGAACTTTAAAAAAAACCTGCATAATTGTTATAGATTTTTTAAACACTACATTTAAAAAATCTTCCTTAAGATATTCACACCCTGAGGCAAGTAACATCTGCCAACTTTTAGGCAAAATGGTTACACTGCAGTTGGAAAGGAATGCTTATTTAGACAATGACTTCTGCCCTGAGAGATTACTGAGAAGAGTCAGCATCATTAAATGATTTGCTCTGGAGCTTCCCCACTTCCTTTCTCTTAGATTATCCTGAGAGAATATCGCAGACATGTCCAAAATTAGTGGCAGAGCTGGGACCCCACCTTGGATTTCGTCCTAACTCCTGGTCTCATGCACACTGTAGTATCACTTGATTTGAATAGATGTGTAAACACGTAACTCTTTTACTATCTTGACTGGTCATTGACATTTAAAGGTGAACTGATAAACTAGACATTTCACAATTAGCCAAAGAGTTTTCAGAGAACTTGAATAATAAGTACACGACTTTCTGAAAGGAAAAATGAGTCATTGATGGAACCAGAATCCATAATTTCATCAAATTCAAGGAAAAGAAAGCACCCAATGCTTATGTGGATTGTAGAATAGAAGGTCAATTCAAATTATTTGAGGCTTAAAGGTAAAAGAGAGAAAACAATACGTTTCTTAGGTGCCTTTTGTTTATATTAATGACCTCAGATTCTTACTTCTTTGTACTTACAAATATTGTATGGTAGGTGATATTATATTTCCCCAAGTTCCCCTTCTCCCTTGAAAGGGATCACTGTCAATGGAGTGTACTTCCCAGCTTCGTTGATGGTGGATTGGTAATATGACTGGCCTTGGCCAACGGAATGTGGGCAAATGTGTACGAGTTTAGAGGCTAGGACTTAGAGGCATCCTGTGTTTCTGATCACCCTTCTTGCACTGCTGTCACCATCCATGAAAGGGCATGCCCCAGGTAGTACACCTAGAGTAGACCTAAACTCAGTTTGCATCCTGAAGTACAGCTATCTCAGCCAAGCCACAGACCGAGGAGCCAAAAAATAAACAAAAATACATAAATGTATGTAATAAAATAATATCTAATTTAAAAATACTGTTGTAAACCAATGAGATTCTCAGGTTGTTTGTCACACAGCATTGACGCAACACTAACTGAGTAATACATACAGCTTATATTTTTGGATCTTCCCTCATTCTATGTGCCATCCTCAGAAAGAGCTTGTTAATCCTACACAAAGAATAGTAATTTCCTAAATTATAAATCACATTATAATTAACAGGGTATTTTAGAACATGTTGTTTTTGTTTAATTCTCACAACAGAAAGTGAAGTTGAGAGGTAATATGACTCCTGGAAGGTCACACATTGACTAAGAGATAGGGATGGGGCTTGTACTCAAGTCAAATGCACCCCCGACACACAGAGAACTACAGCAAACAGTGATACAAATGGTCCAATGAAATCAGGTTGCTAAGACGTTGACAACAAATACCCTCCAAGAGATTACTGCCAGTTGGAACAGAAAACAAGAATGGCATGATGTGGTTAGAGAACTGGATTTTCATTAGCAGCCATTTCTTACATTCCTCTGTATTCAGGGAGCAATCTGACATGGCAATGTTATTTGAAAAGCAAACCTTGCATTTCCTAGGGAAAATCTTCCCTCGTGATGTCCTGGGTACAGCTCGGTGGCCACATAAAATGTCGCAGTAAACAACTCAATATATATTTCAAACGTTAATTGCCTTCCCAGACCTTGGAATTTCTCACTGAGCTCACTCACAAGTTTTATTGAGGGCATAAAATTTACTGTGTTGACATACCCTTTAAAGTGCTGAATTCATCAAGGCCAAACCAAGCCAACATCACATTATAGAGAGTGAGTCAAGATGTTTTATTGAAAGTTTTGTTCCACCCTTCTCCTTTACATCACAACCCACATTAAGCCAGTGGGGGGCCAGTTGGGGGAGAGTGGAAATGCCAATACTTTTTAAAAGAAATGTAATCATCCTTTTCCAGGCACATTCCTATGGAACACGCATGAAGCCACATTATCTATTCTGAAGTCTGGGCCTCAGCAACCAGAGGAAATCATGAGTGTGTTTGAAATGTCTCAGCGCGGAAGCCCAGAGTCAGAGAGGCCCCTTGAGAGTCTCCAATAAAATGACGAGCTTAAAGATTTTTCCTGTGGGACCTTCTGATTTGTTTAAAGAGAAGTTTGTTGTCACCTGATTCCCTAAAGTGATAATTGTTCAAAATTTTGCCTCTAAGAGGCTTTGCTTGCAAATAGCATATTGACATGCCTGGTGAAGAGAGTATCGTAAAACATAAATAACTCTGAAAGATAGAGGAAAGCCTAGCCTTCTGTGAAGGGCTTAGTAGAGTAAACAGAAAGATGAAAAAGGGCATAGGATGCTTCTAGAATATGTATAAATAGTCCAACAAACTTAGATTGCAAGATGTCGACAACAAATCGCATTCAAGCTCCCAGAGACAGTACTGAGAAGTCACAGGTCAACTTCACTCCCTTACTTAGTTAAACACCAATGCTTGTTAAGAACTCTGAAGCCAGACTGCCTGGGTTCAAATCCTGGCTCCTCCGTTATATGTGACATCACTCTAGACAATGGTTTCCTGTCTTTGTTTTGCATCTACAAAATGATGACATAATATTTTTTCTCATAGGGTTGTTATAAAGGTAAAAGAAGTCAGCATTCCCAATTCTCAGCATGTTAATTATGATCATGAAGTTCTGGGAGTACAGAAAAAAATAAAACATTCGAGTTTATTGTGAAGCTTACATTCTAGTAATGTAAACAATACCCTAAATAGACAATTACAATCCAGTGTGAAAACGCTTGAATGACCATCATAGGGGTTCCTTGGGATGGCTGTTTAGTCTAATAAAGGTTTGCCTGGATGCAGTGGTATCTGCCCCATTCATCAGTAGAGAGAAGCAAACTCACACTGACCCATAGATGATCACACCTATTTGACTCTATTTATTACCTGTCGCTGCGTAACAAATTACCTAAAACTTAGTGGCTTAAAACAACCAATATTTATCACCTCATGGTTTCTGTTACTCAGAAACCTGGATGCAGCTTGGGTGAGTACCTCTGACTCAAGATGTCTGCCGGGGCTGCAGTTTCACCTGAAGACTCAACTTGTGGGGGGGTCAATGTCCAAGGTCACGCAGGTGGATTTTAGCAGATCACAGCCCACAGTCCTTGCCGTGTGGATCTCTACATAGAGCTGCCTCCTGAGATGGAAGCTGGCTTCCTCTGGAGTGAGTGATGAAAGAGAGAGAGGAGACACCAAGATAGAAGCCACAGTCGTTTTATAAACCAAACTTGGAAATGACACCCCATCACTTCTGCCATACCCGATTTGTCAGAAGAAAGTCAGTATGTCCAGCCAACACTCAAGGGGTGGGGACTACACCGGGGCATGAAGACCAAGATGCAGGGATCATTGGGGGCCCTCTTCCAGGCTGTCTACCATACTCTGTTGGATCATTTCAGGTTATTTAGAAGGAATTTAGCAAAAGCACAAGAAGAAAGGAAGTTAGAAATTCTTCTGGCCACTGTCCTTGCCACAAACCACCAAGCTAAAACCAAAAACAGGGAAGGAAGTCAGTCAATCTGTTGGTTAAGTGTCCATTCGAATGCCACGTTCTCAAAGAAGCTTCTTCACCACCATGTTACTGTGGTCCCTCCCCCCATGCCTTGTTATATCATTACCTTGTTTGATTTTCATCATTACATGACATATTCTCATTTATTTGCCTATTGATTATGTTTTTCCTAGCCACTATATCGCAACCTCCATGAAGACAGGGACCTCGCCTATCTGGAAACTTCAGTACACAGTAAATATTTGTGAAAGAACTGCCAGGATCTCTATACAAACAAGAGGTACATCTGACCTCTAAGTTCCTGAAATGTGGTTAGAAAGGTTGGGAATAGTCAGAAATAAGCGTTTGCCACAGTTTTGTCTTTAGCCGCAGTTTGGCTGGAAGACTGACGAAGCCACTGGAGGTGGAAGCGTCAGAGGACTCTCAGTGGAGAAGGAGAAGCTGAGCAGGGCTTGGACAGTGGTCTGAAGTTGGCAGGAAGACCTCTATTTAAGAGAGTAAAAGGGATGGAAGGAGTAGTTGGGTAGGTAAAGCAGGGCCAGGATCAGACAGCCTGGAAACCTAAACAGAACTGAAAGCCAGTCCCAATCCATCACCAGTGGACCAGCCAAGTGATGCACTGAGGCTGATGTGTCTTTGTGCACTGATCAAATACATGAACGAAGCCACTGACATTGCCAGGCTCTTCCTAGATGTCTTCAAAAATGTCCCCAGGTGAGAAACACATCATCAGTGTCTCTTGAGAATGATTCCCTGCCATCTTATTCTCCCAGTATGAGTTAACATTCTTGAGGATAACCTAATTCCCTTTACTCTGATTTTGTGTTCACCAGAAACCCATAGATGAGTGATTTAACAGCTCAAGCATTTCCACAATGACCCAGCTTAGGCCAAGTGCCCATTTCTGAACCAGCCCCACTGTCCAGGTGATGGAGTTCTCTGATTAGCCAAGCCCGGGTCATGTGGCTGTCCTGTTACCATAGAGTGAGGTTAATCAAGCCACAACAAAGCCACATGATCTAAAAAGAGAGGGAGGATGGTGCCCCAAATGAAAACTGGGGTGTCTTTACTCAAAAAAGTTGAAGGATCCTGGGAAGGGAAAACAACATCCTACACATCCTATCCTGGATTGCCCTGAGCACCCTGAAAAACCACACAGGGGTTCTGAGTAAAATTCGCAGGATCACAGCACCTTATGAGAGGCTTCCACACAATCAGATGAAGACTGTGTGGAAAAACAGAGCAAAAGATAATGCACCCCAACGTCCGAAGCAGCATTGTTTACAAGAGCCAAGGTCTGGAAGCAACCCAGGTACTCATCAACAGGTGAATGGATAAAGAAGGTGTGGGGTGTGTATATATATATATATATATATATATATATATACACACAATGGAATATTACTCAGCCATAAAAAGAATGAAATTCTGCTATTTTTAGTAACATGGATGGACCTAGACAATATTATGCTTAGTGAAATAAGTCAGAGAAAGACAAATACTGTATGATATCACTTATATGTGGAAGCTGAAAAATCAAACAAACAAATATATATAGCAAAATAGAAACAGAGTCACAGATGTAGAAAACAAACTAGTGGTTACCAGTGGGGAGAAAGAGGCTGGGGAAAGTAGGGGTCTGGGATTAAGAGGTACAAACGACTATGTATAAAATAGATAAGCAACAAGGATATACTGTACTATTGTACAGCACAGGGAATTATAGTCATTATTTTGTAACAACTTTTAATGGAGTATAATCTATAAAAATACTGAACCACTATGCTGTACACCTGAAACTAATATAATAGAGTAAATCAACTATACTTCAATTTTTAAAAAGAGGGAGAGAAAAAAAGAGAGAGAAAGAAAAAAAAAAAGAACAGAACTTGTTTAAACCAGAAGACAGAGAGAGAACTCCAGGGCCTGGAAGCACCTATCAGGTACCCCATAAAGAAAGATAAATAAGTGTTATTTTCTTCCTATTTCTAAGGAGTAGGATCAGAGAAGTGGTAGGCCCTCAATGTTTGTTATAAATGGCAAAAGCCAAAGAGGGAGAGGGAACTCTCACAGATTTAAAAAGACTTAGAACATGTGTATACAAATGTACATATGTTTTCTTTTCTCTTGGGTAAATAACCTGAAATGGAATGGCTGGATTATACGTAGGTATATGAATTAGTCTGTCATGGCTGCTGTTACAAATTACCATACACTTAGTGGCTTAAAACAACCCAAAGTTATTATCTTACAGTTCTGCAGGTCAGAAGTCTGGAATGCATTTTACTGGGCTAAAATCAAAGTGTCGGCAGGCCTGAGTTACTTCTGTAGGCCCTCGGAAAAAATCCATTCTCTTGCTTTTTCCAGCTTCTAGAAGCTACCTGTATTCCTTCCTCCTCTTCAAAGCCAGCATTGTAGCATCTTTAAATCTCTCTCTCTGACCCTCCTGCCTCTCTCTTATAAGGACCCTTGGGCTTCCCAGATAATCCAGGATAATTTCCCCCATGTCAAGAGTCTTAAACATATCTGCAAAATTCCTTTCCCTATGTAAGGTAACATATTGATGGGTTCCAGGGATTAGCATGAGGTCATCTGGTGGGGGTGGGGAGGGAACTATGCTGCCTACGACGGTGCATATTTAACTTTAAGAAACTGCCCAACTGTTTTCCAAAGTGGCTGTACCATTTGACATCCCCACAGGTAGTATATGAGAGTTCTAATTCTTCCCCATCCTTGCCGATAATTGATAGGTCAGCCCTTTTGATTTTAGCCATTATAATAGGTATGCAGTGATACCTCATTTGTGGGTTTAATTTGCATTTTCTCTAAGCAAAGATGCTGAATATCGTTTCATGTGCTTATTTGTCATTTGTATATCTTCTTTGATGAAGCAGCTGTTTAAAATTCTTTTCCTTTTTTCCTTGGGTTGTTTGTTTTCTTATTATTAAAACGTGAGGGTCCTTTCTTTTGGTACAAGTCTTTTGTTGAATAGATGCTTGGCAAATATTTTCTCCCCCCATTTGTGGCTTATCTTTCATTCTTTTCACAACTTTACTTAGAATAGCCAAAAACTGGAAACAATTCAGATGTTCATCAATAGGTGAGTAGGTAAATAAATCATGGTGCACCCACATCCAATAGAATGCTAGTCAACAGCAACAAAGGAGTAAACTATTGATACACCCGACAACATGGATTAATCTCAAACTAGTCATGAGTGCAAAAGAAGCTACACAAAAAAGTGTACATGCTGCATGATTCCATTTATACAGAACTCTAGAAAATACAAACTAATCTATAAAGACAGACAGCAAATTAGCGGTTGAACTGCAATGGAGGTTGATGGCGTGGGGCTGGGAGAAGCCAAGGGGAGATTACAAAGAGGAACAAAGAAATTTAGAGGGTGAGAGAAATGTTCACTGTCTTGACTGGTGATGATTTCATGGTTATATACATAGGTCAAAGCTTATCAAGCTGTACACTTTAAATATGTGTAGTTTACCGTGTGCCAATTGTACTTCATTAAGTCTCCTATTTAAAAAGGAGACAAGAGATTTACTAACTAAATGTAACACATAGATCTTATTTTGATCTGGATTTAAACAAATCAGCTATAAACAAAAACAAGTAGAAGAAACTTGGACACTGACTGGATATAAATGATATCAAAAAATAAAGGTTAATTTTTTAGTTATTATCATGGCAACTTGGTAAAATTTTTCAGTCCTTTTCCCTCAGAGGTGTGTACTGAATGATTAGCTGATGGAGTGATACGATTTCTGGGATTTTCTTTAGAAGGATCGTGCATGACGATGGAGTGAGTGAGGCTGGAAGATGAAACAAGATTGGCCACATGTTGGTAATTGCACAGGTGGGTGATGGGCCTGATGAGATTCATCCTACTATTCTCTCTACCTTCACGTATATTCTAAAACATTTTTGTTCTTTTTTTTTAAATGTTTGTTGAGTGAATGATACAAGAAGGCATATTTCTACTCAATACAAGATCGATATTTTCTAAAAACAACACCTTTCTGAAAATGGACTCATCTCCCTTAAGCTGTAGTCAGTTGACTAGAGTAGAACAGGAGGTGTTCAGAGGCCAGAAGATCGTTTATGGGGGATGCTATAGAGCAGGGGTTAACGGTCTATGGCCCATGGGCCAAATCCAGACCTCCACCCACAAGCTAGGAATGGTTTTTACATTTTTAAATGATTAGGAAAAAAATTTTTAACAATGTTTTCTGACACATGAAAATTATGTGAAATTTAATTTTAAGGCCTATAAATAAAATTTCTTTGGAACACAGCCATGTCCACGCATTTGTGTATTGTCTCTGGCTGCTTTCATGTTATAACGGCAGTGGGGACCTGCAAAAACTAATCTACTTACTATCTGGCCCTTTACAGAAAAAGTCTGCCAATTCTTGATTTAGAAGATAACCTTGAAACCTGAAAGTGTTTTCCTAAACAAACAGCACTCCAGAAAAGTGAGTGGAAAAAGCAGGACATGAACAAGTCCAGCTTTAGGCTCTATTCCTCCTACCAAACGGAGCCCAAGGATCAGGGAAGATGTTATTTTCAATTCCTTGCAGTAAATGCATTGTCATTTCTGGGAATACGGTGAGTTTGAAAGTTGAGGGGGTTAGGTTTGCCCTCCAGCCTTAGGGCTCAGAACCCTCTTCTGTGGATAGACTTCTATCTACCATTAAATTCTATGGATAAGTTTAAAGAGCAAGGTGTACATATGACCCGGCAATTCCACTCCTGGGTATACATCTGAAAACAACAAAAACACTAATTCAAAAAGACACATGCACCCCAATGTTCACAGCATTATTTACAATTGCCAAGATATGAAAGCAACCTAAGTGTCCATCAACAGATGAATGGATAAAGAAGATGTAATATATATATATACCATGGAATACTATTCAGACATTAAAAAAATAAAATTTTGCCATTTGCAGCAACATGGATGGACTTGGAGGGCATTATGCTAAGTGAAATAAGTCAGACAGAGAAAGACAAATACTGTATGATATCATTTATATGAGGAATCTAAAAAATACAACAAACTAGTGAATATAACAAAAAAGAAGCAGACTCACAGATGTAGAGAACAAACTAATGGTTACCAGTGGGGAGAAGGAAGGGGGGGAGGGGTGATACGGGGTAAGGGAGTAAGAGGTACAAAAGATTAGGTATAAAATAAGCTACAAGGATCTATTGTACAACACAGGGAATATAGCCAACATTTTATGACAACTATAAATGGAGTATAACCTTTAAAAATTGTGAATCACTCTATTGTACATCTGTAACTTGTACAATATTGTACAGCAATTATACTTTCATTAAAAATAAAGTAAATAAAATCTAAATAAATAAATAAAGAGCAAGGTGTAACTTTCTGCTCTTATCAGTGTCTGAAATCCTCCTGCGTTCGCTCATTTGTTCATTACGTGGACTCTCCCACTAGTTCATGGGGGCAGGGACTCCAACTGTCCTATTCACTGCCGTATCCCATGACTGGAGCAGTCCCTGGCACATAGTAGGCCCTCAGCAACACTGAAGGAATGAATAAACAGAGAATGAGTGGAAATTACGACACTGAAGCTTAGGGATAAAAAATAGTTTTCTTCTTGCACAGTGAAAAGACTCTTTATTCCCATATTCTTCTTCACATATGTCTAAATATAGCACCTGGAAACAGTACGATATGAGTAGTGAGGGAATTTTGCCCACCACCATTTCTGTGCAAATCGGAATGAAGTTCAACTCCTGTTCCAGCAGGCAGCCACTGCTCAGAGTTCTGCTGCATCATGTAAACACAACTTTCTCCTTTGTGACAGGGAATGATGCACCTTGATTGGCTGTATGACCCTGTGCAGGTGACTCACTCTCTCTGTTCTTCATATGTGTAAAAATGGGTGAACCTCAGTGGGTTGTGGGGAAGATCAAACAAGATAATAACCCATGAGATGACAGGGCTCAGTATCTGAAACCAAAACAGTCTTCGTTTTCTGTTCTCAGCGACATAAGCCTTCTCCACCATCCGTATGAAAGAACTTGGGATCCACAGTCACAATGTTCACAAAAGCCAAAATGTGGAAACAACCCAAGTGTCCATCCACAGAAATGGATAAACAAAATGTGGTATATTCGTACAGTGAAATATTAATCAGCCATAAAATGAATGAAATACTGGTACATGCTACAACGTAGACGAACTTAAAGATATACTAAGTGAAAGAAGCCAGACACCAAAGACCATATATTATATAATTCCATTTATATGAAATATCTACAGTAGGCAAATTCATAGAGACAGGAAAGAGATTATAGGTTCACAGGAGGTTGAGGAGAGGAGGAAACGTGGAGTGACTACTTAATGGGTACAGGGTTTCCACCTGGGGTGGTCAAAAATTGTAGAAAGTGGGCTTCCCTGGTGGCGCAGTGGTTGAGAGTCCGCCTGCCGATGCAGGGGACGCGGGTTCGTGCCCCGGTCCGGGAAGATCCCACATGCCGCGGAGCGGCTGGGCCCGTGAGCCATGGCCGCTGAGCCTGCGCATCCGGAGCCTGTGCTCCGCAACGGGAGAGGCCACAGCAGTGAGAGACCCGCGTACCACAAAAAAAAAAAAAAAAAAAGCGGTTGAAATGGCAAATTTTATGTTGTGTATATTTTACCACCAAAAAAAGGCTTTGGAAACTGTGATGTGCTGATTCAAGGAATCTGGAACCAGAACTCCTGGATTTGAATCCCAATTTTGCAAACTGTGTAACCTCAGGAAGCCCTTTACACCATTCTGTTCAGTCTCCTTATCTGAAAATGGGGATGACAACGTAATTGTATCTCCCACATGCTGTAGGAATTAAAAGAGCTCATTAATGTAAGCACTTAGAAGTGTACCTGCATATATTAAATGCTCAGTAAGTGCTAGGGAGTATAACAAGACTGCTATAGATATGTCATTCTATCCACACATGCTTTTAGAACAGCGTTCCTCAACCTCCTCACTATTGGCATTTGGGAAGGATAATCCTCTATTGTTGGGAGGCTGTGCTGCCCCCTGTAGGGTGTTTAGCAGCCTCCCTCGCCTCTCCTCACTAGATGTCAACAGCATATATCCTCCCCTCCAAAGCCGTGACAACAAAAACATCTTGATGTTGCTAAATCTCCGTGGGAGAGCAAAACTGCCCCTGGTTGAAAACCACTGTCTAGCATCCAAATTGCAAAGTTGGAAGGGGTTGTACATATCCCCTTTTCTGACGACTTCCAAATTCTTTGGACTGTGTCCGATGACCCATGACACAAGTAAATGTGCGTACATTTATATTTATCATACATATACATATGTATCAAAAGTTTCACAATACAATGTTTACCCTGTGTACACTGTAATGCACTCTGTTTTCAATTGTTTTGTATTCTGTTTCTTTTCTAAAAATTATAAATATATATAAATAAATGAATATATATATGCTGGTCATGACCCTTTAAATTGATTTCATGAGCCACTTATAGGTTACAACCTACAGGTTGGAAGATACTGATCTAGTCAACTTCATTTTACCAAGGGCCAGTGAAATCTCCAGACATTTTAGTCCCACGCTGGGCCCCCTGCATCACTCATTCTACTGATGAGCGTTTCAGGCTGACCCTCACCAGCTTTCCAGCTTCCAGAATGGACCAGGATTCCACTGCCCACGCAGTACAGGGGCAATACGCATCCCAAGCTTTTCCTAGCTTTTGATTCATATGTATACACATAATAAATATAAATATACACACATTTTCATGGAAGCCATGAGAGTGGGTAACAGCTAAGACCCCACCCCATTTTGCTTTTTGATGATGCTAAAACAGTTGTTTTTAACCAGACAGACATACATTTGGAATAATTGAGGGGGAAAGTTTAATTCCAAGGTATTGAGTCACACTCAGATTGATTCTACACTGAAACGTCTTCATATTTCTTCTCTCTCTCTCTCTAAATAGCAAGCAGCAGGTTGCGAGGGGCTGTGTCTGTCTCCCAGAGGCAGGAATTAGCCCTGGCCCTGAAGACCTACCTCTGCCAGCTCCTGAAACATTTAACACTTGGGCACAACAGAGAGGACAGCCAAGTCCTGCCGTGAGCCAGAGTAGGAGTTGCTGGAAGCAGAGCTTTCAGATGTAATCAGCCAATCCATTTTTTATAATCTCCTATTCCAGAAATGGGAGGGGGCAGCTAAAAGGACCTTTTCTAAGAGAAATATTTTTTAGTTTAAAATTTAAAAGGCTGAATCATAGAGTCCTTTCACAGACCACTCTCTGCATAATGTTTTTTCCCCAAAATGTTACTCAGCTGAGGTTAATGGTGAATGATAACAGCTGACATTTACAGAGCACTTGCCACAGGCATGGCTCTGCGGTAAGTCCTTACATGATCATTTCATCATCTCAAGCGTTTTAGGAGGTAGGGGGCATCCTTACCGTCCCCATTTTGTAGATGGAGATATTGAAGCACAAATTGCGTAAATGACTTGCCTTAAATAACAAGGCTCCAGAGCCACTATGCTGGGAATTATACCAAATAGGGTTGCAGATGCAGCCCATAAAAATACAGAATGTCTCTTTGCATGGGACATATGTATATTAAAAAAGCATTTGTTGTTTATATGAAATTCAAATTTAACTGAGCATCTTGTTTTTTATCCGGCAGTCCTAAACTTAAGCGGTTTGAATCCAGAGCTCTTATTCTAAGGCACTCTGCCCATGATTCTCAAAGTGTGGTCCCAGGACCAGCATCATCACCATCACATGGGAAATGGCTAGAAATGCAAGTTCTTGGGCTTGACCTAGGAAAGAGAATTCCTAGTGCTGTGGGACTAGTTGGTCAAGAAATGCCTCCCAAACCTTGGTCATATTCAGGACCAAGAGGAAGCGCTGCGGACAAAAAATGCCTGCCACTCCAGTAAACAAAAACTGTCACCCGCCATTCCAGTAAACAAGGAATATTGCCTGCCAACAAGCCATCAGCCATGGCAGCTGCCTCCCCAGGCCCCCAATACCCCGAGCCCTGAGGGTGCGCCCTGAGGGGAATCCAGAATGTAGAAAATCAGGAAGCATGTGCTTTGGATACTGGCTGTAGATAAGTGCATATCTAAGGAATAATTTCAATGAGCCCAGATTCTTGCATCTTCCCAAATACAGAAAAGTACTAAAATCATTAACTTGAGGTGTCTATTTTTTGTGATTAGCGGTAATCTTTTGATGTTTGACTACATGGGGTTTTTGTTGTTTGTTTGTTTTTCAGCAGAAACTCCTATATATCCTGGCTCCTCTCTTACCTCTTTGGAACAGTCCCTCAGAGCTATCTGAGAGGCTGCCTCCCAGGCTATAGTCCTCAGGAAGTTCCCCGAATAAAACATGACTTTTAGATGGTATGGGTATTTTTTTTTCAGTCAACAGGTTTCACCCCAGACCTACTATGTCAGAAACTGTGGGTGGGGTCGCCAAATCTGGGTTTCAGCAAGTTTTCCAGGCAAATCCAATCCACACTCAAGTTTAAGCAGCACTGCAGAATACAATACGACCGCCACAATATTCTAAGGCAGGTAGAGATGCAGTCATGCTTAAAAGTGGGCCCCCGAATCTGAACGTCAAGGTTTTCCCATGACTCCATATTTCTCCTTTTCCCCTTCTTCTTCATCCAGTCAAGTCCTATATACATCAACCCCCAAGCTCAGTGCACACTTTAACAACATACTTCGCTTTCGCACACTGGAGTCTGTCTGATGCTTTTTCAGAGACATTCATTCATTCATTCATGGAGGCAGACAGTCATTCAACAAAACCTTTTTAGGTGCCATTGTGGGGCAGGCACTGTGATGGGCACCGAGCACAGTTTACTTCATGTTAAAGTTGCTTGTTTAAACACATCTGCTTCCTGCATTAGATCAAGAGTTCCTGGGGGGTCGGGAGGATGGAGAGGAGAAAACTCTTTTTTTTTTTTTTTTTTTCGGTACGCGGGCCTCTCACTGTTGTGGCCTCTCCCATTGCGGAGCACAGGCTCCGGACGCGCAGGCTCAGCAGCCATGGCTCACGGGCCCAGCCGCTCCGCAGCATGTGGGATCTTCCCGGACCGGGGCACGAACCCGCGTCCCCTGCATTGGCAGGCGGACTCTCAACCACTGCGCCACCAGGGAAGCCCCACCCTCCTCATTTTTAATTCAAAGTCCTCTGGATCTGAGTTTGCTGCCTGTCCTCTTCCTCCCCCTCAAAGAGAAATCACGAAGATGGCCCTGTCACTCTCCCAGGCATGTTTGACAGCTCGGTGTTCCTTGGCCCTGAGGCCAAGTGGGTTCCTCTGTCTGTGGTTAAGAAGGTAGGGGGTTTTTCAGGTTTCACTGCCAAGAGCTAGTCAGCTTCTCTGTCACTCAAAACAACCATCTTCACTACCTGCTCACTGAAAAAGGACTGAGAATTGGGATGGTTAAGAGATATAATTGGAGATGGCATTTTTACAGCTACAAGACACACACACACACACACACACACACACACACACACACAATGCCTTTAGTTTTGCAATTTGCCAAAGACCAATCACAAGCCTTCACTCGGGAAAAAGATTCATGCTATAAGATGATGTCGACCCCACTTACAGAGAAAACGTGTCTGCCAGGGCTCAGGGCTGTCAGCTGAGCTGGGAGAACAAGGAACGGGATTCTCCCACAACTGGAGTTGGAGCCAATGCTATTTTTTTTTAATTTTTATTGAAATATAGTTGATTTACAATGTCATGTTAGTTTCAGGTGTACAGCAAAGTGATTCATATATATATATATATATATATATATATTCTTTTTTTACATTCTCTTCCATTATAGGTTATTACAAGATATTGAGTATAATTCTCCACGCTCTACAGTAGGTAGAGCGTGGAGAATTATAGTAGGTAGTTGGTTATCCATTTTATACGTAGTACTGTTTTTTTAATAGACTGAGGATGAGCACGGGTAGCAACTATACTGTGAAAATGGCCTCCAGCCTGGAATGTTCTTTACATTTCACCCTTTTGCTCAGATCCTGCTCGCCCTTCAAATCTCAGCTTAAATGTCACCTCCTCAAACCGGGTCAGATCCCACCCTTAGCCTTCACATATCTCCTTCCTAAAAGTTGTCACAGAACTAAATTGTCGTTGAGCAGTTAGCTGCTGCCTGACTCCCAGCTAGAACATAAGCCCCATTAAGACTTGTCCTGTTTGTTCATCATTGCATTCCCTGCCTCTAGCACAATAGTAGGTACTCAATAAATATTTATTGAAAGGATCCATTGAATGAATCCCAATTCAGCCACCCACTAGATGTGTGACCCTGGGCAAGTTACTTGATTCCTCTCTTTAAACCTCAGTTTCCTTATCTACAAAATGGAGATAAAAATAGTACCTGCCTAAAAAAAAATTAAAAAATAAGAAAGAAGGAAAGAAAGAATTTTTAAAAATTAAAAAAATTAAAAATTAAAAATAATAAAAAAAATAGTACCTGCCTCTCAGGGTTGCTGTTTGATAGAATGAGACGTGCATGTAAGAGATAAGCACAGGAACTTGGCCCCCAGTAGACGTTTGAGAAAGGTCAGCCTCTGCCTCTGTTAGCTGTTGGTCACCCAAGGGCAAAAAGCAAGGCTATGGTAGCACCTAAAACAATATCTGGGACATGGAAGGTGCTCAATGAGTCTACGTTAAATAAATGGAGTGCGTTTTGCATGCATTCTCCCAGTAAAGCCTAATAGTAAATGCTATGTCATCAATATTCTTGTCTTCATCCCTGCTTTACAGAAAAACAAGCAGTGGCTTAGGGAGATGGAAACTGGCCCAAATCACCCAGCGATTTGCCAAGTGGCAGATCCAGATTTTGAGCCCATTTGCTTGAGCATAACAGTGGAATGCCACCCAAATTCTTTGTCCTCTCTAAGCCTCAGTTTGCTTATCTGAAAAAGAAAAAAAACAAACACAGTGAAAACCCCAGCCTAGTTGGTCCCAGAGGTACCCCACAGAGCAGCCACTCCATGAGGACAATGGGTGAAATTCTTCCAAACCCATTTGCCTGGAGCACATGCAGTTGGGAGAACTGTTTACATTTTAAGTGCTCATTTTCACCGCATGACATGTAGCTGGGCTCCATGAGGGCTTCTTCCATGCTTTAAGACCAAATCAACACCAATGGGCTCAGAGAAGAGGGAGAAAAGGAAGGCTGGTGGGCTCCATCTGTAATTTGAGATGCAGCCAGCTCCTGACTGAGATAAATCCAATCAGTTTCCTAGCCTATTTCCCTGAGCATCTTAACCATCTCTTTGTGCTTTAATTTCCTACCACCTTGTTTCTAAATACTCAGCTTTCCTTCCACAGATGCTGGGTCTGTTCTCTGCACCTGTCAGCAGGGCATGATGCTCTCCCTATCCCCTGAGGCCCCTCTGTTTCTCTTCCTCCTCTTTTCTCTTTTGCATGCCCCAAACAGCAAACTCAAATCATAAATGTTTCCCATCCAGAAAGCAATTAAATCTCTTTAGCCTATATTTTGAATCAACACACATTTGGGAATGCGATCATGGCAACCGTCTTAATGGGTCCTAGAGTTTGTGTGTCTATTTCCACTTGTGATTGACATTCACATATCACTATCAGAATTAGTAGCCATCAGTCAAGCAGAAAGTTATTATCAGGCAACACTAAACAAAACCTCAAATCCAAGTGGAATTGAGGTTTCTCAATAATGAATTTCTCAGTAATTTAAATAATCTCTAGATTCAGCCTAGCTGAGCTTGGCTTTTTTTTTTTTTTCTCTCTCATACATAAGTAAACAAACCTGGAAAGTTATGAGTGTGGTGCAGGCAAATTAATCTTGGGATAGAAATTCAACTTGTAAGTGTCAACTAAATCCTCTCCATTTCTCTTGAACTATCTGTTTGTTTCTATTTCTTTCAATCTGTGTCATGTAGAGTTTATGCCAGGAATTTAGACTTAAGCTGATGATGAAAGGAAAACTGTTAAAGAAAAGAAGGAAACCACCCACTTATCCTATTTGGCAATTTCTAAAATTATCACCCTTGTTTTCCTGTCCTAGAAAATGCTTTTCTCACATTATAATACACCTCTTGGCCTCTGTTCACTCTTACCATGTATATTTGCCGCAGACAAAAAGGTAAGGTTTCCCCTTAGATCAGAGAAAGCTATCATTTAGGGAATGCAATGATTGAAGTTTGAATATTATAAAATGCTCAACCCAGCAGGCACTGGGGCAGGTATTCTCCATAGCTAATGATGGGTTTGCTCATAATTTTACAAATCCATCAGCCCTTTTCCCAAGAGATTATGAACAGAAAGAAGCTAAAATGGCTTGTCCAAAGAGGCTGAGAAAACCAACAGAGAAATATTCTCAGGATTACATATAAAAAGGAGCACAATATAACAGTAGTAGAACTGGCCCATGATCAGAATTCAAGACTTAGTATCTTAAAATATAAGAGGAGAAATACATGGATTGGCATATAGCACACTGCAATGATTCTGAGTGTGAGTTTTGGCACCAGGCAAAATGAGTCCAAGCTCTGCCTTTAACTGGTTTTATTGGAGTGAATTGTTTAACCTCTCTCAGCCTTAGTTTTCCCATCTGGGAAATAGGGTTAACATTTGTACCCCACCCCCATAAGGTTATTATAAAGAATCAATGAGATAATGAATGAAGTACTTTACCCAGGACCCAGCCCATAGAGAGCTTCAATACGTTACTATTATTACTAACACTAATGTACAGGATGGTCCCAAAAGTCATCACTGTTGTTATTATTGTTTTCATTACCATTAATGATATATGTTAGTCCCTGGATAGAGGATTTTTTTCCCCCAGTTTTACTGATATATATTTAACATACAACATTGTGTAAGTTTAAGATGTACAAAATGATTTGATACATGTGTATACTACAAAATATTTACTGCAATAAGTTTAGTTAACATCCTTCACCTCACATAATTATCATTCCGTTGTGGTGGTGGTGGTGGTGGAGAGATCATTTAAGATCTGCTCTCATAGCAACTTTCAAGTGAACAATACAATATTGTTACCTATGGTCACCATGCTACCCATTACATTCTCAAAACGTATTCACCTTATAACTGGAAGTTTGTACCTTTTGACCAACATCTTCCCATTTCCCCCAACCACCAGTCCCTGGCAACCACTACTCTAATCTTTCTATGATTCAGCGTTCTTTAGATTCTCATATAAGTGAGATCATGCAGCACTTGTCTTTGGCCTATATCACTTGGTAGAATGTCCTCAAGGTCCATCCCTGTTGTCCCAAATAGCAGGATTTCCTTCTTTTTTACAGGTGAAGTATATATACCACATCTTCTTTATCCATCATTTGTCGATGGATACATGCGTTGTTTCCATGTCTTGGCTGTTGTGAATAATGCGTCAATGAACGTGGGAAGGCAGATTATCTCTTTGAGATAGTGATTTCATTTCCTTTGGACATTGACCCAGAAGTGGGTTTGGTGGTTCTATGTTTAGTTTTTTGAGGAACCTCCATACTGTTCTCCATAGTGGCTGCACCAATTTACATTCCCACCAACAGTGCACAAGCGCTCCCTTTTCTCCACACCCTCTCCAACACTTGTTATTTCTTGTCTTTTTGAGGATGGCCATTCTGACAGAGGTGAGGTGATATCTCATTGTAGTTTTGATTTGCATTTCCCTGATGATTAGTGATGTTGAGCACCTTTTCGTGTATCTGTCGCCATTTGTATGTCTTTTTTGGTGGGGGAAAGGTCTATTCAGGTCCTTTTTCCATTTTAAAATCAGATGATTGGGGGTTTTTGCTATTGAGTTATATGAGTTCCTTATATATTTTAAATACTAACCCTTTATGGTTTGCAAGTATTATCTCCCTGGAATGAAGATTCTAAAGCCTTAAAGCTTTATTAAAGTATTGCCAGAACAGCCAGGGCAACATGGCTGCTAGAAAGAGCCTCTTGTCACTGAATACAAAGCCTAATTCTATGAAACAGAAGTGAGATTACAAAGAAATTTGAAAGCTATTTGTTTCTACATATATTTTTAAAAATAACTTGTTATTACAAAAATAATGCCTTTTCTTTGCCTACAAAAGTTTAGATAATGTTAAATGGGGTGCTCCACTCAGACACCCCAGAACCCCGTTTTTGCAGACTTCTTCCTCAACTTCGGTAACCTGTGACTCTGCATCAGGGGACTGTCCCACCAAGCAGCTTTATCCAGATTGCCTGGGAGTTTACCTCCCCCTACAGTGGTCTTTGGCCAATGATTGCTGGGTGAGGGAGTTTGAAAGCCCCACTTTCTTGCCTTAGGTTAGAACAAGCCTGAGGTATAATTTACACCACAGAGTTTCTCTGGGGGATCAGGCTGGAGTTACCCTCGGTGGCATTTGGCCTGAAATTGCATCCTTGCTTTGCTTCCTCCTCTTTTCTGTCCTGCTTCGCCCATTCCCTTACCAGTTTCTCCTTGAGGCATTTCCTTAATAAATCTATTGCACACAAATTCTCATCTCAGGATCTGCGTCTGGAGAGCCAGACCTAACGTAATGACAATGAATAATGGTGTCTATCCTGCCATTGTGTGTGTGTGTGTGTGTGTGTTTGAATATGTTATGATCTCCAAATATGATGATTGTGAAATTGCATAGTACATATAATTTGTTTTTAATTTAAATAGTTATCATTACTATCTTTCCATGTCTACAAACATGCTTCAGCGAGATGTTTCTAGCAGCCACCTGGTATCCCATTGTATGGTTGTGCCATAATTTAACCAGCTCCACTCAATTTTTTATTATTGGTTACCACTATGGTAACAATGCTGGGTTGAACAGTTTTGCAGGCAAATTTTTCTGTAAGTCTATTTGTTATTAATCTACTGAAAACACTGTTCCTTGGTCATGGTAGCCCATTTCCAAGGGTTATGATTCTTATTTCCAAATGTTCCCCAAAACAACTGGACCAATTCACAGCCCTGCCAGCACTATCCTTGGTCTTCATCCCCAACCCCTTCCTCCATCTAAAAGACTAAAAATTGGTAGGCACAGCCTCTGAGAAAGTCTACAACTTGCATAATGCCAACAGAAACTTGTGTGTTCAAACTAGTTTGATTGCCATCTCCTCTGCATTAACTGATCTAAGACTAATCTACACTTTAATTTTTATCTCATGTGAATTAAAATGACTTTTCCTGGAGGACTCAAAGTTCCTGATTTCAAAACTTACTACAAAGCTACAGTAATCAAAATAGTGTGTTACTGGCATAAGAATAGACATAGCCCAATGGGATAGAAAAAAGAGCCCAGAAATAAGCCCTCACATATATAGTCAAATGATTTATAGCAAGGGTGCCAAGTCCATTTAATGGGGAAACATGGTCTTTTCAACAAACAGTACTGGAAAAACTGGATATCCACATGCAAAAAAATAAACTGGGGCTTTTTACTTTACACCATATAAAAAACTTAACTCAAAATGAATCAAAGATCTAAATTTAAGAGCTAAAACTTTAAAATGCTTAGAAGAAAACATAGGGGAAAGTCTGCTGACATTGTATTTGGTAATAATTTTTAACATATGACACCAAATATACAGGCAACAAAAGGAAAAAAAATACATGAATTGGACTTCATCAAATTAAAAACTTTTGGACTTCCCTCATGGTGCAGTGGTTAAGAATCTGCCTGCCAATGTGGCGGACATGGGTTCGAGCCCTGGTCCTGGAAGATCCCACATGCAATGGAGCAACTAAGCCCCGTGCGCCACAACTACTGAGCTTGCACTCTACAGCCCGCAAGCCACAACTACTGAGCCCGCGTGCCACAACTACTGAAGCCTGCACGCCTAGAGCCCGTGCTCTGCAGCAAGAGAAGCCACCACAATGAGAAGCCGGTGCACTGCAACAAAGTGTGGCCCCCGCTCGCCACAACTAGAGAAAGCCTGTCCGTAGCAACGAAGGCCCAACGCAGCCAAAAGTAAATAAATTTATTTATTTAAAAAAAATTTTAACTTTTGTGTATCAGAGGACACTATCAAGAGAGTGAAAACACAACCCATAGAATGAGAGAAAATATTTGCAAATCATATATCTGATTAGGGATTAATATCAAGAATATGCAAAAAACAAACGAACGACAGCAACAAAAACTCCTACAACTTGGTAACATCAGAAAAGCAACCCAATTCAAAAATGGAGAAAGGTCTTGAGTAGACATTTTTCCAAAGAAGATATTCAGATGACCACTTAGCACATAAAGAGATGCTTAACATTGTTAGTCACTAGGGAAATGCAAATCAAAATACAAGATACTACTTCACACCTGTCTATTATCAAAAAACTGAAAATGACAAATGTTGGAGAGGATGTGGAGAAATTGGAACCCTGGGGCATTGCTGGTAGGAATGTAAAATGGTGCAGCCACTATGGAAAACAATTTAGTGGTTCGTCAAAAACTTAAACATAGAATTACCATATGATCTAGTAATTCTACTTCCAGATAAATATCCAAAAGAATTGAAAGCAAGAGACTCAAACAAATACTTGTACATCAATGTTCATAGCACCATTATTCACAATAGTCAAAAGGTGGAAACAATCCAAATACTCATCAACAGACGAATGGATAAACAAAATGTGATCTATACATACAATGGAATATTATTCAGCATAAAAAAGAATGGAATTCTGATACATGCTATAACATGGACAAACCTTGAAAACAGTTGCTTAAGTGAAAGAAACCAGGCACAAAAGGACAAAGATTGTATGACTCCACTGACAGGAAGTACTTAGAACCGGCAAATTCATAGAGACAGAAAGTAGAATAGAGATTACTAGGGCCTGGTTCCCTCCAGGGGATGGAGAGTTAGTGTTTAAAGAGTAAAAAGTTTCTGTTTGGGATGATGACAAAGATCTGGAAACGGATGACGGTGACGGTTGCACAACATTGTGAATGTACTTCATGCACACTTAAGAATGGTTAAAATGGTCAATTTTATGTCATGTATATTTCACCACATTTTTAAATTTGCAAAATAAGTGACTTTTCCTGCTGACTGGGAAAGAAAAGATAAACCTCCTCTCCTGCACTCCAGATGACATTCAGAGTTGACAATAGTAAGGAAGGCTTTCTTTAAGAGACAATATAGCGGGGCTTCCCTGGTGGCGCAGTGGTTAAGAGTCTGCCTGCCGATGCAGGGCACACGGGCTCATGCCCCGGTCCGGGAAGATCCCACATGCCGCGGAGCGGCTGGGCCCGTGAGCCATGGCCGCTGAGCCTGCGCGTCCGGAGCCTGTGCTCCTCAACGGGAGAGGCCGTAGCAGTGACAGGCTCCGCGTACCGCAAAAAAAAAAAAAAAAAAAATTCCAACTCTGCCCTTACGTACTGTGTGACTCTGGACATCTAGCTAAGCTCCAAGCAACTCACCTGAAATTGCCTGTAAAACGGCGAGAATAATGGTCCCCACCCCACGATGCTTTGCGCGTATGAAATAAGATAAGGCTTTGACATACTTAACTCAGTGTCTGCCACATAGCTTAAAAATGCAAAAGTAAAATATAATTCTGGTTATTGCTGTTATTGGGTGTTACTGTCATTATTACCTTAAAGTTACTCTGGACACTTTGACTGTCTCGATTACTTCTTTTGATTACTTTTCATATCATTAAGGAATAAGCTGGAGGAAATTAATCAGGGGGCATTTTCAACTCTGAAACGGAAAGCCCTGATCCTTGTTCCCTTAAAACAATATTTTCTAATTATGCAAGTTACAGTTTTCCTGGCACTTTCTGATCTCTCTCCAGTGGACTTGGGTGCCATCAATCTGGCCCTCTTTGCTCTCATTATCAATTGGATAAATGTAGAGAGGACAGTCCTTTAAAGGAGAGAGGATTCAGCAGAGGCTAGTCCCTGGTATGACAAATCCCTCTTAAACAGCAGAGAAAGCTGAAGTGGCAAATGTCCAGCCCTCCAGGTTCATGTGGTTGTAAAACCCATGCTGGCTGAGAAGGCTCCTTCTTCGTGGGTCCATGCTGTGCCTGTATGACACTTATATAACGTCAGCCCCTGACTGAGGAATGATGTACTTCTGGCGTATAACTCCTAGCGCTGCCTTTTCCTTCAGCTGGTGGTGCAGCAGGCTTACTTGGAAAGACTCAGAAGGCAGGCTCAGCGTTTTCCTTCTGATGATTCGTGTCTACTTAGTCATGGCTGAGAGCATTGACTTACTCATGGCTTCTGCATCCAAGTTCAGTTTGGGAGACAAACGACCCTCTTTCTAATTTGACCCTGCCATTAATTCCTGTGTGACCTTGGACAAGTCACTTAAACACAAATCCATAGTTGCCTCAGAGGTCAAAGTTCTATTCTTGGGTGAGGTAGGGGTCAGATATACGTGGCCATTTAGGAAAGCATGAAGTGCATACACACAAATGTAAGTATTACGATTTTTCTCCCTTGGGGAAAGAATATTGATGCAGTTAAAGATCCATGAGAATATTAGTTGTGAGGCTCCTCAGAGATTCAAACATCTCCTTTCACAGATGGTGAAATGAAGGCTCAGAGAAGCTAGCGAGTTTTCTAAGTAAGGGACAAAACTAGGCTTAGACACCAGCTTTCATGACTTCCAGCCAGCGCTCCACGAGCCCCTACATGATGTGTCCCCTCCTCTCTGTTACTGAACTCAGGCTCAGCTGCCCACCCTTCAAAAGCCAATAATTCAAGGGGCAAGCATCAGTAGGAAGGAAAGTCGCTGTAATCAGAAAAGCAGGCAGTCTGGGGAAAAGGTGGACTTGTGTCCGGAGACCAACTCCAAAGTTTCTGCTCAGCCATGACAGTTTTTAAAGGGAAAAGGCAGTGTGTGTGTGTTGGGGGGGGGAATCTCAGTGAATCATGGGGCAGGAGTTTGGCTTCTGCATCCTTCTCTGTTGCGTGCAGGCTGGCTGACTCTCTCTTCAAATGTTATGTTGCCTGCAGGATCTGCCTGCAGGATTTCCAAGGGGGCTGTTGCGTGTAGAGAGCTAGTCTTTCTTTACTTAATTCTTCATTCTTACTTCTTTTAATCTAGCGTAGAATCAACAGGTTAGGCAAGGCACGGTGTGCATTCAGAAGAGCGTAAGTCAGGAGGTAGTTTAAACTGCCTAGTAATCTCATTCCTACGGTTAGGTTCTTTCAAGGTTAGAGGGGAATAGACATGGGCAAACGGGAAAGGGGCAAAAGAGCTGCTTTCATCTCCATGACTTTTCTGAACTTTTTGGCTTTGACACTCACCAGGCATGTCATCCTCTTTGCTGTTACCCTAACGTGTTTAGGGCACTGCACTGACTGTTCTACCTGCTATTAAAACATGAGCATTCGGAGAGCAAGAAAGAGCCCTCAGAAGTGAAAGATGCGATAGCACAAAGAAATACTTTGAAAAGTATGAAAGGGTTGGAAGATTACGTTGACAAAAATTTCCAGAACAGAGTAAAAAGACAAAGGCATGCAAAATAGGAGAGAAGAAAATTTTTTTGAATAGAGAATCTACATCTGGATAACAAGAAAGAAAGAAAGAAAAGAACAGAAAAAAATGGAGGGGAAAAATCACTCACTTAAATAATTCAAGAAAATTCTCCAGAACCAAGCAGCATGTGTTTCCAGCCCCAGTGGGCCAGAGTAATGACCAAGGCACACGGTCATGGCATTTGAAAAGGCTGGTTCAAAGAAGTTTCCCAAGGTTGCCAAGAGAAAATGTGGGTCCTATGCAAAGAGTCAGAACAGAGTGGCTTTTCAGTAGCAACTCTAAAATCTAGAAGACAGTAATGTCTTTAAAATTCTGAGGAAAATGATTTCCAATCTGGGATTCTATATCCAGCATTTATATATAACATCTCCAAAAGTAGTAATGATAATTCCTTTCTCAGAAACCTAGTGAAAAAAGTGCTCAACTGAAAGGCTAAATCAGGAGTGTTGAATACATGCGCTATGAGAAATAGAGTATCTACTACCAAGGACAAAGGGGATGGCCATGGGGTGTGAGGAGATCCAGAATGAGAGCTGGTTTCCCTGCGATCAGGAGCAGAGGGGCGGGTTTGAAGGCCCCAGGAGCTTCGAACTCCTGGAAGGTAAAATTGCTAGCTTACCTGATGAGAATGGATGTCATTACTAGCCAAAAACTGAAGGTCAAATTATTGACAAGAACGTGGAAAACTGAGCAAATTTTTAGAAGGCAAGTATTAACTTCATGGAAAACAAAAAGTTGTGCAGTAAAGGAAAAAAAAATTATAGAATATATATTACATGGTTCAACTGTGGAAGCTATTTGGCATGATCATTCACGACACTGGAAAAAACCAAATATTGAACTATCAAAAATCATTGAGAAATTCAGAGACAGGAAGTGTGCATAGTTTGTGTAGTGGTGGCGAAAGCAGGGAAGGGTGACCAAAGAGGTAAATTCTCATTTTGCTTGAAATAAATAGCTAACATGCCTAAATATGACAAATCAGTATGTAACATGATAAGCGTATTATTTAGGTATCTGGAGGTTCCAAAAGAATCAGCAATGAGTCAACAGTGGTGGCCTATGGAGGGAGGGAAATGGGAAGAAATGAAGGGAAGCAAGTTCCTGCTCTGTTTTTTTTCTAGCAGCAGAATGCATTTGTTTTTTGCTTTTCATTTTTTTATTTTGTTTATTGAAGTATAGCTAATTTACAATGTTGTGTTAGCTTTAGGTGTACAGCAAAGTGATTCAGATATAGATATATATAGATATATAGATGTAGATATATAGATATATATATACTTTATCAGATTCTTTTCCCTTTAGGCTATTACAAGACATTGTATACAGTTCCTTGTGCTATACAGTAGGTACTTGTTGTTTATCTATTTTATACATAGCAGTGCATATATGTTAATCCCAAACTCCTAGTTTATCTCCCCTCACCCCTGCCGTCCCCTCTGATAACCATAAGTTTGTCTTCTAAGTCTGCGACTCTATTTCTGCTTTGTAAATAAGTTCATTTGTATCATTTTTTAAGATTGCTCAAATTAGTGATATCATACTATATTTGTCTTTCTCTGTCTGACTTACTTCACTTAGCATGATAATCTCTAGGTCCATCCATGTTGCTGCAAATGGCATTATTTCATTCTTTTTTTATGGCTGAGTAATATTCCATTGTGTATATATACCATATTCTCTTTATCCATTCATCTGTCAATGGAAACTTAGGTTGCTTCCATGTCTTGACTATTGTAAGTGGTGCTGCTATGAACATTGGGGTGCACATATCTTTTCGAATTAGAGACTTCTCTGGATGTATGCCCAGGAGTGGGATTACTAGATCATATGACAACTCTGTTTTTAGTTTTTTGAGGAACTCCATACTGTTCTTCATAGTGGCTGCACCAATTTACATTCCCACCAACAATGTAAGAGGGTTGCCTTTTCTCCACACCCTCTCCAGCATTCATTATTTGTAGACTTAATAATGGCCATTCTGACTGGTGTGATCTGCTCTCTTTTTGTAACAAATTTTGCAGAACTCTCGATTCTTTAAAGTATATGCACATATAACTTTGATCATATATGTATGTATGTTTATATATATGATAATATATACATATATAACCTAATGTGTGTATGTGCATATACGTGTGTATATGTGTGTGTGTGTGTGTGTATATATATATATATATATATATATATATATATAAATCTATCAACAGTCATGCATAGTACAGGGAGTTTTAAATTTCCCTGAGCCACACATGACCATGGGAGATACGGAGTTTTTTGGATAATTAGAAGTTGTTGTCAGCAAAGCTTGACACTTGAAGGCATAGCCTTGGAAATAATAGACTAAGTGGGGGTCTCTCAGTTCTGGCTTTCTTGCCAACAAAGCCTTGGTATACAAAAACCTGCAAGGCACGTGTAAGAGTTTTATGACATGCTACCAGTACCCCAGATGCTCTGGAGAAGGCTTTGGGGTGAAGGTAGTTAGGACACCCTCTTCTAAGCATCCCTGGTTGTTGAACACGAATTCCAGACTCTGGAGCACGAGGGCACAAGGTAGAATTGAGTGCAGATAGCTACATTTTCCATCTTATATTTTTGCTTTTCTTACTAAGGTGGTAACTGTGGGGAATTGTGAAGCTTCTTAACCAAGGCACATAAGAAAAAACTCTGGGAAAAAAGACCATTACAAAATAGTAACGGCAGCCTTGTAAGGAAGCATTACGACATGTAATTTATTTTCCTCCTTATTTCCTACATATGTCTTTAAATTTAGGAATATTTTTTAAAAATCCTAATACGCTCGCTTTCTTTTTTTCTTACTGAAACTAACATTTACTTACATTATTTCCAATAACTCCAAGTTCTATTTCCTGCTTGCATAATCCACTCGAGTAAAACACGGTTGCCAGGGAGACCTGTCTTTAAATTAATCAGCAAACATCTTATGGAAGGTTGCCTTAAAAACAAAAACTTAAAGTGACTCTTAAGTCTCAATTTAAGAGAAAATTTTCCAAGGAGTCGCACTTAGAGAAACACTTGTTCTGCAACACCAGGAGGAAAGTTAGGGGAGACTCTTCTGAAGAATCCTTGGATTTTGCTGGCGCTTCCCTCTCTGCTCGCCTCCATCTTTCATGAGCCACTGGAGTCTTGTAACAGCCTCTGAACTTCATTCTCACTCCATATTCGGCACCACAGCAATAAAATTAATGGGTTGAGCATTTTCTACCTAATAAGCGCTGCAGATATAAATGTCTCAGCCATTTGTCTTTTCTAGTGGGGGTTAAAAAAAAAAAACCAAAAAAACTACCCTTTACTGTAGCCTTGCCTTTTTCCCATTTTGGTTAACATTATCATTTAAATTGCATCTCACAAGTTACTAGATTAAGGAAGAGGGGCTGTTTGAATAGGTTACACTTTGCTTTTTTCATTCAGGAGACTGTTTAGAGTCTCAGATCAATTCCAACTGACTTTCTAAAATGTGTTAGGGGAAAAAATACATTGTGATAAAGAGCAATTGCAGTGCAAATACCAGGAAGGAAAACAGACATTCAGTTTGTTTCAGCAGGAAACCATTCTATAGGTGGAATATGCCCGTCCTTTGTTTTCTTTTATTTTCCTTCCACTGGAAAGAATTTTAACCATTTGACTGTTCATTAACATTTCCAAAATAAGCAAAAGGGAAAAAGCTTATCTCAAAGGCTGTCATCTTAGAATAAAATACCTGTTAGACTAGCCTGTGCATTTTGCTCTTCCCCTCAGACTCTGCCCTCCACCACCAGGAACTGATGTATTTTGGTGTCATTTGAATCCCAGCCCCTCTGCCTGTGTGACTTAGAGCAAGTCACTTAATGTCTTTTCATGTCTCTGTTTCCTCAGCTGTAAAATGCATGTTATAGAGAGACTTACATCAGGGGGGTGTTAAGAACAGTATTTTTCAAATTTTATGACCATTATCCATAAGATTATACATTTTACATCAAAGCCCAGAACACACGTGCAAATAAGTACACACACACATATATACACATATGCATACATGGGTGCATATATATGCCTGTATCTGAAATGTAAATTTCTAAAATAGGGGTTTATCCATATTAGATGTGATGCATTTGTATAGTTTTTATCCTATTTCTGTTTGTTTCATATTTTTTTTAAATTATTTTTACGGCACACTAAATTGATTCTATCACTAATGGATCACAACTCAAATCGGTCCCAATGCCCGTTTTTGTAAAGAAAGCTTTATTGGAACGCAGCCGTGCTCATTTATTTACATATATTCTATGACTGCTTTCTTGATACAATGGCAAAGTTGAGAAGTTGCCGCAGAGATCTTTGTCTGCAAAGCTAAAATATTTACTCTGTCCCTTTAAGAAAAGGTTTGCCAATCCCTGGTTTAGAGGGTGAAATGTATTCCATCCAAGGTGGTAGGTTGAATACAATGCCTGGAATATCTGAAGGATTCAATAAATATCTTTGTTATTATTATTGTAGGTAATGTTTTAGCTACTACTACTACTACTAACTACAACCAAAGCTAACTAGCCATGGAAGGAGTTTTCCCATCAAATAAATAGGATAAACAAGTTTAGCTTTAAAAAACGTGAGAAGGGATTTAAACAAACAAGGAACAAAGACTTTGTAATCTAAGCACCAATTTTCATGCTGAGAGTTATTCAATCTTTTTTATCGCAAGCTCGAGGCACATATATCAGCACAGTCTCTTTTCTAGGTTGGCAGTAGAAGCCTCCTTACCGCCAGACGAACCCCAGACAGAGAGAGGTTAGACCACATTTAAGCTTTTAAACCCCTCAGATCCCTCCACTGAAGGTGCCCTGCTCTGCTTCCTGTAGTCCTTAGAGAATAAATCTCTGATAAGCAAAGTAAATTAGATGCAGTGACATTCTGCTAAATGAGTCATTTCCTCTGCTTGGCTGGGCTGGGCTGTTAATTACCAGCTAATCTGATCAATATGGGGGCTGACTGGCAGACAGTGGCTCATGGAGAGAAGGGTAAGGACCCCAGTTTGTCCCCAGTGTCTCTCATTGGGCGAAGTGGATATCAAACCTGCCAGTCCCATCTGAAACCATCTGAATGCTGAGGCAATATGGTTTAGAAGAGGGACAAGACTGCCGTTCAAGAATTAAGCAGGGAGAGCACAGGGAAATGGCGAGCCTCCAACAAAATGTTAAGGTGAAGAAAGGGCGGGCCAAGATTGCGGATCATGCATTATTAAAGCTGGGTTCTCTCCTCTCTCCATCTCGATCAAATTTTATTTCAGTGAGGCACAGGGGCTTAAAGAGAGATAAAAGACTTTAAAGTATAAATTAAGCCCTATTTATTTTACCACCCGAGCCAAACGTGCTGGGCTCTGTCTGAATATGTTGCCCAGAAAGGCTGAACGGGTTGGCTTTCAGCTGGATGAATGTCTATGATTTGCTGACATCTGGCAGAAAGGGTCCTGCAGCCAATCAAATCAAAGGCCCCCTGGAAATAATTAGGTTCTTTCTGAGGATCTCTGCCCCCACTTTTTTTCAGAATTACCCTGATAACCATTTGTGAATCCTCCAAAGAGCCTAAACGAGCTCGTGGCAAATTAGAGGGATGCTTCCTCTTGCTTGCATTCACCGACAGCCTTCTCAGAGGCCCGTATACACCCATTTGATGACAGGGTCCAGGTGTCAGAGTTTCAGTGAAGGAGAATGAGCCCATCAGGTTGGCAAAAATTAAACTGCTCGGTTGTATCCAGTACTGGCAAGGGTGTAGGGAAACAGGCAGTCTCCATGTGTTGGTGGGAATGGAAGTTGGTAGAGCCTTTCTTCTGGAGGGTTTTGGAGGGTCGGATGAGGGCTTTGTGACTTGGCAGTAGGTAGTAACATATTCAATGCACATATGTTCTGACCCAGCAATTCTACCTCTAGGGTACTAGTAATAATAGAAAATTCTTATGCAGTGATTAGGGTGTGGCAAGCCACTGTTCTAAGCACTTTATAGAGTCTATACTGTCATCATTATGCTATCCTGTCCCTTGGACCCTACCCCCCAAAAATATACATATTATCCAACACTGAATACCTACTATGCATAAGCACAGTGCTAAGGGGTGGATTTTCTCACAAACGCTTGCAACTCTGTCAGGACTATTAATACCTCCATTTTGCAGATGAGAAAGAGGAGGTGTAGAGAGGGTAACTAATTGACACAAGATAACCCAGCAAGTAGGTGAACTAGAACTCCAGCTCAGACTGTGGGATGGTAGAGGGTCAGCTTTCAACCCCTGCCCAGTTCTACCTCTCACAAATGTGCCACAAATGTGTGCACACAAAGTTGTCCACTGTTGAATGGTTTAGCAATAGGGTCCCCTATTACACAGGGACCACCTAAAAATCCATCAACAGGAGATCACATATGCCCATGCTGTGAAATGCCTTGCAGCTATAATAAAGCACAGTATATATAGGTCTTTATGTTCTGAAGTGGAGTGAACTTCAAGAAATGTTAAGGAAAAAAGGCAAGTTTTATGTATACTGTGATCCCATTTGCTTTTGCAAAAGAGACTTTATTTCAGAGTAGAGTTAGGTTCATAGCAAAATTGAGCAGAAGATATAGAGATTTCTCATACATCCCCACCCCGACACATGCACAGCCTCCCCACTATCAATATCCCCCATCAGAGTGGTACACGTGTTACAAACGATGAACCTATACTGACACATCATTGTCACCTGAGTCCACAGTTTATGTAAGGTTTACTCTTGGTGTACATTCTTTGGGCTTGGACAAATGTATAATGACATGTATCCACAATTACGGTGTCATATAGAGTAGTGCCACTGCCCTAAAAACCCTCTGTGCTCTGCCAGTTCATGCTTCCCTCCCCTCTAATCCCTGGCAACCACTGATCGTTTTACTGGCTCCATAGTTTTGCCTTTTCCAGGATGTCATATAGTTGGAATCATACGGCATGTAGCATTTTTAGACTGGCTTCTTTCACTTAATAATATGCATTTAAGTTTTCTCCATGGTCTTTTCATGGCTTGATACTTTGTTTCTTTTTAGTGCTGAATGATATTCCACTGTCTGGATATACAACAGTTTGTTTATCCATTCACCCACTGAAAGACATCTTGGTTGCTTCCAAGTTCTGGCTATTGTGAATAAAGCTGCTATAAACATCCCGTTTCTTACATGGCTCATTTACTTTTGAAGATAGTGTGTTTTTGTGATGTACACATGTGTGTACATTTAAACACGTGTGTGCTTAAATCTCAAAAGTATCACACCAACTATTAATAATGGTCACCTCTGGAGAAAGAAATTGAATCTAATGCAAATATAAAGTGAAGAATACATTTTATTCTTTTTTAATTCTTTGGAGCTGTGTGTCATTTTAATGTTTTTGCACTGAACACGTATTCATGAAATTACTTGACTAATTACATTAAAAATTAAAAACTGGGAAAACTAAGATAAAATAAAGAGTAATATTTCATGCAAGAGGTGAGCCTTATATTTTCAAACTCCACTGCAAATGCTCCATAAATGTTTGACTTACTCATCTGAGTTAAGGATGTGCTGTCACTCCTCATTATTCATGGATTCTGTATTTGTGAATTTGCCTACTCACTAAAACATATTTGGAACCCCCAAATAAATGCGGCTTTTGCACGGTCATTTATAAACATGCATATGAGGAAACTGAGGCCCAGAAAGGTAATGATAACCTGACCGCATTCACACAGGCCACTCGCTGGCCACTATGCAATGCTGCCTCCATAGCAGAAACGCAGAAAAGGCAGGTGTATGTGACCAAACAACATTTTTTAAATGAAAGGCTATGGCCTTAGGTGTTGAAACAGAGTCTGAATGAAAGCAGGAAGAGAAAAAAAGACATGGGCTTAACATGCACAGTGATAAACGGTCACCCCATAGAAGCTGGGCATGAACAAGGAAGCAAGAGACGGAGCTCTGTACTCATGTAAATAGTGTCCATTTGGTAAAGAAGATGTGGTACATATACACAATGGAATGCTACTCAGCTATAAAAAAGAGTGGCATATGGCATTTGCAGCAACATGGATGGATCTAGAGATTATCATACTAAGTGAAGCAAGTTAGAAAGAGAAAGACAAATACTATATGATATCACTTATATGTAGAATCTAAAATATGACACAAATGAATCTATCTGTGAAATAGAAACAGACTCACAGACATAGAAACCAGACTTGTGGTTGCGGGGGTGGGGGCGCGGGGATGGAGGGAGTGGGAGTTTAGGGTTAGCAGATGCAAACTATCATATATAGAATGGATCAATAACAAGGTCCTACCGTATAGCACAATGAACTATATTCAATATCCTGTAATAAACCATAATGGAAAAGAATTTTTAGAAGAATGTGTATATGCCGCGGAGCAGCTGGGCCTGTGAGCCATGGCCGCTGAGCCTGCGCATCCGGAGCCTGTGCTCCGCAACGGGAGAGGCCACAACAGTGAGAGGCCCGCGTACCGCCAAAAAAAAAAAAAGAAAGAAAAGAAACACAAAGAAAGAACAAGGAACTGTTCCAGATTATTGGAGATTAAAGAGATAAGACATATAAATAGAATTTGTGATTGTAGGTTGAATACTGGACTAGGAGCAAAGTGGAGAAGAGCTTGACATGTGATGAAATTTGAACATAAACTGTGCAATAGACAATAGTAGTATATCAATGTTCCTGACCTTGATAACTGAACAAAGGTTATGTAAAGAATGACCTCGTTCTTAGGTATTTAGGGGTAAAAAGACACTCTCAAACACTTCAGAAACACACACACATGCACATATACATACACATGAAGAGCGAGAATGATAAAGCAAATGAAGCGAAATATAAACAATAGATGAATCTGGATATAGATGAATCTATAATCAAAGATCTTTATGTTATTCTTGCAATTGTTCTTTAACTTTGAAATTATAGCAAAATAAAGAATTATACAAAAAACAAGGCATAATAAGCACTTACACTGTCAGGTGAAACCCCTGCTCTTTTCCCCTCTTTAGAACTAACAGTAATGGAGGAAGAGAACAGAAAAACAGAAAAACTGGATTGAGGATACAGACAAAATATGGATTGAGGAATAATTGTTAAGGTGAAGAACTGCAAATCCCCCTAAAATGCTGTGATTTTAAAGGAGTCACCCCATGTAGGTGAAGAATGATCATGTTTCAAAAATAATAACTCAAGGTAGCGTTTTTGCTTTGTTTCCACTCTGCTGGAATTTGACTTTATTATTTATCCTTTGGTTCTACTCTTGCACAGAAGGTATTTTGTCTTGTTTTTTAAAAAATCTAATCCTATGTCGTACTTCCTCCCACCTCTACCATTCTCTCCTCTCTCCCCTTCCTCCCTTACTCCACTGTCAATCTAAAAAAACAGAACTGAACCTCAAAAAGATTTCCATCCTATAAAACTTTCCACCCTTTCTGATGTCAAAGCGAAAACGAACTGGTAATGATAAGAGCTAACAGTCAGAAATGAACATAAATACCCAAGAGGGAAAAGGGATTTTTTCCATTTGTGTGAGTTTCCAGCTTCCCTGACGTCCTTTGTGGGTCTGGCTTATGCAACCTTGGCCTAGATTCTTATAGCAGCTGCCTGAGAAGTAGGGCCTAGACTTAGGGTGAGACAAGGGGCGGTACCTAGGACACAAAATTTAAGGGGACACTGACTCTTGGGGCATGCAAGTACCCTGGGCACCCTACTTGCTCACCCCAGTCCCAGCCCTGCCAGATGGTCCCCTACCTCCATCCTCAGCATCTTTCTAACCTCTCTCCTCATTAGGGTCCTCAGTAGCCAGAGTCATCATATTAGAGGATAAACCCCATCCTGCCACTTCTCTGATGAAAACCCTCTGATGGCTCACCGGCACCCTCAGGATAAAAGCTAGACTCCCAAAAAAAAAAAAGAAAAAAAAAGCTAGACTCCCTAACTGGGCTTTACAAAGCCTTCACCTCTGACTCCTGCCCATCTTGCCCCCTCCCGTCCCACCTTTCTCCCCTCCCTTCCTGTGCAGTCTGGGTGTCACAGCTGCCACTCCCTCCTGCTTGAACAGTCCTCTCACCCTATTTTTCCAAGCTAACTCCAGCTCATTTTGCAGCTCTCACTGGAAAAAAAGAGCAGAGCAGTAGATCAGGAGAGGGGCTGAATTATAGTCACAGGCTGGCTTTGAATCCAGCTCTGCCACTTCCTAATGTTTCTGGGTTTGTATTTTCTCAGCTATACACTGGTGGTGAGCGGTGCACCTCATGAATTGACAGTGGATGGGAGAATTGAAATAAGAGACCGTGCCTGGTGCCTGGCTAGCATTACACGTGTCAGATATCATCGTGCCACCAGAGTCTTCTCCATGAGGCCCCACGTCTAGGTTGAACAGCCCCTCTGAGGCAATTCTGTACTACCCACTCTTAATTCTTTCCCGTGTTACCATTATCACTTGCTTAAGTCTGTCTCTCCCTCCGGCAGGCAAGCCTAAAGGCTGAGACTCGATCTGTCTTGTTCACTGCTGTCCTGCTATCATACTGCCTAGCACACAGTAGGTGCTGAACAACTATGTGTTGGATGCATGCACCAATAGTACAAGTGACACGGCCACTGGAACAAAACCCACCCCAGCTCTGGGACAAGCAGCAGAAGATTTAGAAGAACCCATGGTTGTTCTGCAGAGCTCACTGCTGAACTGGAAAGCCTCAAACTGAAGCAAATTTTAATTCAACCAAATGTGAATGGGATTATGTGCCAGGTATCATGCTATGCAATAGAAAATACAAAGATGAATAAGTCCTTGCCCTCAGTGATGTGGTAGGAGAGATGCTTAGAACTTGAAATGGTCATCTTTTCATGCTGAGAGAAAAGACTCTGCTGATCTGAAATGCATAGTTTCAAGAGTACAGTTTCTTGAACCAGACATGTATGGGTTCAAATCCCACAGCCTCACGACTTGCAAACTGCTTGACCTTAAACAAGGTACTTAACTTCTCTGAGCTTCCAGGCTTTTCATCTGTAAAAGGAAGATAATAATAGTACCCGCCTCAAAGGGAGGAAATGAGAAAACCCATGCAGTTCACCTTAGCACAAGGCACGGCAAATAGAAAATACTGTGTTGTTATTGGTGTCACTGGTGTTACTATTCCATCTTCAGGCCCTCACTGACCTAGGTCCATGTACCTTATTTGTTCTTATTCTCTTCTATGAGCTGGCGTTCTTTTTTTATTATTGCTTCAACTTAAAAGTTGGAAAAACACATATGTGAGACTCAGAGTTACTTGGCAGCATGAGGCAAAGCTAATTTTTTGTAACCAGAAGAGGGTTGGAACACTTTTATTTCGAACTAATCGCCAACACAGAGCAAGCCAGGACAGACCTAGAGTTTTGCAGTTTTCCTTTCGCTGTTTTTGGATGGATTCTCAGAGTCCATGTCTTAGAATGACCTGCGGCCCTGTGATAATCTCATGGGAAAGACTTCGTCTTTTGTGGTGGATTTTGAGGAACTTAAAACCAGTTGTTTTTTCTCTATCTCAGAAAGTTCTTTCTTCTTTCTCAGTATGTAGTATTGCTTACCTGAGGCACAAGAAGAGGGTATAAAAGGAATGATAAATAGGTCTCTTCTCTTATGTCACCTCTTATCGATTGTTGGTGGGTGCCTGGAGCATCATCTTAAGACGGATTCTGATGTAGCTTTTGGTTCAGTGGGAAAGAGCATGTTGATTGATTAGTAATGTCTGTCCCGGGTGTGTACGTGGGGAGTACCAGAACTGAACGTCCCTAGATGAAAAGCATTTTTTCCAGAGGCCTGGAAAAGTCTACCTCCTCTCCATATTCCGCATGCTATTTGTTTCTCTCCATCTTACCTTCCTGTTCAATCCACTGCCACATGGTAGTTCAAAAATAAATTTACTGTTACTTCAGTTGATTTCTTTCCATTTGAAAAGAAGAATGATTCAAGGATGATGCCCAGAAGAAAACTCAGTAAAATGTAAGTAGAGGGGATAATTGGATCCTGGGTGTCAGGGGCCAAGTGGCAGCACTTAATCACCAAAGGCAAGGTCGGCGTGGTTACAGTAATGGACAGCAAGCAGGGTCAAAACAGTAATCAGAATAGTCTACCTCACAGAGATGGTGTTGGTATAGTGTCGGCTAGTAGTCACAGTGTAACTAGAAAATAAACAGATGGGCAATCTACTAAATTCTTACTTGATCTGCACAAGCAGAAGAGTTTTAGGTCGAGTGAACAGAAGTCTAACTTGAATCACCAAAACAGAGAGTCACAGCCCCCTAAGCAATTTCCAGACTGGAGTCAGTTAATAGACCCAGAATCCTTTGAATGAAAGGGAGGCTGTGTCCCCTTGAGGAAGGACCTTGCTACACTGCCCAAAATTTATACAGTTAGTCTTTCTCCCAGCCTTCCAAAAAGGGACCTACAGCCTTTTCTCAGGGTGACTTGTATCAGAAAAAAGGAAACAATCAGACCTTTTGGGGATGCTGGACACTGGCTCTGAACAAGGCATCACTGTGGTGCACCAGTCAGTCAGAGTAGTGGCTTATGGAGGTCAGGCTCTCAATCAAAAGTTTTAGTTTAGGTTCATTTCACAGTGGGTCCAGTTGGCCCCTGAACCCATCCTGCGGTTACTTCCCCAGTTCTGGAATGCATGATTGGAATAGACATACTCAGCAACTGGCAGAATCCCTAAAAACACTAGCTGTTTATCCGAAACTCAAATTGAACTGGGTGTCTGTATTTTTATTTGCTAAATCTGGCAACCCCACCTGAAGGAAATTCCAGGTGAGGAAAATTACCTTGTGAGCAAAGGCTTAGAGGGTAGGAGAGTGAAAGTTTGTTAGGAAGATTGCAACCCTGAGCTGGACCTCTGGTTGGTGTAAAACAAGGGCCAGAGGGTGTGAAATTCACTAGGGCTTGGGAAAGCTCTGGAAATTTCACTTTTTAAAAAGAGCCCATTTGTCCCTAGCCAAAACAACGACCCAAAACCAAACCAAACCCTTGCAGTTTTTCCTCAGTTGATTAACTTCTAGGAAATTCCCTTTATTAGGTCTGGTGATTATAAAACAAATTGTCCGGAAGTGATGATTTAAACAGTGCATTGGCAGGGAGGAACATTCACATGAAAGGAGTCTAATTTTCTTTGAGCTGATGCAATAGCTGCTTTTGTGAATTTGCTGCCTGGATTATGTGCCCGAGGGCGGGAAGAGGTTAAGATGCTTAAAGTAGTTTGAATTTGTTGGTTAAAGGAAGGGCTAATCACAGGTGGTTTGGTGCTATATATCAAAAGACCTAAAAATGTACATATCTTTTGTCACAGCAACTCGGCTTGGAGAAATTTATCCTAAAGCAAAAATCAGCCTAAAGATGGACATTCCAGGATCTAACTGCAATGATGACTGTAAGTGAAAAACTGGAAATCACCTATATGCTTATTAAGAGAGAACTGAGTAGTTTTGAAACATGCATACAACGAAATATTACCCGTTAAAAAGGACCGTGTGCTGGGCTTCCCTGGTGGCGCAGTGGTTGAGAGTCCGCCTGCCGATATAGGGGACATGGGTTCGTGCCCCGGTCCACGAGGATCCCACATGCCGCGGAGCGGCTGGGCCCGTGAGCCATGGCCGCTGAGCCTGCGCGTCCGGAGCCTGTGCTCCGCAGCGGGAGAGGCCACAACGGTGAGAGGCCCGCGTACCGCAAAAAAAAAAAAAAAAAAGAATCCATCCTGCTTTTCCAGAAGGCTCACCAAGTTCTGTCAGGTTAATTCAAGCTTTCTTCCTCTGTTCTCATCATCTCCTGTCTGGACCATACAAGAGCCTCCTAACCAGTCTCCCTCCCATCCCAGTCCCACCCAATTCCATTTCCTCCGATGCCAGTGCCTTAGGGATCCTTCTAGGTTCTCTTTTCCCTGACCACATCAATCCCCTGCATAAAATCCTTCAACAGCTCCTAAGTGCCTGATTTATCACACTGTCATCAAGAATAATAATTATGAAATGAACTTTAACGGTTATACATTTTTGAGTTCTTGCTATGCGCCAAGCATGGTGCTAAGCATGTTACATGCGCGATCTCATTTTTCAAAATATTTTATTATGAAAATTTTCAAACATACAAAAATGGAGAAAGAATAGCACAGTCCCCTGCCTCTCTTCTTCATGATTTTAAAATTCAAAAAGCTCTGAAATCCAGAAGTTTATCATACATTTGGTGCTAAAACTCATCTGGTAGCAAAGCCTGGCCCAGATAAGTATGAAATTATCTATGTCTTTATTTAATCCCCTTTGTGTGACTATTCAAAAGTATCATTGCAAACATATTAATATATTTGATGATATAGGCTGTGATGTAATAATACACAGTGCATGCACCTAAATGCCTTTCTAAACTCTAGAAATATCTGAATTCAAGCGCACAAGATTTTTGGATAAGGAACTGTATGTGTGTACAAGGAGCACCTATATACCTGCAACTTAGATTCAGAAACTGTTAGCATTTCGACGTCTTTGGTTTTCCATTGATCTATAGATGTAGATGATATGGATGATACAGATACAGATATAGATGATATCAATTATAGATGTAGATATGGATACTGTTGTAGCCCCCACCAAAAAATATAACCACATCAAATCCTTGGAACCTGTGAATGTTACCTTATTTGGAAGAGTTCTTTGCAGACTGAATTAAGGATCTTGAGGTGAGATCATCCTGAATTATCCAGAGGGACCCTAAATCCAATGACAACTGTCCTTATAAGAGACACACAGACAGAAGAGAGGAGGCAATGTGAAAGAGATTAGGGTGATGTGGCCACAAGCCGGGGAAAGCCAGGAATGTCAGAATTGGACGAAGCAAGGAAGGAGTCTCCTCTAGAGCCTCCGGATGGATCAAGGTCCTGCCAACATCTTGATTTCAGAATTCTGGTCCCCAGCACCATGAGAGAATAAATTTCTGCTGTTTTAAGCCACCCAGTTTGTGGTAATTTGTTGCAGCAGCCCCAGGAAACTAATACAGATTTAAGTATAGATACAGATATTGACGGAGCTGTCGGCATAGGCTGAACCATTTGAAAGCGCTTACGGCCTTCGTGACACTTCACTCCTAAACCCTTCCATGCCTGCATCTCATGTAGCCCTCCTAGAGCCCCGTGAGACACATGTACACACAGGCACATCTCGTTTTCTTGTGCTTTGCGTTATTGCACTTCACAGATATTGCGTTTTTTATAAATTGAAGGTTTGTGACAACTCTGTGTCGATCAAGTCTATTGGAGCCATTTTCCCAGAGCATTTGCTCACTTCATGTCTCTGTATCACATTTTGGTAATTCTCGTAATATTTCAAACTTTCTCATTATTATTATATGATGGTGATCTGTGATCAGCGATCTGTGATGTTACTGCTAAGACTTGCTGAAGGCTCTGATAATGGTTAGCATTTTTTAGCAATGAAGTATTTTTTTTAAATAAAGGTATGGGAGGCAGTAAGGCCCTACAATGTTTCTACACAGCAATGGCAACATGAAGTATGTATGTGAGAGAACTTTTGACCCAATAGCCTGAAATACTTACACTCTTACTCTGCTCCTGCAACTCCTTGTAGGTTGTGGGACTTCTAGCCTCACTACCCACCCCATCTGAAAGTCTGTTATGCCCCCAACCCCTGGGACAATCACACACTCCCCACTGGATATCAAAACCAATAAAGTACTTTTTAAATTAAGGTATGTAATATACATCGCTTTTTTAGACCTAATGTTATGGCATACCTAATAGTCTACAATATAGTGTAAATATAAATTTTATATGCACTGAGAAACCAAAAAAAAATCATGTGACTCACTTTATTGTGATATTCACTTCATTGTGGTGGTCTGGGATGTCTCCAAGATATTTTGGTGGCATAATTTTTTACCAAGTTATGCCACCATCACCATAAATCAGTTTTATAACATTTCATCACTCCAATACTATCCCTCATGCACATTACTGTTAGTTCCTGTCTCCACCCCACTCAAGCACTAATCTACTTTCTATCTGTATAGTTTTTCCTTTTCTGGATATTTCATATAACTAGACCATACCATATATGGTCTCTTGCATATGGCTTGTTTTCCTGAGCATAACATTTATGAGGTTCATCTATGTCGTAGCATTATAATGTAGATGGTTCCTTTTTATTGCTGAATAGTATTCCCTCATATACCACATTTGCCTATCCATTTGCCAGTTGATGGACATTTAGGTTGTTTCCAATTTTTGTCCAGCCCATCATATTTTAACCTAGGGCTAGTGGGTGGACTTCACAGCTTCTGTCAGCTCCTTGACATGACATGCAAAATGTGTGTATGTGTTTTCTTTTTCTGCCCTAGGTAACAAGACAGAATGTGGTGTGAGATATATGACTGTGCCCATTACAGAGGCCAGGAAATGGAGGCATATAGAAAGTACACCCAGTTCCATTTCTTGCCACTCTTGGAGTAAAATTCAAAGCAAGGGGATTGCACCTGACCCGCCATGGAATGTACAAGCAAGCATTCTAGACAGAGAGTTGAGGGGCGTGGAAACCCTAGAAGGGCTTGAGGGCAGGCAGCAGCCTCACCCCCTCGAAAGGTAGAAGTTATCCTGAGATTTCTCAGCTGGGAAGCAGTCATGCTCAAGCCAACAAGGAGAGTTTCACTCCCGTCGGAGCCACGCCTGTTCTACCTTCTGATGCTTTGTCCTTCCTGCCGCGATGATGTCCATAAAGTTAGCCAGTGTTAGTCAATGAGATGTTAGGGCTGGGATGGCTCCCTCCTCAGCATGGATGCCCGTGTTTGAACAAAATGACACAGGTAAATATTGCTATTGGGTCAGCTATGCCAAGGTGGGAGCTGGCCGGGGAAGTGACAAGTCCGTAAATTGGAGAGGAATTAGACTATCAGATGGCAGAAGCAGGACACAACACAGCCACCCACTGGAGTCTTTGCCATAACTCAGAGAAGGCATAGCATCTTACCCAGGAAGAGGTCATCTGAAGAGCAAATCAAATAAGGATGCTTATTTAGAGGGGGGATTTATGGCTCTATTAGCAAAGTGCTCCACGGGGCTGACATAGGGAGCCGGGAGAAGAGACTGAATCGTTAGCCTTTCAACCTACAAAGAGGGCCCCCCTTGGTGAAGAGACCATTCTGGCATTTTCGAAGGGAGGGCTCAGAAAAGCTTGCCAAGGGGCAGTCTGGGAGGTGCCTGTTGGAGCAGCAAGGAGAAGGCAAGGCAAGCAGCTTCCCCCGTCACCCCCCAATTTAAACACACAAATGAGTTGGTTTATATAAGGAAGTCTAAGCAATTTCATTTAATGAAAGGAGTTCTGCTGTTAAAAAAAAAAAGTTTTTTTGGAAACCCCTGTAACATATCTTTCAGCTAAGCCACAAGACTCATGATGACAATTGAGCTCTTACTATGTAGCAGGCTCCATGCCAGGTCCTAGAGACAAGGTGTGAACAAAACAAGGATGATCCTCAACCTCCTGGAGTTTACAGTCTCCTGGGGCAGAGAGACATCGGAAAGACTGAATTCACAAATAAATATATAATTATAAGTTGTGATAAGTTCAGTATAGAAAATGGTGATAATGAGGCAGAATAGCAGCAGGGAGGGGGTGGGGTGGCCAGAGAAGGCTTCTCAGAAGTGACACTAAAATTGAACCCAGAAGTGGAGTGGGAATCAGTTGGCAAAAGAAATGGATTTGTGAGAAGGGCCAGATGTTTATCTAAAACATTGCAACTTTTGCTCAATAACCCGTCCACGTGCAGAGGGAGTAAGGTAACCCTTAGGAAAGAAACATCCCACATTCACTGAATTTTTTTTCAACTTTTCTACTAATTGTTCTGATTTCCCATATACCCAGTGCCAGCACCCTGGATGACATCAAATACAGTGGAGGACTCAAAGGCAAGGACCCTGAGCAAAACATTTGTAAAGAGTGGCTTCCAGAAACCTTAGTTCATCCATCCATTTATTCAACAACACTTGTTGTTTATTTATGATGGGCCAGGAGCTGGGGTGGAACAATGAGGGAGATGAGAACCCAGCTCCTAAGTAGCTTAAAACAAAGTACAGAAGGACAGGTAGATAGGCAGTGTGAGAAGGGCACACCTAGGGGACACTTCTGAGAGACTACAAGCCTCAGATAACATGTGACAGGTACTTGAGAGCATGAATGGCAGTGCCAGGCCACCACTTACTCCTCTCCTAATCTCAGTCCAAGCAGTTCTGCTTTAGGCTGTCATCATGCTGAGAAATATTTGGAGGTAAAAAAAGAGGAAAGGTCTACTGCTTAAAGAGAGGAGAAGGCCTCTGGAGAAAACTCCAATTCAAAAAGATACATGCACCCCAATGTTCATAGCAGCTCTATTTACAATAGCCAAGACATGGAAGCAACCTCAATGTCCATTGACAAATGAATGGATAAAGAAGATGTGGTACATATATACAATGGAATATTACTCAGCCATAAAAAAGAATGAAATAATGCCCTTTGCAGTAATATGGATGAACCTAGAGATTATCATACTAAGTGAAGTAAGTTAGACAGAGAAAGAAAAATACCATATGATGTCACTTATACATGGAATGTAAAAAAAATGATACAAATGAACTTATTTACAAAACAGAAATAGACTCACTTATGGTTACCAAAGAGGATAGCAGGGGGCAGGGGAGAGATAAATTAGGAGTTTGGGATTAACATATACACACTACCATATATAAAATATTGGTATAGATAAACAACAAGGATCTACTGTATAACACAGGGAACTATATTCAATATCTTATAATAACCTATAATGGAAAAAAAGGGGGGAGGCCTATTTAAAGAAATTGTTAAAGAAATCAATAATTAATAACCTTCCAAAACAGAAAGCACCAGGCCCAGAATTCACTGATAAATCCTACCAAAAGTTTAAGGAAGAAATTATACCAATTATACAAGCTCTTTCAGAAGATAGAAGCAGAGAGAACACATCTTAACTCATTCTATGAGGCCAGCATTATCCTAATACTAAAACCAGACAAGGATATTATCAGAAAACTATATACCAATATTTCTTATGAACACAACCAATATCTCTTATGCAAAACTCCTCAACAATTTATTAGCAAATCAAATCCAACAATGCATGAAAAGAATTACACACCACAACCAAGGAGAGATTTATCCCAAGTATGCAATAATGGTTCAACATTTGAAAATCAATTATGTAATGTAATCAAATTAATGTTATCTATCACAACAACAGGTCAAAAAAGAAAAATCACATGATCACATCAATAGATGCAGGAAACATAATTTGACAAAATCCACTACGAATTCATAATTTTAAAAAACACCCTCAGTAAACTAGGAATAGAGGAGAATTTCCTCAACTTGATAAAGAATATCTACAAAATCCCTACACCTAACATCATACTTCATGGTGAGAAACTTGAAGCTTTCCCACTAAGATCAGGAATAAGACAAAGATGTCCCCTCATACCCCACTTTTCAACATTGTACTGGAAGTCCTATCTATTGCAATAAGACAAGAAAAGGAGATAAAAGGTATACAGATTGAGAAGCAAAAAATAAAGCTGTCTTGTTTGCAGATGACATGATTGTCTATGCAGAAAATCTGAAAGTATTTACAAGAAAAAAAAAAACTCTTGAAACTAATAAGTTATTACAGCAAGGTTGCAAAAGACAAGGTTAATATACAAAAGTCAAAAAAAAAAAGAAGCAGAAACCATTAGCTATGTGTTACTGGTGAGGAGGCTGCAGCTTGGACAGGGTAAGTCACTAGCTAATAACTGGCAGAACCTGGATTTTGGATTATTCTAGCGCCCGTCCACCCTCTGCTCATTGTCTGACCCCAATCTCCAATCTGAGCTAGTACTTTAGAATGTGCACCTACACACCCCTCATATCTTACTATGCTGCCGCTTTCCTTGAAATGCCTTCCCACCCATTTTCCTAGAATTCTCCCCTAAATATCTTATTTTCTGTCCATATCTGTTGTAGCATGTATTACTATTAGTATTGGTAATAATCACTATTATGTATTCAATTTATATTGTATGCTGGGCATAAGTGCTTTGCATGTATTATCTGATTTAATTATCACAACATACTTGTATCATAACAGTATGATACCCATTCTACAGAATGGAAACTGATGCATAGAGAAATTAACTAGCTTGCAGAGCTGGTAAGTAGTAAAACTAGAAAAATAGTTATCATGAATTGAGTTATTACTATGTAACAGGCACTAGACTTAGCACTAAACAGGTATCTCTGCACGTGATCCTCACAGCAGTTGTACAATTAATAAAACCCCATTTTACAGATGAAAAGACTGAGGCTCGGAGAAAGTTTTAAGCAACTTAATCAAGGTCACAGAGCCAGGATGGAAACCCGGGTATGAGAACACGCCAAGCCCTTTGCTCTTACACACAGCACTTTGACTTGCTTCCGTCACTGTCTTCTCAATGAATCATTAAAAAAAAAAAAACAACAACAAAAGTCAGCTGCTTCCCTATATCAGCAATGAATAAATGGAATTTGAAATTAAAAACAGTATCAGTTACAATTAGCACCCCCAAAAATGAAATACTTAAGAATAAATCTAACAGAATATGTACAAGATCTATATGAGGAGAACTACAAAACTCTGATGAAAGAAATCAAAGACGAACTAAATAAGTGGAGAGATATTCCACGTTCATGGATAAATAGACTCAACATTGTCAAGATGTCAGTTCTTCTGAACTTGATTTTTTTTTTAACATCTTTATTGGAGTATAATTGCTTTGCAATGGTGTGTTAGTTTCTGCTTTATAACAAAGTGAATCAGTTATACATATACATATGTTCCCATATCTCTTCCCTCTTGCGTCTCCCTCCCCCTCCCCCTCCCTATCCCACCCCTCTAGGTGGTCACAAACCACCGAGCTGATCATGCAGCTCAATAACCAAAAAACAAACCACCCAATCCAAAAATGGGCAGAAGACCTAAATAGACATTTCTCCAAAGAAGACATACAGACTGCCAACAAACACATGAAAGAAGGCTCAACATCATTAATCATTAGAGAAATGCAAATCAAAACTACAATGAGATATCATCTCACCCCAGTCAGAATGGCCATCATCAAAAAATCTAGAAACAATAAATGCTGGAGAGGGTGTGGAGAAAAGGGAACCCTCTTGCACTGTTGGTGGGAATGTAAATTGATACAGCCACTGTGGAGAACAGTATGGAGGTTCCTTAAAAAACTAAAAATAGAACTACCATGAACTTGATTTATAGATTTAATGAAATCCCAATCAAAATCTGAGCAACTTATTTTGTGGATATTGACAAACAGATTCTAAAGTTTATGTGGAGAGAAAAAAAGATACAGAATAGCCAACATAATATTGAAGGAGAAAAACAAAGCTGGAGGACTGGCAGTATTCAACTTCAAAACTTACTATAAAGCTACAGTAATCAAGACATCCCGTCCCACCTAAGGGGTTGGTATTTCCCTTCTCCTACATGAAAGGCTAGAGCTGACTGGAGTTGGGTATTTTCCTTTCCCCAGGTCAGTTAGGCTCTGATGAAACCTCAGAAGGTTAGGCTCTGATAGATCAATTTCTTCCAAGGGCAAGCTTTTTTAAGAATAGAATACTCTGGCATATTCCAGAATGGTTCCTCTTCCTCTCCCCGCTGCTAGAAGCACAGGGGATTTTTTCCCCAATATTTACTGTAGGAACCTGGTCAAACTACTGGAGGTAAACCTCACAAAACTGTGGGTGGCCCACTCTTGACTGTGTCCTTCTAGAGTTTTTACTCTCAGAGTTGTCTACACTGAGCCTCCAGTAATCCATCAATTGCAGTTCTGGTTTTCTGACCTCAGCTCTGGTTCCTGTGGTGATTTCCACTCCAGTCTCTGCTCCAGCAAAGCCATGACTCCCTATGTTTGCCTATCTGTCCCTACAGTCTGAGGGCAGCAGTTTGCCCTGTGTCTTCCCCTCTCTTACAGATCCAAGTAGAGTTTTTGATTTTTCAGTCTGTTCATCTTTTTATTTATTGTTAGTACAGAGTGGCAACTCCCGACTGGAAACTGAAAGTCCTGTTTCCCCTATTATCAATATTTTGTTTTAATGTAGAACATATCTTACAACTGATGAGTCAGTATTGATACATTATTATTAACTAAAGTTAATAATTTACATTAGGGTTCACTCTTTGTGTTGTACATTCTATGCGTTTTGACAAATGTACAATGACAGGTATCCACCATTACAGTATCATGCAGAATAGTTTCCACTGCCCTAACTATTTGTCCCTCCCCCCAGCCCCCTGGCAACCATTGATCTTTTTACTGTCTCCGTAGTTTTGTCTTTCCCAAAGTGTCACATATTGGAATCATATAGAATATAGCTTCTTAAAATTGGTTCATTTCATTTAGCCATATGCATTTAAGTTTCCCCCATGTCATTTCATGGTGTGATAGACCATTCCTCTTTTAGCTGAATCATATTCCATTGTCTGGGTGCACCACGGACTGCAGGATATCTTGCTTGCTTCCAAGTTTTGGCAATTATGAATAAAGCTGCCATAAACAGTTGTGTGCAGGCTTTTCTGTGGACATAACTTTGCAGATCATTTGGGTATATACCAAGGAGCATGATTGCTGAATTGTATGTTAAGATTGTGTTTAGTTTTGTAAGAAAATGCTAAACTGTCTTCCAAAGAACTGGACCATTTTGCATTCTCACCCACAATGAAGGACAGTTCTTGTTGCTCCACATTCCTATCAACGTTTGGTGTTGTGCTGTCAGTGTTCTGGATTTTAGCCATTCTAATAAGTGGTCTTAGTCCAATCAGGTGCCATAACAGAATACCATAGACTAGGTGATTTATAAACAACAGAAGTTTCTTGCAGTTCTGGAAACTGGGACATCCACGATCGAGGCACCAGAAGAGTTGGTGTCTGGTGAGGGCCCACTTCCTGATTCATAGACGGCCATCTTCTCGCTGTGTTCTCACATGGCAGAGGGGGTGAGGGAGCTCTCTGGGGTCTCTTTTATAAGAGCAATAATCCCATTCAAGAGAGTTCTACCCTCATGACCTAATCAATCACCTACCAAAGTCCCCGTCTCCAAATACCATCACACTGGGGATTAAGATTTCAATATATGAATTGGGGAGTAGGTGGGGACATGAACATTCACTCTACAGTAATGTGTGTAGTGGTGTCCCCTGGTTATTTTAATTTTCATTTCCCTAACGACAGATGACATTGAGCATCTTTTCACATGCTTAGTTTTCATCTGTATATCTTCTTTTCTTAGGTGTCTGTTCAGGCCTTTCGCCCAGTTTTTAATTCAGTTGTTTGTTCTCTTATTTTTGTTTTAAAACTTCTTTGCATACTTTGGATACCAGACCTTTATCAGGTATGTATTTTGCAATTATTTTATCCCAGTACGGCTTCTTGGATATTCATTTTAGTTTGAATCTAAGTTTACAAAAAGTAGATCAATTTAAAGAAAAAAAAATTATGAAAATATAGGAAATCCCTATAGGAAACTACAGATGGTTGTTGCATAAAAATTTTGAAGAGAGTACACAAATGAAAAAAATTCAGGAAACACTTTTTTAGGTTAAAGTGTTTCTGTCTGTCTTTCACACACACACACACACACACACACACACACACGCACGCACGAGTCAAATTCCACCTCTCAGAACGTTTTTGTCTCAGCAGGTAACATTTCAGACTCCAGTTTACATAGCACAGGTGGGTTATTATTCCAGCAGCTTGCACATCTGGGGAGTTCATGATTCCAAGTCTGTTAGAAACAGTTTTTACCAAGGAGTACATGCACTACACACACACACACACACACACACACACACACACACACACGCACACATCATAACTTAAGTTTTAAGTCCAGTTGAAGGTGAAAGAAAGGAAACTGGTGGCTTCATTCAAAAATGCAATGCTTTAGTTTAACTGAATTCTCACTCATACACAAAGTGTCTTCCTTGGGTCTCCCAATTCTTGGATTTTCACACCGTCTTTCCCCTTGCAAATTCACAGAGGCAAGAAAGACACATTCCTCCATCATCTGCAGAAATCCCTGGAGCCACAGTGGAGCAAATGGCATGAGCTAAGGCTGGATGCAGAAAGGAGATGGGTGTATCCAGTGACTTAAGAAAAGGTAGGTGCCGTAGTGTCACAGGGGTTAATGGGAGGTGATGTGAGGCTAGGGAGGTAAGCAGGGGTTAGTTTATGGGGAGGTCTTGACTGCCACTTTAAGGATTTTGAAAGTGAAGAGACGGTCATCAAAGAGGTAGTGCCAGGGGGGTAACATGATGACATTTGACTTGTAGATTAAAAACAGAAGTAGTTCCTCTTCATCATATATTCCTGGGGATGCTGGTTTCAGTGCTAGAAAATTGGGTCACTTGAGTTGATTATTGCTTTTTGGAGCACTGGGAGTGAGGCAGATGCTTAATGGGCTGACAAGGAAAAAGCACAACCCTAGGGACAGACTGTGGGCTAGTTGAAGATGTTTTTTCTTGTCTTTACTTTTTTTTACAAACACAATTCCCACCCCTCTTTACAGTATGTGGAGTGTATGTGTAGATTATTGTACCATCTTGGTCACTTTCTAGCACCTTCAATGGAAGCATGGAGCTACTGACACCTTGGTCTCAGGCTTCCAGCCTCCAAAACTGAGAGATAGTACATTTCTGTTGTTCAGGTCACCCAGTTTGTGGTACTTTGTTACAACAGCCCTAGCAAATCAAGACAGTGTGCGAAAAATCACCGTAACATTTGTAGTATCTGGGACTTTGTCACAATGGGAATCACGATCTCTTCATATTATGGTCCAGGTAATATAGATATTCCAAAATATCATTTATGCTCATCAGTATTTTGAAACACAATTGTTATTAAACCCACTGCTAAATCATGTTATTTAACATGTGAATAAAGGAGCACATTTGTTACTACATCACAATTTTTTAAATACTTTGAGAACTGCATTTCAAAATAATTGGATTTCTTCATAACTCTATGTTATGTTACATATCTTAAAACATTATTCTAGGAAGGGGTTCATAGAATTGTCAAAGGGGTTCCTAGCACAAAACAGGTTAAGAACCCTGCTTTAAGCAGAAGAGAAATGGTATAAAGATATATCCCCACACTTCATAACCCCTTCCCCATCAAGGACAGAGTTCTGGGATTGGGGTGAGGGGTGGGTAGGGAGGTGTGTGTTCAGGGAATTGCTTTTCTGGTTAGAAAGTATTGTGTACAAATTTGTCATAATACATGACAAACCAAGTGTAAGGCCTCCCCCCACCCCACTCCCACAAAACACAATGTAAGCACCCAAAGGAAGAAGCTTTGCTTATTTCAATTCTGTGGTCTCAGATGTATTAGTCTGGATTCTCCAGAAAAACAGAACGAATAGGGTTTATATATATATATATATATATATATATATATATATATATATATAGAGAGAGAGAGAGAGAGAGAGAGAGAGAGAGAGAGAGAGAGGGAGAGAGAGAGAGAGAGAGAGAGAGAGAGAGAGTGTGTGTGTGTGTGTGTGTGTGTGTGTGTGTGTGTGTGTGTGTGAAGGAGAGAGATTGATTTATTATAAGAAATTGGCCCATAAGGTTATGAACACTGAGAAGTCCCAAGATCTGCAGTTGGCAAGCTAGACACCCAGGAGAGTCTGTGGAGTAAGTTCCAGTCTGAGTCTAAGGCCAAAGGCAGGAGAACACTAATGTCCCAGCTTGAAGGCAGTCAGGAGGAGTCCCCTCTTACTCACAGGAAAGTCAGTCCTCTTGTACTCTCAGGGCTTCAACTGATTAGATGAGGCCCACCCTCTTCAGGGAGGGCAATCTGCTTAACTCATTTTATGGATTCAAATGTTAATCTCATGAAAACTATTACATGTAGAATGGATAAACAACAAGGTGCTACTGTATAGCACAGGGAACTATATTCAATATCTTGAGATAAACCATAATGGAAAAGAATATGGTGTATATATATATGTATATGTATAACTGAATCACGTTGCTGTACAGCAGAAATTAATACAACATTATAAATCAAGTATACTTCAACAAAAAGAATGTTAATCGCATCTGGAAACACCCTCACAGGCACCCCAGAATAATGTTTGGCCAAGTGTCTGGGCCGCTGATGACCCAGTCAAGTTGACACATAAAATGAACTACAGTAAGTCTAAACTGTACTTAGCACACCATTGGTGCTCAATAAATATTTGTGGAATGAATGACTGAAAAATAAATGCTAGAAACATCCAAATGGGGCCAGGAGGGAGGGGGAGAAACAGCCCGGGGATCTCAAGTGCCCACCATGGGTGCCACGTCTGCTTTCCCGAGCACAAGAGGGAGAAGGCACGGGACCTCTGTTGGCTTCTATGCACACAGTTTGCTTTTGACAGATGCCCAGGAAGCCACAGGGACTGCTTAAGGCTATTTCTGTCAACTAACAGGTTTCCTAAACTGTGGCAGAGGAGCTGAGCTGGGCAGGCAAACTTTGCACAAGGCTGACAGCCGACATCACCAGGCAAATGGAAGACCCTCAGAGGAGATCCTGGCACTCAGGGCAGATTCCAGAGGCTTCAGGACTCCTGGGACCACACGACAGGGATGTGGGTTATGCTGGGAGGCTTGAACAAACTCCCCCTGCTCTGCATGCCCCCCTACCACACACACACAGGCCTGCCTCACAAAGTCTCCAGGGGGCCTGGGGACACTGAGGATGGTTCTCAGGCAGATGAGTTATTGAGTCACATGCCTCTTTGAATGTCAGATCCTTTTGAATTACGGCCTCATCCACCCACAGCTTAACCGCTGCTCCTGACACATCAGAGGGGTTGCCGTGAATGACCTGGATTCCAAACCCCAAGGGGCGCCACGGATGAAACCCTTCAAAGGACTAGAGGAGAGTAAGGAGAATTGGAAGTCTGAAGATCATTATTTTCAGCTGCAGGAGAGGCAGGAGGAGCCCTGTTGAAATCTCCCAGAAAGTATCACCAAAGCAACGGCTGCAAGATAACCAGAGGGCAGGTCGGCATGAGGCAGAAAACCCAATGTGCTCATCAGTCAATGAATGAGTGGCTTCCCCTTTTGGGGGACCCTACTATCTGCGAGACTGCTTTCTTGAAGGTCTCACTTTTCACACACACACACACACACACACACACACACACACACTCAGAACTATTAGCAATAAACACCTCTCTGGAGATTTATGCAGCAGCTAGAGTACAGCAGGGGCTGTCCGCCATCCAAGATTGAGAAGGGTAGAAGAGCACGGGCTGACTGGCCATCCCTGGGTTATCTCCTCCCAGTTAGCAGTTGCCATAGCGAAACTTGTTTGGCAAAGTGATAAAGAGAGAGAGGCGCGGGTATAGATCGGCTCCTTTCTACAGCAGCGCATCGCAGCTGAGACGAACAGCAAAACGTGGATGGTGCCACAACCAGGGCAGCAGCAAGTCTATTTCAGTCGGGGACTCTTAGTCTGGTGAAAAACTTCGGCGGGAATTTTCACAGCCTTTGGGCTTCCTGGCAGTTTGTTTATACTCACTATATAAATAAGCCATTTGGGCACTGCTATGGCCTGAATTCCATCCCCGCCCCAGTTCTTATGCTGAAGTTCTAATCTCCAGGACATCAGAATGTCTTTGGAAACAGGGTCTTTGAACAGGTGATTAAGGTGAAATGAAATCATTAGGGTGAGCCCTAATCCAATATGACTGGTATCCTCATAAGAAGAGGAGATAAGGACACAGAGGGAACACCACGTGAGGACACAGGGAGAAGGACCATCTACAAGCCGAGGACAGAGGTCTCAGGAGAAACCAACCCTGCTGACACCTTGATTTTGGCCTTCCATCCTCCAGAATGTAAAATAATATCTTTCCATTGTTTGAGCCACTCAGTCTGTGCCACCTTGTTACGGAAGTCTTAGAAAAGTCACAGGCTCCCCACGACAAAAAGCACGAATACATCGTCCAATCAGTGGAACTGTCCATTCAAAGGTATCCCAGGCCAGATGGATGCCTACTCTTACCTGGGAGTCTCCAGCCAATTTTGTAATTTCTAAATTTTAGTGTTGGGGGTAAAGCCCCAATTCCCCACCCTAGTTTCAACTTTGAAACCAAATGGAATCTAAATAATGCTTGTCTTTCTTGACATCTGCATGCCCTTCCTGAGTGCCTTGTCCACATGCAACCCTCAGGGATGCTTCACGTGCTGGGGATTGAAGGTCTGGAAGAAATGAAACGAGATGGGGCAGAAGCAGCCCTTTGTGCTGATCCACGCTGAGCTGGAAAGGCTTTGACCACGTGACCTTTACATTCTCTCAGAAATCCTGGGAGACACTGAGAGACAGCTGCGGTGGTTCCCACTCCACAGATGAGAAAACTAAGGCAGTGAACAGTGGAATAGCTTAAGACATTCTGTTCCAGCCCTTGATGGTGGGCATTCCCTGGTGCTTGCAAGTAAAGGTGTGTGTATATGTGTGCATGTTCATATGCTAAAATAGCTACCGAAGCGGTGTCCTTGTTTGCAGCCTTCGTCCCTCCAATCTCTCATCTGAGCTGTATTCAGAGGAGGTTCTACACTTTATGTCTGATCTTATCACCCCATATTGAAACCTTCCATGACCCCCCATTGCTCTTAGAGTAAGTCTGAAATGCCCAAAATGACTGAGAAGACCCTGAAATACTTGACCCCATCCCAGCCCTCTGGTCTCATCTCCCTCCACTCACCACCCCACTCCCCTCCAGCAGTGCTGAGCTGCCTTCTCTCCTCACCTTTCCTCTGGAAACATTCTTCTTTCTCCACATCACCTGGCCAGCTCCTTCCCATATGTCAGACTCAGCCTAGGCAAAACTCCTTCCAGGAAGCCCTCTGCAATCCCACAGCTGGCTTCAATGTCCCTCTGTGGATCCCCTGCAACCTCTGCTTCCCTGCTTCTCACCCTGTATTATATCATTGGCTTGTCAGTCTCCCCACTAGAGTGTTAGCTTGGTGAAAACAGCATCTGTGTCGTGCTCTTCATTCTTCCCGCAGGCTGAGTACAGCGCATGGCACATAGTAGATGCTCACTGAATATTAGTTTAAATGAATTTTGAATAGAAGTCAGATATATGGACATGGGGGCAGGAGAACAAGGTACCATCCTTCTCTCACGTTCGGACATTTCCATGGGTAGGACCCAGAAAGAGAAATATTTAAAAAAATACACCTTGACTTTAAGTCAAGTAGAGGTTGACCTTAAATCAACCATCGGTGAAATTTAGCAAAGGACAGTTGTTTGGGTGAAAAAAAAAAAGCTCAAGTTTAACTGAATCCCTTCTAGGAAATTGTTTTTGCAAACCATAATGCTCTGCTCAGAAGTAAAAACTGAGTGTTGCCACTCATATCCCCTTGTCCAAAACTCAGACATGCGGCCACATGTTGCTTCAAGGAAGAGTGGGAAATGTAGTCTTTATTCTAGGCAACCATGTGCTCTATGAAAAATCATTTTACTCTGGAAGAAAGGGAGATTGGATATAGAGGGACAACTGGTAGGCCTTTGCTCAGCATCCTCAGGTATCCATAGCAACCCCTCCTACCTACACAGCCTGCATTCTTTGTCAGAGTTCACAGAATCCCCTGGCATGAGTGACAGCAGCAAGAAGTAACCACGCTTCATCCTAAGACTTCTAGGACCCACTGGGGCATGACATGAGGCATCAGATGGGAAACTGGGAAACTGTAAACCTTTCTTCAAAGCCCCAGTGCCCCTTTGCATCATCTCCCTCTCCATTATCTTGTACCACATTATTTGCAAATTGAGAGGCATCAGGTCTAATGAAGAGATCCCTAACTCTGGTGCAGAAGACCTGGGTTTGAATCTTGTATAAGCCCCTTATCAGCTGTATGGCCTTAAAGCATTTAACTCATCTGTGCCTCATTTTCTCATCTGTAAAATGGGGATTATAAGATCTCATGGGATTGCATTAAGGCGTAAGCAGCTCCAGTAAGGGCTCAGTAAATGGCAGCAACTGTCATCACAGTGCTTCTTTTGGTCACCGGGGTCATTACAGCTGCCTTCTGCATAATCACCCCATAAGTGGAGTTTATTAAAAGAGCCTCCATTCCAGGGCTAAGTCACAGGATTTTCAGAGAATCAATATGTTAAGCCACCCAGTACAAGGAGACAGGCTATAAATAAAATCGAATTCAAGGACTGTCCCAGACGGAACAGACCTGTGTACACCCTGGTTTATCATCTTCCTATTTGTTACTGTTATCGCTATTGCTAATCACAATAGCATTTGTCTGATGCCTCCTCTGTGCCAGGCACCATGCTTTTCAATCCTCACAATATTCCCACACGGCAAGTTTTCTCATTCTTCTTTCACAGGCCAGGAGTCTGTGTTCGGAGGGGAAAAGTGATTTGCCCCAAGTCACCCAGAGCCAGTATTCAGAACCAATTTTAAAACAGTACTTTTTATTTATTCATTTGCTCCTTTTATATTTTATATTTCTTTATGTGAAAAATCTCCTCAAAACCTTAAGAGTAAAAATCACCCATTATCACACCATTTTCTTCTTTTGAAGCCTGTAATGAAAGAATAAGTAAAAGCCATCCCTCCCCCAGAAATAACCACTTCATGCTTATGCAGTTTAATATTCTATAAATTGTCATTCTCACTCTCTTTCAAACAAATCATTTCAAACAGAAGAAGCTAAAACTGCTGTACTAAAACCTGCTGGGAGAAATGGCTTCCACACTGTATATGCCGGCTTCTGCAGGTATCTTTCTTTGGTTCACTTGTTCATTCATTCATTCATCCAGTAAATATGAACCAAGCACCTCATACTTGCCAAGAACTAGTTTGATACTTAGAATACAAAAATAAATAAGACTCAGGCTCTGTCTTGGAAGAGTCATCAGCGCAGATGAGAATACCCATCACCCATTATAACGTGAAATGGAAAGAGGTATACCAAGATGAAGGTCAAAAGTGAGGAGAAGGCCCATGGTAAGAGATGCGTGCATTCAGGATTAGATGATGCATTGACTACAGAGACCAGGACCATGTCATCCCAAGCAGAGGCCAATAGGAGGGAACCTGGAGGACTTTTGTGTGTGGTTAGAACATCAAGGAAAGGGATGGAAAAGTCACCTGGGCCTTAAACAACATTGTTCAATTTGTAGAAATGTTAACGAAAAAGAGAGGCGCCAACATTTTAAAATTCATCATTAAGAATATAACTTGGAAATAAAGGGAAATAAACTACTGATACAGGCTCCGACATGGATGAACCTTGAAAACATGATGCCAGGTGAACGCAGCTCATCAGAAAAGACCATATAGTGCTTGATTGCGTTTATATGAAATGCCCAGAATAGGAAAATCTATAGAGACAGAAAGTAGATCAGTGGTTGCCTGTGGGTAGTAGGGTATGGAAGGAAATGGGGAGTGACTACTAATGGGCATGGGCTTTTGGGTGTGGAGGTGAAGAAAATGTTTCAAAATTGATTGTGGTAATGGTTGCACAACTCTGTGAAAATACTAAAAAACACTGAATTGTACACTTTAAATGGATGAACTGTATGGTATGTGAATTATGGCTCAATAAAACTCTTTTTGAAAAAAAAAGTGCTTAACAGAAAGGAAGAAAAACAAATAACTTATCATTAGAAAATAATATACTTCTGGGAAACATCCAGAAATAAGTATGTGTTCAGGACCAGCTTTTGTTGTCATCGTTGTTTTCCCATGATCTTACTTGAGACAAAGGGAAAATCTACTTTTGAACTGGGTTACCCTTTTTTTTTTTTTTTTTTACATCTTTATTGGAGTATAATTGCTTTACAATGGTGTGTTAGTTTCTGCTGTATAACAAAGTGAATCAGTTATACATATACATATGTTCCCATATCTCTTCCTTCTTGCATCTCCCTCCCTCCTACCCTCCCTACCCCACCCCTCTGAGAGCCGACTGGTCAGTCAACAACCCAGGTCTAACTTTTGGTCTCCCTTGTTTAGAGTTACCTAGAGAACAGTGAGTCTCAAAGCCTGGTCTTCAAACCACCTCCACCAGAATCACCTGGAGTCTGAGTTATAAGTGCAGATTCCTGGCACGACCCAGGCCCGGTGAGTCAAAATCTTGGGACAAGAATCCCAGGAATTCGGACTTTAATTTGGATACGCACCAAAATTTGAAGACCTCTGCTCTAGACTATGATTCCTCCATTGCACGATGGTGGCCCCCAACTGTTTTCTGTGTCTGAGCTGATTCTAAACAGTTACCCAGACCACTGAGGCCATGGAACCACATCAAGACATACTTGGTGTGGAAGAATCTTTGCAAAGAGATACGAAAAGACATGTAAACTGTGTGCATGACTAACAGATGAGGTGTGAGAGGGTGACTGAGTCTGAATGGACCAGTGGAAGGCTTCACAGAACACGCTCAGGACAGGAAGACACGCATGGCCAGGAAATGGAGCATTTCAGATTTGGGACTGGCCAGAGCTAGGATTCCAGTCCCAAATCTGATTAGCTGGATGACCTCAGATTTCACTCCTGTAATCTCAGTGGTGGGCTGCATCACCCAAGAACATGCCAGCCTGCCCTTTTCCCACCATCTGGATTTCTCCAATCTGCAGTGTATCCTTCTGACCTCCATGACTTGGCCTCATCACTTCTCCCTAAGATGCAATCTCTTCATAAGTGAAATGATGGCTTTGGTTCTCTCCTGGCTCTGATGTTACGTCATAACAAGATCAGAGGACTTCAGGGGAAGATTAGGAAGGCCTCTACCATGTACCCAGAATTAAAACAAGAAAGGATATGACCAGCATTTTTCGAGATCCAATTTTATGAAGTCTAATTTACATATGATCAAATGCCCCCCATTTTAAGTGTACATTTTGGTGAGTTTTAACAAACACAACCTCTGTCCTCACCACAATAATCAAAATATGGAGTATTTCTGTCTCTCCAAAAAGTTCCCTGTGTTCGTTACCCGACAGCCCCTCCTCAGTGTTTTCTATCACTAGAGATTACTTTGGTCTTTTCTAGAATTTCAAGTACTGGAATCATCCAACATGAACTCCTTTGTGTGTAAAACCTGGAGATCCATCCATGCTGTGTCATGCATGGGTAACGCCTTTCTTCTCTCGCCAGCTTTGCTGTCATGGTTCTGATAGAAGGCAAACATCACTTCCTAGGAAGTACCTCCCCTGACCCAGCCAAGCCTATGATTTGCTCCCACACACCACGTACCCCACCACTGTAGCCCTCGCCACTAACAATGGTCTTCTCAAAGGCTTCCCAAGGGTGCCCCTAGGAAACCCCAAGTTTGTGGGTATTCCCACTACTCAGGATGTCACTGCATTATTTCTAATGTCCTGGCCCCTGATTTTAATCTGATGGTTAGTTTATCATTATGTCCTAGTGGCTCCTTGCAGAGGGACTCTTGCAGTTGCTACGTTCCAAGCCCCTGTTTAGTCTGCTAAATGGAGGGCCCCTTTCTCATGCCCATTCTCCAGCCAGAAGGTTCCATGCAGATGGTCGCTCCTAAGTAAATGAACTTCTAGTTCCTCTTGTCCTATACCTTATCAATAAGGAGATGTTGAAGCTTATGGGGCAGAAATACATGGGCAGTTCACAGCTAGAGATTGGTCTTTATGATCTTAGAAGTCCTATGACCCTAGGAATTCAGTTCAAGACGTTAGCTTGAGTATTCAGAAGGGCTCCCATTCCAATCATCTCCATTGTCATCTTACATGTATTTGTGTGGCTGGTTGGTTACTGTCTCTTTCCGCCACAGCACAGCAGGCTTCAGAGGGTGGGAACTGTTCTGTTCTGGCTCCCCACCCCATCCTCCATGCTTCCCACACTGCACAGAAGGTACGTCACAGGGAAGTGTTGACTGAGCCACTGAAGGGGAAGAAAGAAGTAAAAGAGTAAAGGAAGGGAGGGAAGGAGGGAGGGAGGAAGACCAGACCACATCATTGGGGCTCCTCCCGTAACACTTGTAAGAAAGGGAAATCTGATGAAAGAGAACATCAAACACTCCTTTACTTACAACGTGGTATTTTGTACTGTGGCCCCCTCCCTGCGAAAGACATGCTCAAGCCCTAAACCCTGGTACCTGTGAATATGACCTTATTGGGAAATGGGGTCTTTGCCAGTAAATATGAGGTTATCCTGCAGTAGGTTGTACTCTAAATCCTGTATGACTGGTGTGCCGAGAAGAAGAGAAGAGACACAGACACTCAGGGAGAGGCCATGTGGTGACAGAGGCAGAGACTGGAGTGACGCATCTACAAAGCAAGCAATGCCAGGGCTTGCCAGCAACACCAGAAGCTGGGGATAGGCCAGGAAGGACCCTCTAGAGCCTTCAAAGAGAACACGAAGGCTGACACCTTGGTTTTGGGCTTCTCGCTTCCAGAACTGTGCAAGAATAAAGTTCTGTTGTTTTGAGGCACCCAAGTTTGTGATCGTGTGTTACAGCAGCCCCAGGAAGCTGATACATACACCCATCATATGGGATCGTAACTGCCCGTTTGCTGGTCTGTCTTCCCTGCAGAATGCAGAGCCGTGACTCGTGCATCTCTGCAGCCCCAGGACAGAGACAGTGCGGTGCCCGGCAGAGCTGTTGCTTGGTCTCCACTCCCTGAGTGGATAGAAGGGACGGGCTGGTGGCGGCTCCGAGGGACCCCCTCAGCCTCTCTAGCAGCAGTGTTTGCATCCTCTCCCTGGGAAACCAGCTCAATTGCACCACTCCTGCCCACGACCAGGTGGGATTCCTCCTTTGCAGAAAATGAACCAGAGGAGTGACCCTAAGTAATTGCATCCCAGCCAGGATTGAGTTTGAAAAACAAACACACTTCCTTTCAGCTACTTCCCCTCTCCCCCCACCCGCCCCAGAGACCTCTTAGCTAGAGAAAGCCTCACCACCAACCCACTCCTCTGTCCAATAAAATTCTTCACATTGACACAGAGCAGAATAGCTCATCAAGGACAAGGTTTGCAGGTGACTGAGCTGTACTGAGAATCACAGTTCATTGATAGAAAATAAACTCCAATTAACAATCTCAGTTGCTTGTTTCACTTCCTGGCTGCTCATTTTTCACTTGTGCTGCTGCTGCTGACACCACCGCCAGCATCTTTGTGGAGACTTCAGACTTGGAGGCCCTGGGGAAATGTGTGGGTCTTTGTTCTTAACCTATGCAGGGGACTTGCGTTCTGGGAGGTGAGGTCTGAACATTGAGGACGTGTGGTTGACACGTTGATTCCCTCTCGTGTGTGTACCAGGCACCAGACCACCCCCTTTACATATCTGTCACATGTGGGCCATTGGTCCCATTTAACAGATGAGGAAACTGAGGCTCGAAGGGGTTAAGGATTTTCTGTCCCAGAGAATGCTACCCTTTTCCCTCCAGTTGCCCAAGCCTGGGCATCATTCTTAATTCCCAAATCATCTATTACTGTTTTCCTTTGGTCTACAAATTAGGTCTCAAATCCACAAGCTTCTCTCCATCCCCACTGCCCCTACCCTGGTCTAGGCCATTATTACTCAACAAGCAATTATTGGTTGCCTGTTCCAAGCACTGGGGATACATGAGAAAACAAAAGTGGACAAGATCCTGAGCTTCGAGGAGCCTTCATTCTCGTGTTCCCTTGCCTAGATGCCAGAGCCTCCAACCTGTTCTCCCTTGTCTCTCCTCCCCAACAAACCATTACCCACAGTGCAGTTCACTTTCCCAAAATAAAACTCTGATCAGGTCATTCCCTCTTACAATTGTCTGAAGCGTTCCAATTACTTTGAGGATTAAGGTCTATCCCCCTTGATGTGATTTACAAATCCCTTTCGTGACCTGGCCCTCGCCATCTCTCTGGAGAGTCACACCACACACTCCGTATTCTACTTTCCTTCATATGAACTTTTCTGAGTTTATTTCAGAGTCTAGATTCCTCTGGCTTCTACACATTGGGCTTCCTTTGCCTGGCATATGGTTCCCCTACTCTATGTCCCACTCATTCTTCAATTTCAGACTAGACATCACTTCCACTGATGCTTTCCCTGACCTTCTACCCTGCCCAGACTACACTGGGGCTTCTGCTATGTGATCTCATAGCATTGGTCTTCCCACATCCTAGCACGGGTCACACTTTACGATCTTTGTCACTAGATTGTACCTTTGAAGACAGGGATAGCGTCTGCCCTGCTCATCATTGAATCCACAAACCAAAGCATCCCTTGATATTTGTTTGTGGAATGAATGAATGAATGTTAAAGAAGTGCCAGGTCTCAGGTTCATAGCCAGTAAGTGGCAAGAATGGGATTTGAACTCCAAACCCACGCTCTTAACCACTGTAACCCACTGTGAGGGATGTGGTCAGAACATACCATCATTATCATAAATCTTCCTGATCAAAAGCAGAGACTTGGGCTTCCCTGGTGGCGCAGTGGTTGAGGGTCCGCCTGCCGATGCAGGGGACGCGGGTTCGTGCCCCGGTCCGGGACGATCCCACATGCCGCGGAGCGGCTGGGCCCGTGAGCCATGGCCGCTGAGCCTGCACGTCCGGAGCCTGTGCTCCGCAACGGGAGAGGCCACAACAGTGAGAGGCCCGCGTACCACCAAAAAAAAAAAAAAAAAAAAGGCAGAGACTTAAGCTAAGGAGACAGGGAAGTGGATGACACACAAGATATGGTGTGAGTGTTTCATCATCTTAGGTCTTGGGAATGATCAAGTTTCTGCCTTGTTATCAAGGGAATGGCAGAAACACAGAATATCCAAATGAGGATGGATCTGAGATATTACCTTGTCTTTTAGGCCTAAAGGAATTGAGGTCCAGGGTGGAGAGGATGCCCTTCTCCAACTTGTGCATAGTAAGAGGCAAGTTCTGGCCTGGAACTCCAGGTTTCTTGACACCAGATGCCATGCTTATATCATGAGCATAACCAAAGCTGGAGGAGGTCTAAGTGCTTAGTCATCAGGAAGGGGTCAAAATCCAGAACATCCTCAATTTGCTCCTGTGCATCAGACCTGTGACTGTGGAGGAGCGGTTTTACTTCTTGATGGAAAATTCCTTTCTAAGAAGGAAAGGTGAATATTGACATCACTGGGGTTAGCACAGGAACCACTGCGTGTCATTTCAGGAAAACCAAGTGACTTTTATCTTAGTCATCCCCCGGCAGGGAAGAGAAGGAGAAACAGAAAGGAAACCTGACCTACTGGTGGGGCTACTTACGTCCACCTCCACTGGGAGGAAATGGGGGTAGGGGTATGTGGGCAGACTGAGTCAGCCCGTCCGTCAGCTGTGTGCCAGGCATGCTAAGCACATTACAAGCCTTGTCCCATTAAATTCTAACAACCCAATGGGACATATGCCCATAGTTGTACAACTAGTAGGTACTGAGTTGGGACTGGAGTCTGATGTCAAGCCTGGGATTCACAAACAATGTGCTATGTTGACTCTCAGACATCAGAGTTGTTGGCCAAGGGTGGCTGGATGACCACTGATCAAATACTGCCTTTTTTAGAACTGTGTCATCTTCCCTACCCCAGGGGAGCCCCAGAAAAAATAAGAATGGCTTCCAACATCGCTCAGAGAAGCCCACAGCTTGGAAATGCCTGAGGATCATGAGCAATGGAAAAAGTACTCACTTTACACATTCTAGAAAGTTCTCATTCATTGAGAACAATGAAAACAACTGCTAAGCATCTACTATGTGCCAAGCACTGTGCTTTCCACAGATAACCTCAACTTGTATGAGGCTGACCCTGGGAGATCATTATTATCTCCATTTTTAAAATTTTATCCAAAGCACCTTGAAAGAGGTCAGGTGATGTGAACAAAGCCAGAGTAGTGGCTAGGGGTAGGATTCAAGCTTAGAGCTGCCCTTCACCATGATGGGATGCCAAGTTGCCACAGCATGACCACCAACCCAGTGGTAGCACCTGGGGAAAATATAGTGCTTTGAGGTCCAGGGTCCTGATTTCTGTGTCTTGACTTCATCTGTCAGAAAGCACCTGCCTCCCATGGGGATTTGAAGATAAAATCAGGCAACATCAAAACACAGTGGAGGTTTGCACCATATAAATGTAGGCTCTTTTGCTCTGCTTTGAATTATTATTATTCATTGTCCTTGGAGAGAAATGAAGGAGGGAGAAGCAATTTGTTGCTAAATCCCCAGCTGGAGAAAGATATAACTTAGAATGAAATTGGTTGGGGAGGGGGTGTTCACTCTCCTTCCTCAGGCTGAGACCTCTTGCTTTCAGTTGCATAAATGCAGATTCCTGGGAAGCAAACATGCAGTCACTAATAGCATTTGCTGCCTCTTGCCCTGGAGTGAGCTCACCACCACTCACCACCACTCCAATCTTCCTGCATCCTTCACTCACTCCCAGAATCCTTGGTAAGATTAAAATTGTAGAGACGGTAAAATTCAATAACTGTTTCTATGACATCTAAAGACCAAGTATCAGCTCTTTTTTCCCAGCAGCAGTATCCTGCCCAGAGACTCCAAAGCAAGAGAATGGGCTGCTTAGCGTTCCCTCAACAGCTACAAACCAGGCTCGGGAGCCAGAGAGTTAAACTGTGGCCCTTCAAGTTAACTGATGTAAGCCTCCCTCAGTTTCCTCATCTGTAAAATGGGGACAATAATGGTGGCCTCCTCCTGAGATTTTTATTGGGATTCAAAGAGCTGACTCATTTTAAAACCTTTACAAGAGGCTGGCATGATGCAAACATTCTATAAGTGGCAGTGAGGGGTTGGCACGACCTGCATTCAGATGGCTTAGAGGTTAAGGTCCTGGCTCTGGGGGTAGACAGGCCTGGATTCAAATCCCAGTGGTCCATTTCCTAGTTGCGTGACACTGGGCAAGTTGGTAACCTCTCTGGCGTTGTTTTCTCTTCTGTAAAATGTGGGAGGCCTGGGGGAAGGGGAGACGACAGTGCCTACGTCAAAGGGCTGTTGTGAGGATGAAGTGAGTGACTATGCCAGGCACGTGGTAAGTGTGTGCATGAGTCCACTAGGGCAGCCATAACAAAATACCACAGACTGGGCAGCTTAAACAGCAGACTCTTTTCTCAGCGTTCTGGAGGCTAGAAGCCCATGATCAAGTTGCTGGAGAGTTCAGTTCCTGGTGAGACCTCTCTCCCTGGCTTGCAGACGGCCGCCTTCTCTCCTTGTGTTCACATGGCCTTTCCGCTGTGCACTCGGAAGGGAGAGAGAGAGACAGAGAGACAGAGAGACAGAGAGAGACAGAGACAGAGAGAGCAGGTGCCTCTTCCTCTTCTTATAGGGCACAAGCCCTAGTGGATTAGGGCCCCATCCTTATGAAGATTTACCTCCCTGAAGATCTTCTCTCCAAGTACAGTCACATGGGGGCTAGAGCTTCCACATATGAATTTTACTGGGACACAATTCAGCCCATAACTGTGTTCAAACAACACTAACCATTTTGAGCAGTGCATAAACTGAGCAGTCCATATTTTAGTTCCATAACTGGAACTAAAATATAAAAGTAGAAAGCTGATTATATGTTTCTCCTGCCCTCTGCATTTCCCCTCCAGCTGCTGAGGAACAGCTGTGGTCACCCCTTCTGGACATGCCATGTCCTCCCCCAGGCATGGATGCTTCTAATAACTCAGACCTTCAGTGTTACTGTCACTACTGATGTGGAATCTGTTTTCTCCTTTCTTGACTCCGTCATTCACTGAACTACCTGAAAATCAATTTCTCTGCCCCTAGCAGCTGGTGGCTTTGCCAGGAAGCAAAATATTTTACCAGCAGCAGGTGGGGCAACTGGGGATTCCTGTCTAATACCAGGGAATTTGGGGGCCCCAGAGATCCACAAATTCCATAAGAATCCTCAAGAGGGGCTTCCCTGGTGGCGCGGTGGTTGAGAATCTGCCTGCCAATGCAGGGGACACAGGTTCGAGCCCTGGTCTGGGAAGATCCCACATGCCACGGAGCAACTAGGCCCGTGAGCCACAACTACTGAGCCTGCGCGTCTGGAGCCTGTGCTCTGCAACAAGAGAGGCCGCGATAGTGAGAGGCCCGTGCACCGTGATGAAGAGTGGCCCCCCCGTCGCTGCAACTAGAGAAAGCCCTTGCACAGAAACGAAGACCCAACAGAGCCAAAAATAAAATAATAAAAAAATTTAATTATTAAAAAAAAAAAGAATCCTCAAGAGAAAAAAAATATTGTGTTAGAGTTCTGCTTTACAGTTTTACTAGTACAGTAACAACTAATATTTGTTGAGTACCTACTATGTAGTATCTGCTAAGCAGTGTCTGAGAGCTTTACATGGGTCACTTCATTCAACTTTCTTAATAGTTCCATGGCAGCGAATCTCAGTGGGGGCAGAGGAGAGGGGCTGTGCCTCCCAGGAGACTTTTGGCCATGTCTGGAGGCATTTTTGGTCGTCAACCCTGGGGTTGGGTGTGGGGAGACTACACGCTGCCATCTAGTGGGTGGAGGCCAGGGATGCTGCTCAGCAGCCTGCAACGCACAGGGCAGCCCAAATGTCTGACCCGACGTGTCAATAGTGCCAAGGTGAGAACTCTGCTCTGTAAGGTACTCTTAGTATCTCTGCTTTACAGGCAAGGACACTGACTGTCAGAGGAATGAAGCAACCAGCTCCAAATCACAGAGGAGGCAGGGTCTGAGCCCAAGTCTGATGGATTTCAGAGCCTCTCTCTCAACCACAGACCTATGAACAATCACGCTTATGCATCAAACATAATGTTCTGTCTTCGTTAGAGCCATTGGTGTCTCTCAGACTCTGGGACCATGGGCGGACGCCACACTTTGTTACAGACAGGCTGCTTGAAACAACTCTGCAGTGTGCTAGCACTAGGGACCAGCTCACACTTGATTCCAAAGCATCCTTGAGCTCTCAGACACAGATACCCTTCACAAAAGAAACTCTGATTCATGGATTTGCCAACTGTTTTTCCCCCCAGCTGCAGCTGATATAGGTATTTCCAGCTATAGATTATATTGAGTCTTTGGAACTGAAAAACGGGAAATCAGCTTCAGGTGCTGAGCTAAAGAAAGAAGGAGTTTTAGAAGAAGGAGAATGATTTGCTCTAACTCTCCGTATTCACCCTCACGCTTCAGATCAAAAAGTAATTGCCAATTGTTGTCATGTTAAAAGAAATGTAACTGTGTAGGTCAAACTTTCTGATTTCTTATTCAGGGAAATTTTCCATTCCCCAGCTCTCAGCAAAAAGCCCAAATCTAAGAAGGCTGTACTGCCAAAAGGGGCTCAGAAAACACAAATGATTTTCTTTAAAAACTCTTTTGTCCATCAGAAAGCAAGCAACTGGATCAGACTAATTATTTCCCAACAAAGACATAAGATTTCCTTTTCGCATCTGCTTGCTTTGTGCTATCAAAGGAGCATTTTTTAAAAATGTATTCTGGACAAGAAAGATCAAAAGAGAGGCATGAGTCCAGAGCAAATAATATTTTTTCAGATTATTTCCAGTTGAATTTGCTAAAATCTGTCGTATTTTACTCCTTGTCATTATTTGAAATCTTCACCTTGAGTTACAGCTGGTGGGGGATAGGAAGGCACTCCCGTTAATGATGCTGGGTAGCAGAGGATGAAAAAGGGAAAGACAGGCCCCGGGGTGGCTGATGAATAAAGGGAAGAAGAAAGAGGTGACTGTTTTATCTCAATAATGTTATCGATGCCCTCGTCTGTATTAGAGGTGTAGAGAGATTACACATGTGAACGGGATGGGGATTATTCCAAAGGAAAATCAATGTTTGGATTAAAATGTGTTTATGAAGTTATGTCAAGAGAGCTTCTTTTATCTCTTGCCTCAGGATTACCCTAAGAGGCCCGTGCACATGAATGCTACCTCACCTTTCCCCTAGCATACTTGAACACTGCAGGTTAGCCTTGGGAAAGGGAGAAGTGCCCTTTTAAAGACGGTGATGCAAAAATGAAAATAACCACAGTGAAAGCCAATGTTGATTGAGCTGTGTGTGCCAGATACTCTTCCAAGCTCTTTGTATGTATTAGTTCATTCTAATAGCCTCAGAAAGTGGGTATTACCACTATCTTCATTTTAGAGATGGAGAAACTGAGTCTCAGTTGTAGGTAGAGGTGTCATGGTTAAAAGCTGGGGTCTGTCTATAAGTGCAGGCTGCCTCAGTTCAGATTCCGATTCTGCATTCACTAGCTTTGTGATCTTGACCAAACAGAGGTCAAGTTACCTTCCTGAGTCTCAGTTTCCTCATCAGTAAAATAAAGATGATCATGATGATACCTATCTAATTGTCATGGGATTGTTTTAAGGATGAAATGAGATAATCCAAGAAAAGTACTTAGCATCCTGCCTCTCAAAGAGTACCTGTCAGTACATATGAGCTGTCTTTATGATTCATATTTCAGAACTGATGGTTAGTTCATTATTTTAATTCTCAAGGAGATGTAGACTCAGTCTGGCTCCATGGAAAGATCTTTACATTTAAGCATATCTAACTTCTAATGCCTGCTCAGCTCCTGTGTGACCCAGGGCAACTCAGTTGACCTCTCTGAACCTCAGGTGTGTGAGGAAGAGTCTAGTCCAGTGGTGGCCATGTGTTAGGTAATGTGTACTCTTTGTTTATAATGAATAAAAGGCATCTTTCTTTTTTAATTGAAGTATAGTTAATTTACAATGTTGTGTCAGTTTCTGGTATACAGCAAAGTGACTCAGTTTTATATATATATTCTTTTTCATATAGTTTATCACAACATCTTTCTTTTTAATCTCAAGACTCTCCTTCCCTTTCTCTGTCAGTCTCCGTCATTCCTCGGCCTCTCCCAGCCCTGAGCTGACCCTGAACAAGCTCTGGCAGGGGGCCTGGAATTCAACTTGGAGTCCTGTGTCTGTCCTTTGCCACAAGGCCCAGGATGCATGTTGACCCCCAGGGCAGTCCTTCCAACAAACCCATGCCTGTTTTCCTGTCACTCCATCCCCCCAGGAGGATGAGCGTCTCCCTGTATTGTTGAGTCTATGACCAAGAGCTTGGTCTTAGCAGCCCTCTGACCATGGCCCCTCTTCCATGTCCCCGAGCTGTTAGCCAAAGTCCTATATGAAGTCCAGAACCCAAAGTCACCACCTACCAGGTGCTTTTGAGTCAAACAGACATGAGTTTAAATCCTGACTATGGCCGATCAAGTCATTTCACCTCTCTAAGCCTCAGTTTCCTTACTTGTGAAATGGAAATAATAAGCCCTGTAACTTATGGGGCTGTTGAGAGGATTAAACACAATACTGTATGTAAAGCATTTAGGACAGTATCTGGTTCATGGTAAATTGTCAATAAAAGTTAGTCACTTCCTGTGGACACTTTTCATAATTCAACCCTCACATCCCCACTCAGATCAAACCCCTTGCACATCATCTGCAGCAGATACAGCTCAAGTTCACCGCATCTCTTTCATGCCAGGTTAGTTCCCCAGCTTGAGTCCTTTATACTCCTGACACATACTCCCTTTCTGTCAACTCCCCTCAGAGGTTCTTGCATAACCCAGTAAAGCTTCCACATTTTACATCTCACTGTCACCCAGCCTCTTGGTTCCTCTAGACTGTGCAATTTAAAGACTGCTTAGAACTTTCCAGGTACCAAACGATTGTCCAATATTATTAGGAAGACAAGCAGGTCTGGGGCAAGAGACACCCTCAGCCTGAGTCAACACCACATCATTCCCCTCTCATTAGCAGAGTATCCTGGCTTCTCACAGTTCTCTGGTGAGACTCTGTACTCCTCAGAACTTTTTGGGTTGCAAGTGACAGAAACCCAACTCAATTTAGCTTAAGCAAAAAGGCTTTCATTAAAGGTCCAGAGGGTAGTTTGGCTTTGAGCAAGACTTGATCCAGAGTCCAGGAGACACAGCATCAAGAATCTACCTCCATCTCTCTACTCTTTCTTTCTTGTTGGCTTCATTCTCAGACAAGCCCCTCCCTTTTCATAGTAAAGATGGCAGCTCCAGGTAACACTCCTACCAGCTTAATATCCCAGTGGAAAGAGAACCCCTTTTCCCAATGGCTCCAACTCAAGTCCCCAAATGGAGTCTCTTTGGCTCTGATTTGGTCGTATTTTTACCCAACCAGACTTGGGTCCATTTGCCTACATGCAGTAAAGCCAATCTACTGACACTGGGTTACAGTGAAGGAAAGTGTAGCATTTATTACAAGGCCAAGCAAGGAGTACCAGCAGCTAACGCTCAAAAGACCCAAACCCCCCAATAGATTTCAGGGAAAGATTTTTAAAGACAGGGTGCGTGATCAGCTCATAGACATTCTTCTGATTGGTTGGTGGTTAGGTAATCGAGAGTCAACACCATCAACCTTCTCGTTCCAACCAGGCTGGGGTCTACAGGCTTGTGGGCAGCATGCAGTTAACTTCTTCCACCTGATGGGGATTTCAGTATCTGCGAAACAGCTCAAGGGTATGGCTCAGAATATTATCTATAGCCCTTTGATATCTATATCATATTATCTATAGCCCTTTGATATCTATATCATATTATCTATAGCCCTTTGATATCTATATCAAAGTCCTTGACTTTGTTTAATAGCTAAACACTTATTACTTTGTCTTGCTTGACTGTTTTCCTTTGTTGCTGCATTTTCTCACTTCTCTGATTACATGTGCCATTTGAGGAGGACCTAGGAGGCTGAAGTTCCTAGGAGACACCAGTCTGTCCCGGGAAGGCCCCATAGGGTCCCGCTCATTTACAACACAGTCATCCCTTACCCAATCACTGTGGCCAGGGAGACAGTATGTACTGATTGATCAGATCTGCATTGCATGTCCATCCCTGGAGCTGAGGGAGAGTCAGTGTCCCTCAGAATACCTGGGCTGAGTGTGGAAAGGCTGATTCCCTGAGGGTCAAGTGGGCATCCGATTAGAAGGAAGAAGACTGAATGCTGAGGATGCTGAACAGAAACAAAGATGCCCAAACTGGTTGGGAGTTATAACAACCTCATAGGACACTCCGAGCCCAGAGTCAGGATTGGCTCAGCTCTACTCAAGACATGGTCCCGTGGATCAATCAGAGACAAAGCCTGGCTTCAGTCTTCGCTTGGCATTACTCTCCCCACCAGCACAGTCCCCTTCTTCTTTCAGCTGTCAAGCCTCCACCTCCCAGCACACATCTGGCTCGTGCTTATCCTGCAACCTGCTGTTGACACCTTGTGACTTAATTCCCACAGATGGATGTCTGCGTTTAAGAGCATGCCTTATTGTCACTGAAATCATAGGATGCTAAAACCTTTATAAATTGATATGCCAGACAAGAGGGAGGCAAAAATGAATGCTAAGTTTCCTTGCATAATACTCTGTGGGATGTGTTTTTCCCCCTAAGAATATTTTAGCATTAATTAAGATAAAAAATGATATATGCTGAAAGACAATTGAATCTGTTCTTGGTTAAAAATGGCCTCGTTGGGTAAAAATAGTACCCAAATTATAGCATATAAAGATGCAGGGGGAAAAATACTGTAAACCTATAACATGATTAAAATAGAAATGCAAACCGGTAATGATGAGGCCTCAGACAGATCTGGGGGAAGAAGGGAAATACGAGGAAGAAGCAAGGCGTGTCATCAGGCTTAATTTATTCACCTCCCTCCGGGATCCTCTTCACTGTGCTTCTCATTAGTAATAACCACCATTTATCATGGCATGGTTAACATATGTTTTCAATGAAAGTGGTGTTGTTATTACCGTTTTCTAAGCGAGGAATCTGAGCTTTAGAGAGTTTAAGTCAAGGTCACCCAGGTATAGAATGGCAGAACCAGGCTTTGAACCAGGTTAACTTAACTTCCCAGCTCTCTGTGCTACCTGACTCTCCCCATGGTCCCCTCTCTGAGGGTCCCCCATGTCATCTAACCAGCTCATCTCTTCAGGGTAGAGTAAGAATAAAGCTCATAGCTCACACGTCACATTTATGATGTGCCAGGTGCTGTTATAAGCTTTTCACATGTATTGGCTTACTTCACCCTCACAACAATGTTGGGAGATCATTACTTTCATGACCCTCATTTTACAGATGGGGAAAGTTGAAGTTTGCCCACGTCAGACAGTGGTGGGAGCTGGAATTCAAGACAAGTGACTGGCCTCAGACTCTGCACTTTTTACTGCCATTTGTACTGTTCTTCCTTTCCTCTGGGGAGCCATTTGCGACCTCCGATGTCATTTTCCCCAGAGTTTCTGCAGGGATGACTATCTACAGCATCTATCTGGGTATATTTTAGGAGGGGATTTTTTTTTTTTCTTGTGGTACGCGGGCCTCTCATTGTTGTGGCCTCTTCCGTTGCAGAGCACAGGCTCCGGACGCGCAGGCTCAGCGGCCATGGCTCACGGGCCCAGCCTCTCCGCGGCACGTGGGATCTTCCCAGACCGGGGCACGAACCCGTGTCCCCTGCATCGGCAGGTGGACTCCCAACCACTGCACCACCAGGGAAGCCCAGGAGGGGATATTTTTATGTATTTGTCTAATAGCTACCCTGTAAGTCTGAAAATTCCTTGAGAGTCAGGAGTTTCTAGAATTTCTCCCATCTCTCCCTTAATATTTCTGGTTAATGCCTTGCCCATGATAAGGTTTCAGGAGTGTTTGACAAGGAAGGTGATGGAGGCTAGTTAATTTTGCTCCCTTCCATGGCTGCCATCTGCATGCTGAGAGCCAAGAGGTCATTATTCTCAAGTGGATCTTTGTGTAGGGGGAGACTGGGCAAGGATGATGGACGGCTTTTCACAAAGCCACCTGGGCCTGGAGGAAGAATTCAAAGCTGTGTCAGGGTTTCTTCTCAGGTACAAATTCATGAATTCATACATTGTCTCACCTATTCACTTATTTATTCAATCCTCTCTTCACCGATTCCCTCAGTTACTTGTGCATTCACTCAACAGTTACTGAGCAGCTGCATTGGGCCAGATGCTCTGTTTGGGCCTTGGGAATAAAATGGTGCAAACAACCTCATCTCTCCTCACCCAGGTGGACAGAGGAATGATGAAAGAGTGGCTCCCAGCTTAGCCAGGGCGTCAGGAAAGTAGCACTATTAGCTATTAATTTCTGCAGGCTCCAAGTCCTGCAAACTCGAAGCTGTAGCAGGAAATTGAAGGCCCATCTCGTGTCTTTGACTTTGCTCATGGTGGGAAGGTCAATTCTCAGCACAGCCGATGCATGAGGTCCACAGCCCTTGCTGCAAAGTTCCGGTTGTAAGGTGGCAGGCTCAAAATCCCTCTTCTCCCTGCATCATTTTTGGACCTCATGAACCTCTGCGTCTGATTTTCTTCCTGACAAGAGGGTGGTGTGTGAGCTTCCTCTCAGCTACCTTTGGCTTCTCCAAGCGAATGTTCTTTTTGTCTCCACAATGACAACAGCTTGATTGGATTCTGAGAATTATATTACTTTCCTTTCAACTAGTTATCACGCGCCTACTGTGTGTCGGAAAATCTGCATGTGTTATCTTTCAGATGGGTGCTGTTAGTGCCTGCTTAGAAGTGGGGAAACCCATGAGCCTTGTACAAAACGATTTAAACAATTTAGGTAAGTATAAGGCAACTCAATAACCAAAAATGTTACTTTTATTTATCTTGAGTTTCCTTATATGTATCTGTTCTGAGTTGGTGGTAATGTTTTCACAGCTCTCTCTCTCTCATATAATATATATATATATATACACACATTATATATAATTTAACATAAATGGAATTATCACAAATGCTTTTTTATTGTGCACACTTTTTTAACGTGTAGATCTGTGTATATACATGCCTCTCTCTGCGTATTATATGTATTGCTTTTCATAATTAGAGGCACAATGTATGCCTTAATGTTTGTAGAGCATTAAGCAATATAGAAATGTATAAGTAGGACATGAAAGTTCTCCCAAAATCCTTTCCGCCCCTCCGGTTTGGTAAGAGCTCCTGGATTTAGGCAGGCTTTTCTATCATCATTAGGACAAATTAGCCAACCAGAGAGGCATATTTTCAGCAGTTAGAATGAACACTTCTTTTTTTTTTTTTCCTTTCCTCCCCTTCCATCTTTTTCCTCTCCCCAGGTAAACAATGCCAGGAAGCAAGGTGTATCTTTTCCTACCTTTGTCCATGTTCATCTAAATACTGATATATGCAAACATTTGTTCTAGCAAAAGAGGTTTTGTGACATACATTTTCTACGTCTTGCATGTGTCATGAACTAGAAAACACAATTCAGTGCTTGCATTCTAATAAATTTATAGATTTACTGCAGCATTCCTTTTTTTTTTTTCCCCCTGACCAGGGATTGAACCCGTGCTCCCTGCAGTGGAAGCACGGAGTCTTAACCACTGGACCACCAGGGAAGTCCCCAGCATTCATTTTAATGGCTGCATAATGGTCCACAGTTTGGGACATCATCGGGTATTGTCTTTTCCCCAGCCCAGCTTTTTACCACTGGAAAGCATCAGGCACAGAACTTGTGGGTGTCCCCCTTCCCCAGGCTAGCCTGGAGATGGGCAAGACCAGGGAACTCTATTTCTTTTCTATGCCCCTCAAGTCTCTGCTTCTGACACTGAAAAGACTCTCTTCTTCTTTTTGCTGTCCTACCCTTTCTCCTGACAGAAGGCTTGGCTGAGGGAGGTGAAAAACAAAGGCAATGAGAGTGGGGAAGCAAATGAGGGAAAAACATGTTTCTGTTTCAAAAGTATTCTTCCCTCCACACAAGTAAAATAATTTTATGGCATTTTGCAGTTTGCAAAGCCCTTTCTACTTTGTATTTGAAATGCACACTCACCTTCATGTTCCCTCTTCCCTCATCCTTAAAGACCCAGTCTAGCTGTCACTTGGCCAGAAAGCCTTTGCAGGTCTACACAGCAGGCCCAAGCGCCTTGGGTTCCCCCACCCCCATCCAAGGAAGTGTCTTGAGAAACACGCGAGTGAAATTGACATGATTTGGGGGATATACCTTTTTTGTTATGAAAAGCTTCAAATTTTTACAAAAAGAGAAACAACAGTATAATAAATGTCCACATACCCATCACTGAGAAACACTCTAAGTGAACACACTCTAACTTATTTAAAAAAATACAAACCTCTTACGAATTCTAGCTAATTTTGGAAACTCACAACATACCACTTACCGGAACTGACATTTGGGTCTCCTAAAATCCCTGCCTTTGGAGAACCTTGTCAAAGAAAAAGAGCTGGATAGTAGTTAAAGCCGTAAAAATAGATTTCATTCAGGACTATTGCAGTAGGAGAAAAGAGATCTCAGTGTAGAACTGGGCTCAATTCTGAATTCAGAATGGACAGGTGGGGATTTGTGGCCAAGGAGCAGGGTGGGGGTCAATGGATGGAAGGTTACTAAGAAGAAACATCAGGGGTAAGGGGGGATTTCTGGCTAAACCGATTTGACAGGATTCTTGCTAAAGGCAGATCAGGGTGACCAGACATCACCTGGAGGACCGTGGGGGATGAGGAATTTGATCAGATATCAAGGGTGATCAGATGTTGGAGCTCGGGGTTCAGTCTAAACCAACCTAATCAGGTTTCTTGCTAAAACAGGGCAATGAAGAGGTGAACACAAAAGGCCAAGGTCAGGGATTAGTTGAGAAGAGGGCTCAGAGGAGCCTGAATGAAGTTTGGTCAAGGAGAGAGTCTGCGTCAACCTTCAGGCCACGTTTTGGGAGGTGATGTAGCGTGGGTACCACTGCATGCATTCATTGCATCCATCCATCCATCATCCATCCCTCTTCTTGCAACAGCCCTCACTTTTCATTTTGGATCAACACTCCCCCCACTTTTAGCCCAAGTGATTCAAGTGGGGCTGCTTCTCCTGCAGTGGCGAGGAAACATTTGACTTAGACCCAAATGAGGAGCATCATGTGACTTTTCCAAAGCCAGTGAAGTTCAGGGAGACTTTTGCTGAGAATGCTGGGACAGAGGCTCTACTACACTGAAGCCGAAGCTTTGAGGATATAAGCTGAGCTTTTTTGCAGCTGTCTTGCCATCTGGAGGAGCAAGCCTGCTGAAAATGGAGTGAACACAGAGGAAAGCAGAGATGGCAAGAAACTGAGTCCTGAGGAAGCCATTGGAGTCCCCAGATCCAGCAGTGCCTAAAACTAGCTCAGTTACATAAGCCAACAAATACCTTTTTTGCTTGAACAAGTTTGAGCTGAGGTTTCTATTTCTTGCTCCTGATGAGTTCTGATACCCATGAAGCAGGAAGGCAAAGAAACTGTTAACCAGGAACCAGAAGGGGCAGTCTGAACACCCACTGACAACATAGATAGATCCCAAGCCAATGATTGGCGTTTTACCACCAGGACACAGTTGTTTCAGGGGTTGGGTCTGGGGTCGATGAATAGGATGTGACAGAGCAGAGACCTCCTGACTCCGAGTCCCCTGCTTGTTCTCCCACTCCCCACAGGCTCCAGACACGCAGGCTCAGCGGTCATGGCGCACGGGCCCAGCCACTCCACGGTATGTGGGATCTTCCCGGACTGGGGCACGAACCCGTGTCCCTCGCATCGGCAGGCGGACTCTCAACTACTGCGCCACCGGGAAGCCCTCCCACACCCCACTTTAAAGCCATCTTTGCAGGTCCAAGGTGGGAAAGCATTCCTCATGGGAAATGTTCCAAAGCAGTATCATTATGAATCTCTCTCCATCGTCACAATTACTAAGGTACCCCTTCCAGTCAATAATCCTTTCTCATCTTCTTCAATCTCTATTTATCTGGATTTCCTAGCAAGTCCTGAATCAGGCTCCACCCATACGCCTGCTGAGCCAGGAAAGAATGGATTCTGAGATGCACCCTGCTGCTTGCCCTCCTTGCTGTAAGCACATGTAGAAATTAAGGTAGAGTTTCCCATGATCGCTGAATTCCAATCACCCTCCACAGTGGCATCTGGGCTGTTCATTACCTGACAAGAGGGAAGTGACTGACTATTTGGTGTCTGATTATGGCTGCACACTGCAGGTCATTTTGGCTGGTATGTTATAGCAAAGCATGGAGGGTGAAGGGCAAACCTTTCATCCCACTCAGAAATGACAGCCAAAGCCAAGCTCTAATTTCTCTCCACAAAACAAGGCAGTCGGGTATGTCCACAGGACACAGGACTGTGTGCCTCTAATGGGACACAGGACCGTGTGCCTCTAATGGGACACAGGACCGAAGAACTAAAGTCAGTTTGGGACCTGACTTGGCATTTCTTTTTTTCTTTTTTTTTTTTAAAGTGGTGGAAGAATAAACTTTATTGGCCCATAGAAGGGATGAGGGAAAAGAAGGGCTGGGGAAAAAGAACGAAAACGGGTGGGAAAACTAAAACAGAATGATTTATAGTGCGCAAATATACTTCGTAACCTCCGCCATTCAACTTAGAGACAGCTATTGCAGTGAAATACTGGTAGATTAAAGTGAGTTTCACTTTGTAGTTGATGCTATTTGTACCAGTTCTATCATTAGTGAGCCACCGTTTCTAGCTTGGCATTTCTGATGTCCAGGAAAAGCCACGCTGGCTCCAGGCTGCCAACTCCTGTGACTCCTCATCCCCTTTCCGCTAAATAGGAGTGCGACCACACAGGTAAAGGAGTAACTACTTCTCAGACGAGCAAGGGCAAGTCAGTGCAGTGACTAGAACTAAATACAGAACTAGACCTTGACGTGGCCTAGTCCTTGACCTAGACCTAGATCTTGACCTAGACCTACAACTACACCTAGAACCAGAAATGTGCTGTCTGACCATTGGTAAGACTGGACAGGGACTTCCCTGGTGGGCCAGTGGTGAAGAATCCACCTTACAATGCAGGGGATGCAGGTTCGATCCCTGGTCAGGGAACTAAGATCCCACATGCCACAGGGCAACGAAGCCCGCAAGCCACAACTACTGAGCTTTGCGCACCTCAACTAGAGAAGAGAAAACCCTCACGTCACAACTAGAAAGAAGCCCGCGCGACACAATGAAGAGCCCGCGTGCCTCAATGAAAGATCCCGCATGCCTTAACGAAGATCCCACGTGCCGCGACTAAGACCCCCATGCAGCCAAAAGTTAATTAATTAATTAATCTTAAAAAAAAAAGACTGGACAGAGGGCCATAGGAAAACTGGAACCAAGGTCATCTTAAGCATCATCTTGTTGCCTTCACTGTACTTCATGCAATCACTCTGGCTTCACCCTCATGGCATTGCTGAATCTTTAGAAGGAAACCCTCTAGAAAGCTTATCCTGTATAGTAGTTAGAAAGTGGTATTAGTCAGGGCTGACCATGGCTTACCACTACTAAGAGTATTCTGCTCTAATATGTCTTTTCTATACAACATAAAACAGAACATTTTATTTAAAAGTTAAATATAATCCACAATGAGTTTTCTTAACTACAGAACATATGCAGTTGAAGGCATGATGCAGAGAAATAAACTCTATTACTGTTTGGTAACTTTCTGACTGGTCCTTAAACCTTATCAACCCCTCTTATTCCTCCAACCCAGCTCATACTAGTTGCTTGTCAAAAATACATCTTAATGTTTAATATGTACTAACGCTTATAAATGCCAATGCATCATACCAATGTAAAACTGAAATATCTACCTGACACCCTCTCAGTCCTGCTGCAAGTGGAGTTTTACACTTCCAGGAATGGCCTCCTCAAATCTTTGCATCTCTAATCACATGGAAGCTGGGCTCCTTGCTCGATGCCTTTAAATCCCCACTCAACTAGATACACAAAAGTGAGATCACACTTAAAAGTGCAGAACCACAAAGTCCATACTTCTCAGAATGTAACTACTGAAAACCACACTGAAACCAGCATCATAAGGTTTTATAATAGACACAAAGAAGTTTCTCCATCGAGCTCTTATCAAAGGAGGACCCAGATGGGGATCATGAAAGATGGGAATGGATCACTTGAGCTAGCTGAGTTCTATAGGGTCAGAGGAAGAGAGACCCAGGTTATGTACATGATGGAAAGTTATTACAATGGCCATGGGATGGGGGATAAGAAGCTGCATGTGAGTGGTGTTCTCAACGTGGGTCCCTGTACTCCCAACAAAGTGATGTGTGCAGAGTTTCCTATATAAAGGGTAAGATTGTCCAGCAAGGCTCAGTGGAGTGGCCTGCCCCTCTGTCTTACAAGTATGTGTGGTGAGACTAATGTCATTACCATTAAAATCACCACCTGTGCTATCCCTTCCACATGGTCCTGTTACTCATCTTTTTCCCCCACTCTCGTGGCAACTAGATTTGATGACATTTATTTATTTAAGGAATGGGTTGCAGAAAAGAGAGAGAAGACTTTAACTTCAAAAGGCTCATATTGTGAATCTCAAAACTTGGGCTTCTGAGCTTTAGAAGCGTACCTCTAAAGAAAATTGGGGTAGAAAAACTGTGATGGGGCAGAAGAAAGTCCTATCTCCCTGACTGGAAGCATTTCTTGAGTCTGGGGAGAGGAAAAGCTTAAAAAGCCAAGGGCAGTGAAAGGGAGGAAAGTCGGTTGGGTCTGAGATGAAGGGACCACACACACCTGCAGAGAATCCCCCACCAAGAGGTGTGGAGACCCCTCAGCCCTCCTCAAATGTCTCCTGGAACAGGGACTCTCGTTACCAATCCCAGGAACTGCCTGGGAGCCCAGCTGGACCCCTGATCATTGAGTCTCTGCTGTCCTTTTTAATGAGTTAAGTTAGCACCTAGGACGCTCGGGAACAAGAAAACAAGTTGGGGATGCTTTCCTACAAAGAGGTGGTACTCAGACTTTACCATGCATCAGAAGACCTGTTCAAACACAGATTGTCGGGTGCCACCTCCAGAATTTTTGACTCAGTATGTCTGGAGTGTGGCCCAAGAATTGCATTTCTAGCAAGTTCCCAAGGGATGCTAACGCTGTTCCTTCCAGGGACTCCACTTGGAGAACCACTCCTTCAAATAGATTGTTAAAAACACATCTGTGAAGCCACCCTGCTGAGTGGGTTTCTGCAGACATTTCTATCTCCAGCTTCCACGAGAGAAAAATTGGAGATCAGAGACATGAAGTAACTTGATCAAGGTCATACAGCACAAAAGGGGTGGAGGCAGAACTGAAATCCAGGTCTTCTGGGGGTCCATCCAGTTCTCCCTCCCTTCCGTAGCGGGGCTGGGGCTGGACCTCGGATCTCTGCTGCCAGACAGGTTGGCCTGCAGGCACCCAGTCCCAGCAGAAGCCCTGCTCCAGCCAGCTGGAACGTCAGTTCTGGGAGTAGCGGCCAGCCCCGAGCACACGGGCAATTACGGATGCCGGGCAGAGGCTCTCCTCCACAGGAATGCGACCTGCTCCTCCAGCGGACTGAAGACCCCTGCTGCTCCCGTTATTTGAGTTATGCGTTATAGCTCCCAGGGGACAGATCTATCTTGGTTTTACTCATTTCTGGGGCACCAGTTTTGCCCACTTAGTGCTTTTAGCTTTATATGTCATTATCACACGCTCCGTCCTCCTGTTGCAGACGGTTCAGTCCTTTTTTGTTTCAATTCCTCTCTTGGTATTCCTAGAGAATACCAGGAGACAAATACCGGGGACAAAAGGAGAAGAAAATGGTCCCTGGAAGAGAGAGAAAGGAGACTGGATCTCAGCCTTGGTGGAGAGAGCACGGAGAGCCAACTCCCAGCGTGGGTGGGAGGCTTCCCCCCTTTTATCATCTTTCTGGCAGGAGGCGGTGAGGTGAGAGGAAAAGAGCAAAGGCTTTGTGGCCAATCCCGCTATCCATCAACTTGCAAGCTGGTAATATAGACAGCGCTAAGCACTCATCCTTATTTAACACTCTGCCAGGCCCCTCATTATTATGTTCAAATCTACTTCCTACTCTAGGAACTGAGGGGAGTAGAACCTGGGACTGTTCCTCTTTAACTTCTCAGACTCTTAAGTTCTCCCTGGAGCCTATGCTGATCTCTGGGGAAAACGCTGAATTGCCTTTGGTTCACTGTCTCAGGAACTTGGTCCAGCACCTGCCATCTCCACGGCCCCTTTGTCACATTTATCTCCTACGCTCAACACCGAGGAAGGCCAGCCCCAAATCTGCTCACAGAGACTTGGACTCAAAGCTTGGTTAGCGGTCCCACAGTCTTCTCAGAGTGGTCCCCAGACCCCGGATGGGGCCATAGAGACGTCTTTGGAGCCACAGCGGTGCCGAGGGGAAGCCAAGTGTGTGTCCAAGGCTGCCCCCTCCCCCTTCTCCTGTCCCCAACACACGCAACTGCCCCCATGAGGAGGGCTCCACATTTACCTGTTGGATTCAAGAAGATTAAAAGAAAAGTTGGAAACCACTGCCCTCCTAATTTACAGATGGGAAATAGGGAACTCATCCATCTCTACTGCTGGGACAGCTTGAAGATCTTGGGCCGACTTATGGACAGCAGAACTTGATGTCTGGTCAAGAGAATCTTGGGAGGTTCTGCTAATATGTGGTATCTGCTGTGGCATAAGTGGCGGAGAATGCCCTGGTCCAAATCTGACTCAAAGAGTGAGGTCTTCACAGAGTGAGACCAGCCCCCTTCTCACTCCCTATCGACTTCCAACACATCACCCTGAATTCTGACATCCATACGACAAGGCGAGAGTGACCGAGGAAGGTTACAACAGTACTGCTAAGTTTGATTTTTAACTTTCTGACTAAGCTTTTTCATTTTCCAGCTAGGCTGTGATGAGATGTCCTGAATGGCCAGACATTATGCCAAAAATCCTATGCATACTCTCTTCCCCTCTCCCAGTTTGTACCATTGTGGATGGAGGGGCAGGGGAAGCGGAGGACTAAGGTGGAAGGCATCTTTTGCTCCTGTCTGATGCCCCTTTCCCTCTCGGTGTGGGGTTGGCTGGGCTGCCAATCAAATGATCTCACCTCTATCGACAGGGCAGGGGCAGAAGAAAGTCCATCAGAGTCTCCCGTCCTGGTCCTCAGTCTGGATGGAGGTGGTCAGGACACTGTGGTCACCCCTGACACATTCCAGAAGGGGAATCACAGATCCCTGCTGCCAAGATCCCTTGAGGGGCCCTGACTCCTCACGCCCCTGAGGATTGTTCATTCATCAGCTTTCCTGAGTCCTTCTCATAAATAACCTTCACCTATTGTTTATGTCGGAGCTGATTTCATGATACAAGTGGATAAAACTGACCTTAAGCAAAACTATCTCCAGATAGAGCTTGCTCAGCTCCATTAACCGGGTGTCAAAGACGCAGCTGTATGCACCTTGGACCATGGAAAGCTATCCAACTTAAGAAAATATCAGATATTAGGAAAGAAAGCAAATCTTGAGAAGTTCCTCCACGGCCCTCAGAGTTCCCCATTAACTACATCTGACATTCAAGCCCATGTGTGTCAGTTATCCCTTGCTGCATAACAAACCACCCTGCAGCTCACTGGGTTAAAAGGGTAAGAATCTCTTACTGCCTGTGAGACAGCAGGTCAGCTGGCTGGTTCTTCTTGTCTCAGCCGGGCTCCATGGTCTGGTCAGCTGTGGGTCAGGTAGGTGGTTTTGCTGTAGGCTGGGTTCCCTCTCACATTTGGGGGATTAGCTGGCCCTAAGATAGGGCACCTTGGTTGTTCTCCACGAGGCCCCTCATCCTCCAGCTTGCCCACACGGCAGACCCGGGCTCCAAAGGAACTAGAAGAACTGTTCAAAGCCTCTGAAGCCGAGGCTTCAAGCTATCACAAGGCGATTCCCAAGGCCAGCCCCGATCCAAGGGCTACAGACACAGACTCCAGGTCTTGATAGCAGGAGCCAGGATGCCGTACTGCAATGGGCAGGGCAGGGAGGCTGGAGAATTGGGGCATTTTTGCCAGCCATCTTTCACACCATCTAAAACTAGGAACATAGCTTAACAAAACAGTAACCCAGAGACGTTCAGTTACCTGTCCAAAGTCACAAACTGTTTTAAAACAGGGTGTCTCATCCTCAGCACTACTGACGTTTGAGACAGGACCATTCTCTGTTGAGGAGGCTGCCCTGTGCATGTCTGATGTCTGCCAGCACCCCACCTCTACTCACCAGATGCGAGTGTCACACCCACCCCACACATGACACCTCCAGACATTGTCCAGTGTCCCCCGGGGGGCACATCCCCATCTCCCAGTAGAGAAGCATGGCTCTAAACCCAACACTAGGAATTCCTCACTCCCCTCTGCCCGGTAGGTACTAGACTCTGATGCCAAAATAATTCTCAACAGACTTCAAGCCGAGCAGGGGCTATGATGGTCACTGCAGTTTGGGAGTGACCAAAGGAGCCCCCCTCTCTCCCCTTGTTCCACCTATATTTGTTCTGTCTTGGTTCTCTAAGGATCTGGGCCCCAGCAGGCAGAGAGGCTTCAGACGTGGAACCACTAGGCCACCCCTCCCCCCCATCCCCACCGCCAATTGGACCCGGTTCCCTGTAACAGGAAACATTGGCCCTACAAGATGCGAGCAGGCCCGTTTTCAATCTCAGTTAACTTTTACAGCAGTTTCTCCCATTTGCCAGCCACTCTGGCTGAATGAGAAAGCATTTGCTGTTTCCTTTGCTGGGTATATTTCATCCTGTGTCAATTAGCATGATGAAGGGAATCTAATAATGATGTATGGGGTGGCTGGCGCTGACAGCTCTGCAAGGAGGGCGGTTGGAGAGTGGAGCTCAGGCCAGGCCAGGCTCTGGACGCTGCTGGACCTGATTCTCAGGGCTCCTGACATCACCCAGAGGGATTCACTTCTAGGTGCAGTTTGGCCCAAGGGGAAAAAAAAATAGAGAGATCTTTGTATCCAAACATGTCAGGGCTGAAGAGGACCTAGGGATCGTTCTGTCCAACCCCTCCTCATACACATAAGCCAACTTGACCCCCACAGAGGTCAATTGGCTTGTCCAAGGTCAGCCATCCCGTCAATACCAAATCCAAGCCGAAAAGTCAAAATTTCTGACGCCAGTCTGATATTCTTTTTATGCTTCTTTCTTTTCACTCTGAAACACATACTTTTTTTTTCTTTCTAACCTCTATTTTCCAAACCACCTTATTCTTCACTGAAACTTAAACTCAACAGGTATTGAATGTCTTCTATGCACAAAGCTCTGGGTTAGGGGACTCAGTCTCTTCCTGCAGGGATCACACAATCTGATTAGGGACAGGAGGTTGGGAGAGGAAGAGAAGACAGGCACCAACAAACTAACACTCAGAAATGGTTCAGTCCAAGCGAGTTGCCGAGGCGTGGTGAGGGGCACAGGCGAGAGATTTGCTCCACGTCAGAATGCGGGTATGGCTTTTGCCCTCCACAGGTGTCGCTAAAGACAAAAATCAATCCATCTTCAACACTGGCCCAGAGTGATGTGAAGGACCAGAGTCGGGGACCTGGGACTTTGACCATTTTTTTCCCCCGAAGCCAGCGCCTGGGATGGGAATTTCTGATAAATTCGGAGCCAGCGCCATCTGGTGGTCATATTAGAGAGAGCCAGGGACCATCTCTCCATGAAATTTTGCAAGAGCTTCTGAGGATGGCCTCTATCTCAAAAGTGGGTTGCCAGTATAAAATGACGCCATTTAAGTAAAATTTTAAAGTTCGATAGAGGTGCAGGTAAATATATAATGATACATCCAGAAGGAGGCTCACCAAAAAGAGTGATAAGCTAAAAGTAGTGTCTCTGAGTGATTTGTATTTTGTTCTATGTACTTCTTTTTATCACATGATTTTTTAAAACAATGAACATAGATCTTGTTAACCAATGAAAATGATAAAATTATATTCATTTTGGAGGGAAAAAAATAAGTGCAGAGATTGAAGGTGTCTCGACCCAGAATAAATCATTGGGTTAGTCCTGTGTGCTGGCTAACTTTTTAACAGGAATAAAACTGGGTCAAATGGAAACTAAAGAGTAGCCTTGAAGTGGGAAAGCAGAGAAGAGATGTCACACAGGGCAAGAAGAACAGCCGGACCAGTAAATAAACCCTTTATACTTATGGAACTCCAAGTAATCTACAAAGTACTTTAATGATCCTTTAACATGCAAAATGCTCACCTGGCTTCATGGCTTGAAGTGGCTCCACAAAGCTCTGTTTTTATCTCTGTTCGAGCCTTGCCTAAGCTACATTATAATTTATGTACTGTGATCATAGTAAATAACACTAAAACTGATTGGACATTATGTTGTCAGGCATGGGGCCAAGCATTCTACATGCATTACTACATTTAATCCTCACAAGAACCCCATGAGGTGAACAATGGGATACTCCTCAGTGAATAGATGACGTAACTGAAGCTCAGGGAACTGACCTGTCACCTGCTAACTCATGAGACCCATGACACCAAACGTTATATTTACTTGGCTTTACATGCCCAGTGCCTATGTGGTGGTGCCTGTGTGGGTGGATGGCTGACTCTATGCACGGCGTGTCGTGAAAAGTACAGAACTAGGAAGAAAAAAAACTTCCATTGAAATGAACCTTTATTGAGCACCTACAATGTACTAGGCAGGCTGGTAAGTGCTGAGAGTAAAAAGATGCGTAAGACCAAATCCCCTGGTATTCCATCCAGTGAAGTAAGTCCCTAGAAGAGGGTCACTTTTGTGAAGAAGGATCAGAATTCTATTTTTATCATTATCATCATCATTATTATTCAGTTAGAATCTCAATAGAAAACAGAGGTAACACTCAATTTGGCATACTTTGAAGAGTTTGTTACTAATCACAAAAGTGTGGAAAGGTGACTCTCAAACTTCAGCACGCATCAGAATCGTGCTCTTTCAGAGGACTAGTTAAAATGCAGCTTGTAGAAAATGTAGAAATACATCTTATTTCTAGCTCATAAGGATGGGGATGTGGCCTCCAAATTTGCATTTTGAGTAAACTCCCAGGTGATGCTGACACAGCTGGTGCAGGGGACCCACCGTGAGGGGGAGAGCGCTCACCTGAGGCAGGCAGCAGTGGAGGGGCCCCAACCTGCAGGGGCAAGGAGAAGGAAGGCTGCCAGAGCCTGGAAAGAGGGAGTCTTGTAGAGCAGGCTACCTTGAAAGGGGCTGAGGCTCCTCTCAGGAAGGGGGCTGGGAAGAAACACCGCAGCCTCCCTCCTCCCTCGTCATAGATCTAACCCAGCCAGAGCTGATGGGGTTCACATGACTCCATCTCCCAGAGACAGCAGATCTGGGAGGCAGATGGAAGATATTTGGACACACATGTTGAGTTTAAAGTGTCAGAGACATCCAAGAGGAGATGTTGAGCAGGAAACCAAGTGAAGGCTGAGGTGCTCAGAGAGGAAATCCCAAAGACCAGGAAGGCAGCCTGTCACATCTGCACTGCTGGAGGTCCAACTGAGCTGCCCAGAGATTCAGAGGTGGATCCAAGGAGAGGAGAGACCCTAAGTCAGGCTCACAGAACTCAAGGAGACTGGCCAAAGAAGCCCTCGGAGGTCAGGGCAAGCAGAGAGGGGACTCGGGACGAGGATGAGGCCAGGAGAGAAAACTCAAGTGCAAAAACAGGGCAGGGTGGGGATGGGGGTGTGGAAGAAGATAACGTGCTACAGCCCCTGAAGCGCTGATGTCAAGAGGAAGCAAGAAACTGCTACATCAAAAAACAAATGTGGTTCAACACAGCACCAGCTCCCAGGGAGGCTCCATCCACACGGCCAGGCAGCCTGACGCACTCGACAGACAGCTCCCTCTGGACCTGAGGCCCCCTCTTTTCATGCCTTTGATTTCACAAGTCCCCTTCCCACTCCAGTTCTGCAGAGCTTCATCACGAATCTCTGTTTGTCAACCACTAACTATGAATTGTTCTTTGACGTGATGTTTTTAAATCTGGGAAACTTTGGAGAACATTATAAGAACCCCTGAGAAAACTGGGATCATCAGAGGGGAGACCCTTCCCCTGCAATATTAGTTTCTTATAAGCTTTCTGATGCCTCAGATTTTACCATTAAAGATTCATTCCTTTGGCTTAAGGCTTTAATCCTCTATTAAATGTAAATCTTACTTTCAAGCCAGTGGTGTTTGGGGAATGAGGTCATACATTAAGTCTTATCTATCACTGACACCTCAGTGAGAGTGAGTTGACAGTCATTTCAAGAGTCAGGTTTAATAGGGAAGAAGGGAGATAAATGTAAAGGTACTGGGGAATTTAGCAGCAGAGGGAGAGACATTCAAGGAGATAGCATCGGAAACTAACATTTATTGAGGCATTATGCTAATAAGAAAAAGAAAAATAGCTACCTTTTACTGGCTGCTTAAATGTGTCAGGTTCCATGCTGTGCTTTTTACATATGGGGGATAATTTACTGTGATATCTGTTTGTGTTTTGTTCTTGTCTTGGAAGGATGCCAGCTCGGTGCTTTGTGACCATCTAGAGGGGTGGGGTAGGGAGGGTGGGAGGGAGACGCAAGAGGGAGGGGATATGGGGTATATGTATACATATAGCTGATTCACTTTGTTATCCAGTAGAAACTAACACAACATTGTAAAGCAACTATACTCCAATAAAGATGTTAAAAAAAAAAAAAGATCAAGGGGGAGTTTCCTTGCTTCATCTTAAGAACAAGTTACCAAGCCTTGGTGTTCTGGGACTGTGCTCCTTCATGTCCCATCAGTTAGGGTGACTTTATATAATAAAATATCCAAATAAAAGTGGCTTAAACAATGGGCAAAAGACCTCATTTCACATAGCAAAAAGTCTGGAGGTAGGAGGGTCCAGGAAGGTGATGTCATCGGAGACCCAGCTTTCTTCTTCCTTCAATTTTGTCATGCTCAGTGGTTGCCTTAATCCTTGAGCTTGCCCCTTGATGGTCACAAGATGGAAGCTGTCATTTCAATCATCTTGACATGAAGCCAAAGAAGAGGGGGATTCCTCCTCTGCACATCTTTTATAATTGAAGTCTAAGTCCCCTCCCAACTCACTGCTCTAACATCTTTTAAGATATGACCATCATGCTCTTGGTTCAAGATGGCACCACCTACATTCCAGGCAGCAGGATGGGAAAAGGGAAAAAGAAGAAGGAACAAATGGCAAGTAGGAACTGTCTCTTAAAGAAGGCTCTCAGAAGTTTCTACCCACCCTTTCTTCCTAGATCCTTCTGGCCAGAACTTAGTTGTACAGCTGCCCCCAGTTGCAAGGCAGGCTGGTAAAGGTCGGCCTTACTGTGACATCTACTTGTACACAGCTAAAAATTCCTTCGGCATGAAAGGAGGAGCAAGTCTATAGTGGAGACAACTATCATCTCAGCCAAAGGGCCAAAAACATAAATTATGAGACATGCAGAAGGCAACCCCCACCCTAGTTTTGTTCTGGAGGTGGAAGCTCATTGACAGCATAGAAAAGCAGGCTGATAGGGTGGGGACTGGTGGTGAGGAGGTAGATTAAGCATTGCCTTCTCCGTAACAGGAGGGTTATGGAGGTTTGAGGTGTTCACAAGTGATAGAACTAGTGTCCTGTTTGAATACAGATCCCTGTGGGATACCAGGGAGCTTGGACAAGGTGCTGAGACTGAAAGCACAGGCAAAAAACTCTGGTCAAACCTCTGGCTAGACGAAAATATAGCAGTGACGTGGTCCTTGGAGAAGACAAAGGCTGGGGGACAAAGTGGTATAAGAGTATAGAGCAGAAGGAGCATCAGGAACTCCAGGGGCGCCTAAAGACTGAGGTAAAAGCCCCTCCCTCATTTTAAGTCACAACGTATTCCCTATACCTTGTATATCCGTGGGGATTGGCAGGGAACGCCCCCTAAACACGCCTATGATTAAATGTCTCAACACTCTAGCTTGGATCCTGCCTAGAGACAATCACGCTTTGTCTTGAGAGAGATTGTCTTAGGCAAGACTTTTGTTGGAAGTGATGGAAATAAAAAATAACAATGATAATGATGAATTTGTTGGTTTACAACTCTACGGGGTCCACGTGTCATTGGGCTTCATTTATGGCTTGGTGCAGGCTGTCTTTTCCCAAATCTCAGGTCTCATCTCCTCTGTGTTGGTTCCATCCTTAGCTGGGCCATCTCCATGTGACGACAAGATGGCGGCCAGCAACTCCAGGCTTATACTGTACTAGATCAGTAGCCCCAGAAGCAATGAGCACATCTTTTCTCCAGTAGTTCCATCAAAAGTGCCAGTATTGCTCTCTGTGGCCTGAATGAAGTCACGAACCATCCCTGAACCAGTCACAGAAGGCAGGAAGGTGGAAGATGATGATCTGAGTCATGCCACCACCTCTGGACTGAAAGTAGGAGAAGGTGACTCTCCAAGAGGAAATCAGGGTGATTTCACTGGAGAAGGGGGAATGGATGTGGGCAGACAGCAACAACAGATATTCACGGCAGGGAACAGAGCAAGTCAACCCCAAATGTACACACACACATGCATATGTGCATACATGTGCACGAACACACACACACACACACACTCACTCATGAGCTGCAAAGATCAGCAAATCGGGCTCCAACCAGTTCTGGACCCAGTGAGGTAGAGTAATATGAGTGCCAAGAGCCAGTCTATACAACTCACTCTCAAAAGTCCCTCTCCTGTCCCTTCTGCAGTAGAGAAAGGGACCAACAGGCAGCAGGAATGTAAACCTGTTGAACACCCTGCTCACTTTCACCTTAACAGTTGGCAGAAGACAGATTCTCTAGAAAACAGAACACAGAGACAGCCATTCCCTTTCCCAGCCCAAGAGCTTTCAAACTGGTGGTTTGGGCGTATTCTAAACATACGATCATCAAGGGATAACAGAAATGTGCCTGGATGGTGATGCATTCACGCTCGACTGTGAGGCAGGAGAGGTCCCCTTAGCTCTGAATCGTCTGCCACCTTGGAAATGACAGTAACAAGACTTAAGCTGCCAGACTGCTTATATAACGTGCATATTCACGTAGCAGGAACAGTGATGCCTCGCAAATCAGTCAAGTGGCATCATGGAAGGCATGTGACATATCCATGTCATATTTCCCAAATAAACAGATTTTACACGGTTACATCAAACTACAGACACTCTGTCTTCACAGTCTCTGAACTCAGGGCCCAGATGCCACTCTGTCACAGGACGAGTCTGGGGATACCTTGTAGTTTTTGACCCTCTCTCTACGGACTCTCCAAAGGTTCAATCTATGCTTCTCCCCATATTCCTGGTGCCTCTGATGCTCAGAACGCAAAAGCCAGACTTTCACACCAAGGCAGAATTTTCAGACTCTAGGTTCTTGGAAGAGGTGGACATTGATCAAACCGACAAGTTTGAATAATATCATTCATTAGGGCTAAAGCAAAACCAACAGTCCATCTCTGGCAAGAGTTTAGAACCTTCGGGTGAAGATCTGTATACTAACCTTGCTCTTTTCATCTTGTCTTTCCTACTTTCACCTGGTCCTTGATTCACTCTCCTTATCTGCTTGTCTTCATGATGGCATGGTCAGTATTTGTGCAAGCCCACTTTAGTTCTTTCTGGAATGAGGCAGCATGCAAATAAACAAGTACAATCTCCTAGAGTCCTTTTCCATTGATGGTGTCACCATATACTTGATACCCAAGCTAGAAATATAGCAGTCGTCCATCTCTCCTCCCTCTTTTCACTCCCCATCCTATTAGCCAATACTACTATTCTCATGCCTAAATATTTGTCAAGCCCCTGCAGAACTCTCCACCCCTGCTGCTACTGCACGGGAAAGCTTGTTAATCGCTCTCCATGTCCCACCCTGCCCTCTTTGAATCTGTCTTCAATATTGATGCTGGTGTGATCAACCCCAAATTCAGATCCATCCTCTTCTTCTCTGCTTTGAATTCTCCCATGGCCCCTATCACACACAACAATGTTTTCACACTCCTCTGATGAGCTGGGAGGGGCATCAAAGTAAGTTCTGACCAAAAGCAACTAATGTGCCAACGTTTGTGAGTGGTTTCCCTTTTTGTATAAAGATTCGAACAGTTTGGAGAGGGATGGGACAGACATAGTTAATGTGACAGGCCCCTTCTACAATGCATTAGTTTCTTAAGGCTGCCATAAAACAGTCCCACAGACTGGGTGGCTTAAACAACAGAAAGTTATTTTCTCATGGTTTTAGAGGCTAGAAGTCTGAGATCAAGGTGTTGGTAGGGTTGGTTTCTTCTGCGGCCTCTCACTCTTTGGCTTGTAGACGGCTGTCTTCTTTCTGCGTCTTTCATATAGGCTTCCCTCAGTGTGTGTCTGTTTCCAAATGTCCTCTTCTTATAAAAAAACACCAGTTTTATTAGACTAGGGCCATAATGACCCCATTTTAACTTAATTACCTCTTTAAAGTCACATATATGCTGGGTTTTGTATGTGGCCAACCCTGCCAGCCTTCCTTCCAGCGATGGCTGTGTCATTCACTGGTTCTTTGGTGAGTTGTTTATCTTGCGTTTAGTGTCCTGATTTATGAGAGTTACATGGGAAACTGAGCCTGATCATGGGACATGAATGTCAGTCCTCTCCTCTCGTGCCCTTTTATGCCAGGGAATGGAGGATGGAGCTGCTGTACCGTCTGCGTTGTGCTCACGAAGCCCATGTTTCCAAAAGCATTAAAGCAGAAGTGACTCAGACCACCCGCTACTGACGGTGATTATTTGGCTGCCTATGAGACAGTTTAAGAAATGATTTGTGAGTTTAATTTTTAACTAAGGCAGAAGCCCTTGGGGGCCTCTGGAGTTCAAGCATGAAAAAGGAAAATCTACTGCTGGAAGGAGAGGGCTCGGAGGGCCCCCCTCCAGCCTGGAGGAGGTACCTTCCTACCCATCTGGTGGCCCAGCAGCCGGCAAGGGAGCCCAAGTATGAGGTCACTAATCCACACTGGGATCAGAGGTCAGGGCTGGACAACTCAACAAAACTGTGCACTTTGGTGTTCTAGAAATTTCTTTAGATAAAATAGTAAAAATAAGGAAAGCATCCAAGTTTTCTACCTCTTTCTTAAGTTCTAATCTTAAAAATGAGCGGCATTGCCCACTTCACTAACACCGGACCCAGCACTCGAATTCCTGGGGTCTAGCCTCCTCTCCGCCACTGATGTCCAAGTGATCCTGAATTCTCAATGAATCTTGCTGAGTTTGGATTCTCTGTGTGGCACTAATAGTGCCACCCTTGGTTATCTCGCAGCGCCATTTGCAGCCTCCATCCCAGGGGAGGTGAAAGCATTTTGCAATAGGTACTCTCTGGCAGGTCCACCCCGTTCATCTGGTTCTCCCTGAGGGCTAGCAAAAGCACCCTTTTACTTCTCAAGGGCGCTAGGGCAAAAAAAAAAACATGCCCAACCTGAGACAAAGTCACAACCTTGGCCAAAAAAAGAAATGCGGACAACATTCTCCCTCAGAGTGAACTCCACTGAGATTCCATAGACATGGGTTCAAGTCCTAAGTCCACCACAGACAGCTTTTGAATTTTTTTTTAATTATTCTGGCAAAAAAATAACATTAAATTTACCATTTTAACCATTTTTAAGTGTCCAGTTGAATAGTGTTAAGTATAGTCATATTGTTCAGCAATAGATTGCTAGAACCTTTACATCTTTTAAAATTTAATTTAATTTAATTTATTTATTTACTTGGCTGCGTTGGGTCTTAGTTGTAGCATGCGGGATCCTCATTGTGGCATGCAGGATCTTATGTTGCAGCGTGCGGGCTCTTCACTGCAGCACACAGGCTCTCTAGTTGTGGTGTGCAGGCTCAGTAGTTGCACCGTGCCAGCTTAGTTGCCCCGCAGCATGTGGGATCATAGTTCCCCAACCAGGGATCAAACCCATGTCCGCTGCATTGGAAGGTGGATTCTTAACCCCTGGACCACCAGGGAAGTCCCTAGAACTTTTACAACTTACAAAGTTGAAAGTCTGTACCCACTGAACACTAATTCCTCCTTCCCCTGCTCTTGGCACCTACCTCTCCATTTCCTGTTCCTATGAGTCTGACTACTTTAGATACTTCCTGTGAGTGGAATCATATAGTCTTTCTCCTTTTGTGGTTGTCTTATTTCACTGAGCATAATGTCCTCCAGCTTAGTCCATTTAGTCAGACTTAGTCAGCATTTCCTTCATTTTTTAAGGCTGAATACTCTTTTGCATGTATGTACCACGTTTTCTTTATCTATTCGTTCATTGATGGAACATCTGAGTTGGTTCCACTTCTTTGCTATTGCCACTCTTGCTGCAATGAATATGGGTATGCAAATATCTCTTCAAGATCCTGTGCTTTTTTTCATTTTGGTGTTTTATTTATGTTAAGTTTGTTTTTCATGCCATGTTATTCTTTTTATTTTTTCCAGCTTTATTGAGGTGTAATTAACAAATAAAATTGTATATATTTAGGGTGTACATGATGATTTAATATACATATACATTGTGAAATGATAACCCCAGTCAAGTTAATTAACACATCCATCACCTCACATAGTGGCCATTTTTTTGTGAACACTTAAGATCTACTCTCTTAGCAAATTTAAAGTACACAATACAGTATGACTAACTATAGTCACCATGCTGTACATCATTCATCTTCCAGCTGGAAGTTTGTATCCTTTGACCAACATTTCTTCATTTCCCCCACATCCAGTCCCTAGAAACCACCATCCCCTCTCCGGTTCTATGAGTCTGACTTTTTTAGATTCCAAGAAAATGTGCTAAATATATACAATGGAATAAAAAAGAAGGAAATCTTGCCATTTGTAACAACACGGATGAACTTGGAGGACATTATGTTACGTGAAATAACCCAGACACCGAGAAGCAAATACAGTATGAACTTGCTTATCCATGGAAGCTAAAAAAGTCAAGATCCTGCTTTGAATTTTGGGTAGTATGTATCCAGAAGTGGGATTGCTGGATCATGTGGTAATCCTTTTTTTAAATTTTTTGAGGCAACTCCACACTGTTTTCTATAGTGGCTACACTATTTTACATTCCCACCAACAGTGCACAAAGTTTCCAATTTCTCTGTGTCCTTGACCATACTTGTTATTTTCTCTTCTTTTGAAAGAGGCCATCCTATTGTGTGTGAGGTCGCTACAGACAGTTTTGAGAAATTCAGTGTCCCTCTCTGGGTCAGGACAAGGCAAACCAGCTGAATTGGTTTAGAAGATCTTTCATATTGCTCTCAAATAACATCATGGACATGAAAAAATAATCTTTGTCAGCTGAGAAGAGCTATACAGCTCTCAGAGAGCAGATCATGTAAAAGCTAAGAGAGCAGACTTGACAGTCAGACTATCCTAGGTTCCATACTGAGATGTGCTGACCACAAGCCTCGTGACATTGTCAGTTTCTCTACCAGTAAGATGCAGGTGATAATCCCCCCATACTGCCCATCAGAGGGTTGACGAGAAGACCAGACCAGATCACAGGAGATAACAGACTTGAGTAATCAGAAGGATGCTGTTCCTGGCTAAGAATGAGAACTGAAACTATTTGTTCCATTAACAAATGAGGCACATAGACTTGTACACTTTAAATGGGTTGATTATATAGCCTGGGACTTATATCTCAATAAACTATTTTTTTAATGAGGAACACAGAGGGCCTCAAATAAGGTGCCGATACTTACCATTAAGGTAGACACAGAATCACAGAAATGACACAAGCTTTGGGGTCAGACAAACCTGGACACATTTTCTCCCACCGCGGAGCACAGGCTCTGGACGCGCAGGCCCAGTGGCCATGGCTCACGGGCCCAGCCGCTCCGCGGCACGCGGGATCCTCCCGGACCGGGGCACGAACCCGCGTCCCCTGCAGCGGCAGGCGGACTCTCAACCACTGCACCACCAGGGAAGCCCAAACCTGGACACATTTGAATCTCAACTCAGCCTCCTGGTTACTATGAGATTTTAACTCTCTGAGCTTTTTTTGGTTTATTCAGCTGGAACACAAAGATTTTTTTTAAATTACTTTTCAAGATTGTTCTGTCACATATAATGTTTCTACCTGCTCATGTAACAGGTGCTCAATAAATGATAACTATTATTTCTGTGTTGCTATCCCTTCCTAAGAAACCTGGCCCTCCTGAAGGTACTAGTATAGCCCAAGGGCCTCCGAACACAGGAGGAAAAGGTGTGAAAAAAGGGGAGAAGACAGGGTTTTGTATTCACAAATACTCCTTTCCCAGAAACAAGCCATTTATCAAAGTACCAGCTTCTCATTTACTGTCAAAACACAAAGGCTAATTACATTTGAAGAACAATGGGCTACAAGAGCAAAAGAGACAGGGCCTGTTCAATTAACGGGGAGAGGAAGGGGGGTCTCTAGCACACAATATTTTGGACATCGGATTGCAATGGTTTAATTAGCTATTGCTATGGACTTTGGATCATCTGTTGTTCTAGAAGCCATTAGTCATCTGTAGCTCTTAAGCATATCATTTAGATTCCCTCATTCAACAAATGCTTTTTGAGCACCCGATACACGCCAAGCACCGGGCTCAACACTGAGGATACAGCACAGTCTAGTGGAAGATAGACGGCTTAGCCCACTAATGGGCGTGTCACACTAATTCTAACAGAACTCCAGTTTTATCCAACCCCATGCCCCTCCCTCATCATCCACCTTTCCATGAAAGGCCTCTGCATCTTTCCAGTTGTTCATGTCAACAACCATGGAGTCAACTGTGAGTCTCTCTTTCTATGAGACCTTACATGCATGATATCAACAAGTTCTGATGGTTCTCTTGCCAAAAGTGCTCTTGATTCCATCCACTCCTCTGCCGACACACGGCCATTACCGCCAGTCCAAGGCTCAGCAAAGGTCTCTCTTAAAAAATTGGGATTTTTTTTCTGTGTCTCTACCTGCTTCCCATTGCAGTCCACACAACAACCAGGGTGATCTTTTCAAATGGTGAATCATGTTATGCCATTGCTCTGCTGACAACACTTCACGGTCTGCCCACTGCTCTTAGATTGGAATCCAGAATTCCTGAGATGACCTATAGGTTTCCACGTGCTCTGTCCCCACCCACCCCTGTAACCTCAATCCAGACTTCACTCTGGATTGCTGACTAAGCTCTAGACCCATCAAGCCCTTTCTTGTCTCTGAGTCTTTGCCCTGAGGTTCCCTTTGCTCTGCTCTTTCCGTCTATGCACAAGCCTAGTCCCTTCCCAGCTTTCAGTTGAAATAGTACTTCCTCAAAGAGGTTTTTCCTGACTTTGCTGTCTAAGTGACTTCTTCCAGTTATTCTAGCTCATCACCTTATTTGTTTCTTGCACAGCATTCACTCCATGATAACCATCTTGTGCATTTGTTGGTTCACTGGACATCACTTTCCCACTAGTCAATGGGTACTCTGATGGAAGGGGCTTTTGTCTATCTTGTTCACAGATAGACCTGTTTTGCCCAGTGGAAGGTAAGCAGATGTGACACACACCATACCCAGGCCGGAGCTACAAGGACACTCCTGTGGTTCAGTTCTGCCCCTCTTGAGCCTGCATCACTCAGCATGAGAGCAGCACGCCCCTGATGATGGCTGTTCCTCGAGAAGACATGTGGAACAGGGCCAGCCCAGCCCAGCCCAGGAGAGCCATGGGCCACCTGCAGCTCTGAGGGAATATAAGCTAGAAACTTACACCTCTGGGATTGGGGGTTGTTTGTTGCTGCAGGAAAAGCTATCACATTTCCAAAGACTCAATGACCTCCAGCAAGAGACTTACTCTCTCTGGTTCCTAATTGGTGAAGTTGCACTAGATAATTCCATACTCCTTCTTACTTAAAAACTGTGAATGGACTTGAGGACACGGGGAGGGGGAAGGGTAAGCTGGGACGAAGTGAGAGAATGGCATGGACATAGATACACTACCAAATGTAAGACAGATAGCTAGTGGGAAGCAGCCGCATAGCACAGGGAGATCAGCTCGGTGCTTTGTGACCACCTAGAGGGGTGGGATAGGGAGGGTGGGAGGGAGACGCAAGAGGGAGGGGATATGGGGATATACGTATATGTATAGCTGATTCACTTTGTTATACAGCAGAAACTAACACACCATTGTAAAGCAATTACACTCCAATAAAGATGTTAAAAATAAAAGAATAAAGCTACTAGAAACATTAAAAAAAAAACCTGTGGGGTTTTTGGTTAAGATTTTGTCACTTCTCTAAATTATAGTATTGTTTGGGGGTTCAATCATTTTTTTCCTTTCCAACTGTACAAGTTAATTAGGCAACTTCAACCTACAAAACTCCAGACAGGCAGTTAATGCCAAACTAGCTAGCACAAAACCAGAGTGCAAAGGCCTGTGATGGTTTAAGCTGCTATAGCAGAACTTCTATTCTAAAGACCCTGAGATTAAAAAAAAAAAAAAATCTATAGAGCACAAACCTGCCACATTCAGCTGCCCCGGTTATTTATACGAGCATTTCCCAATTCAAATTGCATGCTCAAATCAAATTTCCCACGTCCCATTGAGCATGAACATTCATGTATTTCACTGCAGTCATCAGCTGATCATGAAGTGCTACCACAGGCCCCAATGGGGGCGGGACATTGTGGAATGCATGGTATATGCACCACATTATCTTCCTACTTTCCAGAGCATTCTGAATTCCAAAACACATACGGCCTCAAGGGTTCCAGGTCAGGGTTTGTGGGCTCGTATTGGGAGACAGAGACTGGATATGAGGAACTTGTTTCTAATAATGAAGCTAATGAAAACTATCATTTCTTGAGTGTTTACAACACCCCTGAACACCGTCTATTCGTTATCTCATGTAATCCCACAATTTATCAGGTCCCGTCTTACCCTGTATCTGTAGGCATGGCACAGGAGGCTTGCAGAAGTGAAGTAGTTTGCCACCAGTTTATGCAGAGCTGGCAAGAGGCAGAATTTAGGATTGGAACCCAGCTGCGTCACTTCCGAGCTTGCACACTTAACCACTGGGCTATGCTGCTTCTCTCATTAACTGTAGGGAAAGAATGGAATTAAGTGTTTCTTGGGCCTTCACCATAAGAACCATTCCCAGACATGATCTTGTGTAAGTTTTATAATAATTCAATAAAGTCATATCATCATTCCCCATCTAAGGAGCTAAGCAACTTGTTCAAAGTCTCACAGTTAACTAACTGATCAGATACCGAATCCATCATTCTCTCCACTGATTGCAACAATATGGAAAACAAGCTTGTGAGAGTCTTGTTCAACAGAACAGACAGAAGAAAGGTGGGGAACCACTGCTTCAGCATAAATATTCTACAGGATGATAGTAGTCATGGTGACAGGGGACGGTCTGGGAGAAGGCTTTGTTCCCCCATATCATGTATCAGCATCCCTCGATATACACAACTGAAATTTTCTCATTCTTAAGTACTACAGAAATGTACCTCTAGCCCAGACCTCCCTTCCAACTCAACTCCTGAATCCGTCCTCTATAGAAATTCTGAAACTAAATAAGAGAAATACAAACACTAAAAAGTAGATTATAAAACTGGGAGAAAAATATCCCAGGAGGGTAAAATAGATAATCAAAATGAATGAGGGGATAAGACAGATGATGGTAAAATAATGAAAATTCAGCAAGGAACTGATATGCAAACTCTGTGAAAATTCTATCAACTGTGATGATAGGAGAGAATCTTTCACACTCTTCATGGTTTAACAAAACTTTGTAAGGCTCAAAATAACAATATGCAATAGAAAGTCCAAAGATCTGGCCCTTTGTGTGGCCCCCATCATGTCATAGTTGGATCTTGAACGATTAATCCAACATCTCTGAATTTGATCAAATGCTCTCTGTTCCTTACAACCAAACAACGGGTGCACGTGGGCACAGGGCATGCAACATACACAGGGAAACACTGTCAACTTGTATACTTTGTAATGTTTCCAATCAGGTGATAGGTGGAGCATTTTGAACATGATTTTGAGCATGTCTGTCTGAACATTCCAAAACAGTACCTTTGCTTCATGCTCTAAATAGAGCATCATCTACTTCCTTCTGGACACTTTTGCCAAGCCAAAATATTTTGTCTGTAAAGATACGCCAGTTCCAATGTTTTGATTTTTTTTTTTTTTTTTTTGGTTTTAACAGTTTGGCAACAGTGCCTTCAGATAGCTGGATGTGGGTATCAGTCAGGATAAGCTAGCTGAGGCTGTGGTAACAAATATGCCCAAATCTCACTCACTTAAAACAACAAAAGTTTGTTTCTTGCTCAAAGTTCATCCCACAGTTTGCTAGGGGAGGCTCTGCTTATCTTCATTAATTAAGGGCAAGCTGACAGAGCAGCTACCATCTCAAAAATTGCCAGCTGCCATGCCAGTGAGGAGGAAAGGTTGCCAGAGGCTCCTTGGCCTAAAGGTTGGCCTAAAGGCTCCTTGCCAGAATCAGCAAACATATGTCCACTCACTGGTCATTGGTCAGAATGCCTTAGCAGGTCTCACCCAACCGCAAGAGGCCAGAAAAGGTGTTCCAGCCATGTATGAAATAGAGAGGAGAATCAGAAATCTCCACTGATCAGAGGTAATGACTACCTCTCTCTGAACCAATGTGCCTGATGCCACAGTAACTAAGCTTTGTCCCAGGCAGATGAGCAATTCAAAAGTGCGATTCAAAAAAAATGAACAACAACAAAACGAAAAACAGAAACAAAAACCAAGCTACAGTGTTTCCAAAACATTTTTCTAACTTCACTGTACTTTGAGGTATAATTTTTAATTTACACCATAGCTCGAATGACGGTAGTATTCCAAAATAAATTGCATAGCATTGTTCTTCACTTTTTCCCAGCAGGAAAAAACACATGTAACATGTTTTTGCAAAATAATTTTAGGTAAACATAGAAAATATTGAATTTTTTAAAAATTTGCATCTTGATCTTGATACTGGAAAAGCTTTATCCAAAGTCCAGGCTCTTGTTCAGCTAGTCCAAAAAGAATTTGGGTGACAAACACAAAGGGAAAAAAAAAAAAAACCCGAAGCTGAAGAGCAAAGAGAACAAAGAAGCAGTTTATTTAGGGCAGAAACAAAAGTTACACTCACAAAGAAGAGTGTGGGGGGCCTCACAAAAGGGGGACTTTTTTGATCCACCTTTTATCTTATTTTTAGCGCTTTGAATGGGTGGGTCTTTTTGATTAGGGGTGGAATGCTCATTGAGGGGAAGGCTGAGGTATGGCCTGGACTGCACCAGGTTGCATCAGCCCCTGGTCTTGTGCATTCGTCTACTGAAGTGCATGGTCTTGTACATGCACTCTAAGAGCTGTTTTCCCTTAAATTTTCCTTTACTAGTCAAGCACCACAAATGGAAGGTCGTACAGTGTCATCAGTAACCTGTGCATTTTCATTGTGCATGCTCCAAGTTTTCATGGTCAGAGTTTCTTGTTCAGATGCTACAAAGTTTCCGTTTTAGAGGCCATTCTTCCATGCATCATGGTCTCATTAAGTGCAAAACAAGCAGGTGGTTTGCCTTCTGCTTAATGTCTATACATGGGAAGACTGTCTTTGGGCCCAGCCCTGTCTTTCCTGACTCAATACCAATTTTTTTTTTTAGAGTTTGCATTTAGAAAAAAAAGAAAAGTGTGGTCTGAGAAGGGAACTTACTTCCAATACCTGCAGGATTAGAGGAGGGGGGCTAGGAAAGGGGGAGAGACACAGGGAAGAGCAGAGTTAAAAGGTGTCTAAAAGGCAACTTTACCAGTAACCAGATTCTCTCAAGTTACAGTGGGCAAGGATGAACTTGAGAATAGATTTATTTTGTATATTATTCTTAAGTCCAAACTCAGAGATGAAGGAAACATGACTTTCTATATCTTAAAATTATAAATTGATATTATATGGTTAATATCCCTCAGGCTCTGAACCCCCATCCCCGTGAACTGGCAGGAAGTTTAGCCTCTTACTCGAGGCTGATACAGAAGAACTAGTTTCATGTTGCCGTAGGCATTGGTGAGTGTCTACCACCAGGGTACCATCTGCTTCAGTCTCCATGGTGCCTTCAGTTCTAAAGGTTCTGTGGTTTACAGTCCACACCTGGGGTCTGAGGATCCCTGGCAGGCTAAGGACACCCCGTCCCCCTGGGAGCACCACCAGTCTTCCCTGGAGGTATTGCTACTTCCCAGGAGGACTCCCACTCTGAACCAGAGACCCCTCTCCCTCCCAGCCTCAAGGACTCTCCTCGGCAGCTCACTGCTCCTTCAATACACCCCTCCTTCTGGGACACCGGGCATCAACGGTCTCAGCTTCATAAACAATAAGAAACCCCATTGCGTTTAGACCGCTTCTGCTTATGACTGACAAAACTCCTGAATCATGAGATGAAAGAGTAAACCCTGAGTATATTGAGAGGAAATCACCTCAGAAGGAGGAAACAGAAAGAAAAAGACACCAAGGTGGGTATAGAGGCCAGTGTGACTTGAATGGAGTGAGTGAAGGAGGGAGCAAATAAGTGAATGATGAGACCAAATTAGTGATAGGTCCAAATTATGCAAAAAAAGAAAAATTTCAATAATAATGACTACCATTTATACAGTGCTTACTAACTACAAGCCAGGACAGTCCTAACTCCTAACAACCCTACAAGTTGGCACTATTATTATCTCCATTTCACAGATGAGGAAACTGAGAGTCAGAAAGGAATGATCGATTCCCTGAGCAAGTGGAAAATCAGGACTCAAACTCGGGCAGATGCCTCCAGAATCCGAATGCTGAAACACTACACCGTACTGCCCATCAAAGCAAAAAGTCATAAAAAAGAAGAAGAGTCAAGAGGATGAGAAGACAAGCCACAGGCTGGGAGAAAATATTTGCAAAATACACATCTGATAAAGGACTGTTATTCAAAACATACAAAAACCCTTAAAACCCGATAGTATAAAAAAAATAATAATTTTTTAAATGGGCTAAAGACCTGAACAGACACCTCACCAGAGGAAACATACAGATGGCAAATAAGCACATGAGAAATGTTCAACATCATATGTCATCAGGGAATTGCAAGTTAAAACAACAATGAGATATCACTTCGCACCTATTAGAAAGGCCAAAATCCAGAACAGTGATGACATCAAATGCTGGCAAGGATGTGGACCACAGAAACTCTCTTCATCATTGGTGGGAATGCAAAATGGTTTGGTCAGTCATTTTGGAAGACAGCTTGGCATTTTCTTTGTTTGTTTTCTACACCTGTGACTCTACTTCTGTTTCGTAAATAAGTACATTTGCATCATTTTTTTAGATTCCACTTATAAGCGATATCATATGTCCTTCTCTGTCTGACTCACTTAGTATGATAATCTCTAGGTCCATCCATGTTGCTGCAAATGGCATTATTTCATTCTTTTTTATGGCTGAGTAATATTCCATTGTATATAAGTATCATATCTTCTTTATCCATTCGTCTGTCGATGGACATTTAGGTTGCTTCCATGTTTTGGGACAGCTTAGAATTTTCTTACAGAACTAAACATACTCTTACCATACAATCCGGTAATTGCATGCTTGGTGTTTACTCAAAGGACTTAAAAAAATTATGTCCAGGCTTCCCTGGTGATGCAGTGGTTGAGAATCCGCCTGCCGATGCAGGGGACACGGGTTCGTGCCCCGGTCCGGGAGGATCCCGCATGCCACGGAGCGGCTGGGCCCGTGAGCCATGGCCGCTGAGCCTGCACGTCTGGAGCCTGTGCCCCGCAACGGGAGAGGCCACAACAGTGAGAGGCCCGCGTACCGCAAAAAAAAACAAAAACAAAAACAACAAAAAAATTATGTCCATACAAAACCCTGCACACAGATGTTTACAGCAGCTTTATTCATAATTGCCATAACTTGGAAGCAACCAAGATGTCCATGAGTAGGTGAACGGATAAAGAGACTGTGGTCCATCCACATAATGGAATATTATTCAGCACTAAAAAGAAATGAGCTATTAAGCAATGAAAACCCATGGAGGAATCTTCAATGTATATTACTAAGCAAAAGAAGCCAATATGAAAAGGCTACATTCTGTGTGATTCTAACTACATGATGTTCTGGAAAAGGCAAAACTATAGAGGCACTAAAAGGAAAGTAAGAGACAGTAAAAGTGATTTCCAGAAGTTAGGAGGGAGGAAACGATGCGTTGGTGGAGCACAGAGGACTTTTAAGGCAGTGAAACTATCCTGTATGATACTATAATGGCAATATATGTCACTATACATTTGTCAAAACCTAGGGAATGTACAGCGCCAAGAGTGAACTCTGATGCAGACTATGGACTTTGGGTGATAATGATGTGTCAATGTACGTTTATCAGTTGTAATAAATGTTCCATTCCAGTGCAGAATGTTGAGAATAGGAGAGGCTGGGGGGTGGCGGAGGCAGGGTGTATATGGAATATTTCTGTATCTTCTGCTCAATTTTGCTGTAAACCTAAGTTGCTCTTAAAAAAATAAAGTCTATTTAAAATAATAATTAGAAGTGTGTGTGGTAGGGACGGGGTGGGGGGACCTAGCTCACTGGAGGCAGAAGAACAAGGTAAAATATAGGGAAATGGATGCAGATTCATGTTTCAAAAAAAAACACTTCTGTGTAAGGGCCCATGCATTTGATTTATTTATCAAGTATTCACTGGGTAGCCATACCATATACTATGAGAGAGAACAGTGATAAATCAGTAAAGAGACAAGGTTCCCACTCACATGGACTTACACCCCATCCCCTCTGAGAATGTCACATATTCAAATCTTTCAGAAAGAGAATCTAATTGGGCTATTTAATCAAAATCCTATATATAGAGGCAGGATTCTCACAAAGGGCCGCCTCCATAGGCTGCTTTTGGCTCAAGTGCCTGCCCAGTTACCTGCGGTCAGGTGGAGGGTTCACATGACACTAAATATGACACGTCAACAAAAGGCTCCAAAGACAGCTGGGGATGTAGAGGCCCTTGGAGTATTAGTGACACCGTTCCAGGAAAACCACAGCCTTAAAACTCAGTCTTAGTTACTCTCCTCAGATTTCCATTTGACAGGAGCTCAAGGAGGAGCATTAAATTTGAGGGGAAGAAACACAGACAGAGAAACACATAGTTATACAGAATCGGAAAAACCAACCCCACAATTAGATTCCAGTTCTTTTATATCCAAGACAAGGCTCTGTTAGCGCCGGTTACAGGAGATGCTTTCTGGCGCAATCTCCAGCGTTCGGTACCACCTGCTCCCTTTGCGTGAAGGATTGTGATTTTGTACAAGTAAAAAGTATAAACAGACTTCTAAAGGGTTCCATTAATAAAGGAAACTAAAAGGCAAAAGAAAAATTCATCTGATTCCCTGGTTCTGGTTTATCAGGTGTCAGTGAATAAACAGGGCTCTTTGATGCCAAGTGCGATGCTTTGAAATTGCTGCCCTGCCCCCCACGCAACCAGAAGGACTACTTTGCTGGACGGTGGGATTGATTGGCTAGTGTTTCTGGCTAGAGGATAGTCTCTTTTTACTCTTTGGCTAGTGGGATTGAGTTTGGTTTGATCAGCTAGGACCCGAAACAATTTGTGTAGTTCCACAGCATAACTGGAATTCTTCCTTTCCATCTGTTGCTGCTTGATTATTTTATTATTGTCCATGATGTCATTATTTTTGCTGTGGTTCATTTGGCATGAACTGAGTCCATTCCCTCCACCACGTGTGGCTTATACAACATCACTAGAAAAAACAACACGGAGAGATTGATGATGGATGTTACTGAGTGTGAATCACTAAATCTGATTTTTAGCAGCTGTTTCGTGGCACATCTTCCCCCTCGTGTCCCCTCCGCCCTTTCTAATAGTAATGCGGCATCTTCTCATCCTTGAACACAAGGGAGAAAAATCCAGAGGTCCAATCATCCTTTTAGTAAAGTTCTCATGAGCTTTGAGACCTGAGAAGCAATACTGTTCTATGTCCCAATGGCTTGAGCCCTGATGGGAGAAGAGAAACTGACACTTGTCTGAGCTGAGAGGCTCTGGGCACCAGCAGAACTGCTTTGGGGGCCTGATGGCCAGGTTCGATGCAAGGCTGAGCACAGGGAAACCCTCCCGCGCATTGCAGCGGAGGGACACGACAGCAGTGCACTGCAGGGACTGTGGCACATTCGTGAAAGAACCCAAGGTGCCCGTTGCACCCAGCAGAATGGCGGGGAATCAGACTTGTCCAAGAAGACCCCAGCAGCAGTACAGCAGAGAGTTGCTGCCCTCAAATGGTCTGCAGGATACATTTCAAAGAACGACTTGGGTGAAAGAACCTGAGTGGGACTTTTTCTCAAACACATGACACATCCCTGGAGGGCTCCAGGAAGCCAGTGGGGATCCAGCAGGAGGAAGAAAAAACTATGAGCCTCTCTTACATGGATGTTTATCTTAAAGTGGCTTTATTTGTACCAACAAGATGGTGAGGCCTGGGATATTCGTCTTACCTGAAGTAATTTGGGTTACTCATAGTAAATAATCAATGCCGGTTAAAAAGAGTAGAGCTGTAGAAATAAGATACAGAAAAGAAACATGTCACATATAATTGATAATGTCACTCACTATTTTGCCAACAGCCTGTCCTTCTAAGGTGCCTTGGGTTATTATAACCCTATATTTAAATTTTAATTATAACAAAAATTGTCTCCTGCCAGAAGGATGTGTGAAAAACCAATCATAAACGCTTGCCAACTCAGTGTTGAAAAGTTATCTGCTCCAAGAATAGATTCTTTGGCTCAGTCTTGGAAGGAGAAGGTGGGAAAGTTTAATCCCGAGACCTCACACCAGGCTGACTGGGCAAAGCTAAGCAGACTTCGAATCACCCAAACTGCTCTGAGCATCTATCAGCTATTCCCAGCCAGGGTCCTCTGATTCTTGAGTTCAATGGAGCAAATCTGTGGCCGCTAATCTTGGTACGGGCCGCTACTGGGGCCCTCCAAATGCCAACGCTGGCCTGAAGTAGGGGAAAGTTCTCTCTTCAGAAGGACTGGCAACAGGATGAGGACGCATCGTTTTTGACAACCCCCATGCAACGTACAAAGGCTCGACATTAATCAAACTAAATTCCTCAGGATGAGAAAATCAGCCCGATGCCAACTAGTAGGTGGGAAACATAAGTTCTCGCCGCCCGAGAAGCATTATATTAAGGTTGACAGGATGAAGCTGGAAAGCCAGCCAAGGCACCATCCCAGGAGGCTGCATTTGGAAATCAATTAGGGGGAAGGAGAGGATGGGAGCCCTGGCACATCTCAGCTGCAGCGGGGGGGAGTGCAGCTTGAATGGCAGGGCTATATTGATGTCATGTAGCATATGTGTCTCCACCTCTGTTTTAACTTCATGGGGAGAAATCGATAGGGAGGAGAAAGAGACACAGACTAAGCAGAAAAAAATAATTGTCCATAAGCAAACTTCAGAGGAACTGGGAATTATAAAGGGCAGTCTGGCTGATGGCAAAAGTACGGCTCCTGTTCAGGTGAGGCTGTGGCTCTGTAGGGACTGACCTGCCCTCTCAGGACACCTCCTCGGTGTCCAATTGCCAGGGCTTTGGGCTTGGATGACATCAAGGGGAATTGCTTCTGGGGCAGAAAGGAAATCAGTCTCTTTCAGTCTCTGCTCCTAGTAGCTGAGTCAACCTGTCTTAAATAGTACAAATAACTTGGAATTCAGGAGTTCTCCTGGACTCTGGGAAGCTGGAAAGGCACTGCAGCTGTGCTGAACAGTCCAGGATGCTCGATGACCCCACTGTGCCCCCGGCCCCTACAGAGCAAAGCCTCAGGCTGGTCCTGAACTTGGTTGCTGTGCTCCATATCACCTGACTTGAGGCCTTAGTCACACCTGATTGGACCAGGAATAGCACCTGAGGCAAATATAGCCCTCTGTAGGATGGAGAAGGGGAGACAAGGCAGGTGAGGGGGCCTGCTGGAGCTGCTGTATTCTGGAAAGCGGTTAATCAGGAGAAGCTGCTGTGGGGCACCACCCAGATCCCCTTCTCAGCCTCTCACCTTCCCTCATGGGGCACTGGTAACTAACAGATCTCAGCTGCTTCATTCCCTGGGAATCGCCCTCAGTGGAAGAGAGCCACCTCTCCCAACGTCATGTTCCCCCGCCCAACCCAGAGGGCAACCCACATCCAATGACGGGTCAATGTCAAGGTATAGAGGCTTAATCTGCTTGCCTGAACAACTCTGAATGCCCAGCCCAGCCCCAAGCACCCATGGGATCCGCTGAGGTCTTTGTTAATGTCACCGAACCAAACTTGGGTCCATTCACCCACACGCATTAAAGCCAATCAGTTTACATTGGGTTGTGGTGAAAGAAAGTGCAGCATTTATTGTAAGGCACGAAACAAGGAGTCAGGGACATAGTGCTGAAAAACCCAAACTCCCAGATGGGTTGCAAGAAAGCTTCGTTTTTAATTGGAGTATAGCTGATTTACAATGTTGTGTTAGTCTCTGCTGTGAAGCAGAGTGAATCAGTTATACATATACATATATCAGCGCTTTTTTAGATTCTTTCCCCACGTAGGTCATTACAGGGCATCGAGAAGAGCTCCCTGTGCTATACAGTGGGTCTTTATTAGTTATCTATTAAGAAAGCATTTTTCAAGGCCAAGTGAGGGGGACGGTCACAGGGTTTGTGATTAGCTTGTGTACAATTCTATGATTGGTTGATGGTGAGGTAACAGGGAGGTGTCACAGGGGTTAACATTTTCGATCCTTAGGCTCCAGGAGGCCTGAGGGCTACATACTTGTGTTCATCAAGTAGTTAACATCTTCCATTTGGTAAGGATTTTTACATCTGTAAAACAAATCAGGAAATGTGTAGCAGATACTCTCATCTAGGGACTTCAGAGAGGAGCTAAAGCAGAGGATATAGGGGAAGGGTCTGTCCCAGGAAGGTCCCATATGGTCCTGCTCCGTTACTTTATGACCGCATCACAGTTCAACTTCTCCTCTGCCCCGTCCTATTTTCTTAACTCCTCCATGGTGCTAATCCTTAAAGCTCTCCCCCAAAATTCCTGCAGGCAAATCTCCATCTGAGAGCTTGCTTCCAGGAAACCAGACCTAAGATGCCATCCAATCTGATCTTCTTCTTAGGAAGGTTGACTTGAAAGATAGATAAATGATGATAGATAGATAGATAGATGATAGATAGACAGGCAGATAGATAGATAGATAGATGGATAGACAGATGGATGGATAGATAGATAGGTAGACAGATAGAAGACAGAAGATAGGATAGAAGGCCAGAGGCACACAGAGAACGTAGGAAGCACAGGCAGTGAGGCAGAAGACACAAGGCAATAGAAGCTATGAATATGCAGAAGCCATGAGTTGGAGGAAAAGGAAGGTTAGTGGAGGGTGTAACAGAAGCTCCATCATAAAAATAGCAGGACTCAAGGGTGCGTTATCCATCCCCAGATGGTGACTATTGGAGCTTTTTATTTCCCTTTTTTTTAAAGTTTTAATTATAGTAAGAAACACATAACATGAAGTTTACCATCTTGCCCATTTTTTAAGTGTACACAGTTCTATTGGAGCTTTTAATTTTCTTACTTTCTTCATGAAGCACAACATCTGGAAGGAGGGAGTCTCTGTTTCTGAAAGAACTCAACCCAAAGCACAGGGGGTGAGAGCAGAGGCCCGAAGATAAGCAGACCTAAGTGCAATCCTCACTCTGCAGCTTTCTATTAATGGGACTTTGGGCAAGTTGTTAGACCCGATAAGCCTTGATGTCTTCATCTGTATCATGGGCTTGGGGTGGGCAGGAGGGCACAATGATGGGGAAATGCAGGCAGACAGATCGGCTCTGGTGCAGACAGAAATGGGATCCTGGGCAAGTTTCTTCTCCTCCCTAAGCCTCAGTGATCTCACCTGTCAAGTGGGAAATTATAGTGCCTTCCTCATAACATTATACAAGGATCGAATGACATAACCCTCGTTGCAAGTTCTTTTTTTAACAGATTGATCGATTTTTATTTCTTCTTGTATTTTTTTAGTTGAGGCATAGCTGGTTTACACTAACTCTGTAAGTTCTTGATAATTGGGAGCTACTTTGTTATTGAGCTCTTTAACTCTGGTTAAAATAGCCAGAGCTGAATTAGGAAGTTTGTGTGGGTTTTAAAAAGTGTTTCTCTAGTGGGAAAGAATAAGGCCAAGAGGTAAATCTCTAGGTAGCAGAGATTGTGGTGGTGCCACAAAAAACACCACCCTCCATGTGTTAAAAAGCCGCCCTGGTACAAATCAAGGTCTCTTCTCCCACTGTTCCTCCTGTTCAGCTGCAGTGACTGGAGGCCAAGTCTGGGATTTAGATGGAAGCTTCTGCCTGAGCTTCCCGGCAGGGACTCCTCCTGGCCCCAGATTTTGGAGCAATAAATAAGGCTCAGAGGCAATGACCTGGTAGGGAGGCCGTCTGGCAGAGCGGCAGGCTGGTGGGAACGAGTGGGCTGAAACGGGGGGTCCTAGTCTGCATATCTGCTCCCGTTGTAACAAACAGACACACAAATGCCAGGAAAAGACTCTGCTGTGTCCTAGTCCTTCTGCCCGTCCCACCCCCTCACTCCATCCCAACCGCCTTTCTCCTAATTGTCCTGTCTACTCCACTGGCCCTTTGCAGCTCAATCCACAAACATGGAAAAACATGTCACTGGCCCGATCACCCCATCCCCCCACATCGTGTGTGTGACGGCACCTTACAGAGTCTGTCTGCATCCACCACTCTCCCCGTCTCTCTTGGCCTCTCTTCCACTCCTTCTGCTTCTCCATCTCTGTGTCATACTTGCTCTCTCTTCCACCTCTACTGTTCCCCTCTCCTTCCCTCTTGAACTCTGTTTCTCTCTAGCTCTGTACCTCTTTGTGTCTCACCTCTAGCTCTGTCATTCAGTTCCCTCTGTAGCCCTGTGTGTCTCTCTTTATTTCTTGGTCTTTCTCTCTATTTGCCTCTCACCAATCTGCTGTGTGACCCGATGAAACTCCTTTGCCCTCTCTGGCTCTTAATCTCTTATCTGTAAAATAAGGCTCCTGGGCTTCCCTGGTGGCACAGTGGTTGAGAGTCCGCCTGCCGATGCAGGGGACACAGGTTTGTGCCCCAGTCCGGGAAGATCCCACATGCCGCGGAGCGGCTAGGCCCGTGAGCCATGGCCGCTGAGCCTGCGCGTCCAGAGCCTGGGCTCTGCAACGGAAGAGGCCACAACAGTGAGAGGCACGCATACCGCAAAAAAGAAAAGAAAAGAAAAGAAAATAGGAGGCCAGAAAGAAAGAGAAAGAAAGGAAGGAAGGAAGGAAGAAAGAAAAGAAGGAAGGAAGAAAGAAAAGAAGAAAGAAAGCAATGCCTACTTCCAGTTGCTACTACTTTTGCAGATGGGGGCTCAGAGCGGTTCAACAATCCACCTGCAGAGCCAGAATTCAACTCCAGGTCCACCGAGCTGTAAATACAGGGCATTTCCCACTATTCCACCCTGACATTCACACAATGTGCAGTCAGTAGCTCTTGACCTCTATATCTCTTTCTCCAAAAATTAAGTATAAATAAAGGACAGCTGTTTATCAACTAAGTACCTATGTAAAGATGGTACGAGGAGGATATGAGTCTGGATAATCCATGCCCCCTCTTAACCTAACCATTTTGGTCAAGGAAGTCCATGCACAAGTCATCCCATACTAAACTAATCATTCTGGCCTCCTCCTTCTCCCACTAGTCCATGTCATGAATCCCAGCATATGCTCTCCATTGTGCAGCATGACCATTTATATACCCAGACTACAGAAGTATCTCACATGGGTAAGAGGAAGCAGACCTCTCTTACTACAAAGTGGGGGGTATGAATTTGTCCTGCGTTTCAGAAGGGCAATTGGCAAACCTGCATCAAGAGTGTTAAGCCACAGCAATCAGAGAAGAAGAGGAAACAAAAGGAATCCAAATTGGAAAGGAAGAAGTCACACTGTCACTGTTTGCAGATGACATGATACTATACATAGAAAATCCTAAATGCACCACCAGAAAACTACTAGAGTTGGTCAATATATTTGGTAAATTTGTGGGATACAAAATTAATATACAGAAATCTGTTGCATTTCTATACACTGACAACGAAATATCAGAAAGAGAAACTGAAGAAACAATGCCATTTCCCATCACATCAAAAAGAATAAAATACCTAGGAATAAACTGACCTAAGGAGGAAAGACCTGTACTCCAAAAACTATAAAACACTGATGAAAGAAACTGAAGATGACACAAACAGATGGAAAGATATACCATGTTCTTGGATTGAAAGAATCAATATTGTTAAAATGACCATACTACCCAAGGCACTCTACAGATTAAATGCAATCCTTATCAAATTACCAATGGCACTTTTCACAGAACTGGAATAAAAGATTGTTTAATTTGTACTAAAACAAAAAAACCCCAAATAGCAAAAACAATCTTGAAAAAGAAAAATGGAGCTGGAGGAATCAACTCTCTGGCTTCAGACTATACTACAAAGCTACAGTAATCAAATCAGTATGGTACTGGCAACAAAAACAGACACATAGATCAATGGAACAGGATAGAAAGTCCATAAATAAACCTATACACTTATGGTCAATTAATCTACATCAAAGGAGGCAAGAATATACAATGGAGAAAAGACAGTCCCTTTAACAAGTGGTGCTAGGAAAACTGGACGGCTACATGTAAAACAATAAAGTTAGAAGATTCTCTAACACCATACACAAAAATAAACTCAAAATGGATTAAAGACCTAAATGTAAGACCAGATACTATAAAACCCCCGGAGGAAAACATAGGCAGGACACTTTTTGACATAAATCCTGCAATATCTTTTGGGATCCATCTCCTAGACTACTGAAAACAAAAGCAAAAATAAACACATGGGACCTAATTAAACTTAAAAACTTTTGCACAGCAAAGGAAACCATAAATAAAATGAAAAGACAGAAAACCTATAGAATGGGAGAAAATATTTGCAAACAATGCAACCAACAAGCAATTAATTTCTGAAATAAACAAACAGCTCATACAGCTCAATATCAAACAAACAAACAACCCAATCAAAAAAATGGGCAAAAGACCTAATTAGATATTTCTCCAAAGAAGACATACAGATAGCCAATAGGTACATAAAAAGGTGCTCAACAATGCTAATTATTAGAGAAAATGCAAATAAAAACTACAATGAGGTATCACCTCACACCAGTCAGAATGGGTATCATCAAAAAGTCTACAAATAGGGGCTTCCCTGGTGGCGCAGTGGTTGAGAGTCCGCCTGCCGATGCAGGGGACACGGGTTCGTGCCCCAGTCCGGGAAGATTCCACATGCTGCGGAGCGGCTGGGCCCGTGAGCCATGGCCGCTGAGCCTGCGCGTCCGGAGCCTGTGCTCCACAACGGGACAGGCCACAACAGTGAGAGGCCCGCGTACCGCAAAAAAAAAAAAAAAAAAAAAAAAAAAGTCTACAAATAAATGCTGGAGAAGGTGTGGAGAAAAAGGAACCCTCCTACCCTATTGGTGGGAATGTAAATTAGTGCAGCCACTATGGAGAATAGTATGCAGGTTCCTTAAAAAACTAAAAATAGAGCTACCATATGATCCTGCATTCCCACTCCTGGGTGTATATCTGGAGAAGACCATAATTCAAAAAGATACGTGCACCCAAATGTTTATAGCAGCACTATTTACAGAGGCCAAGACATAGAAACAACCTAAATGTCCATTGACAGATGAATGGGTAAAGAAGATGTGGTATATATATACAATGGAATATTGTTCAGCCATAAAAAAAAATGAAATAGTGTCATTTGCAGCAACATGGATGGACCTAGAGATTGTCATACTGAGTGAAGTAAGTCAGACAGAGAAAGAGTATGATATTGTATTGTATGTACAATACAATATTATTGTATTGTACAATACAATAATAAAATTGTATAATATGTACAATACAATAGTATTGTATGTATCATACAATATTGTATGATATTGCTTATATGCAGAATCTAAAAAGAAATGATATAAATGTATGTATTTACAAAACAGAAACAGACTCACAGACTTAGAGAATGAACTTATGATTACCAAGGGGGAAGGATGAGGGGAAGGGATAGTTAGGGAGTTTGGGACTGACATGTACACACTGCTATAGTTTAAAAGGGTAACCAACAAGGACCTACTGTATAGCCCAGGGAACTCTGCTCGATGCTATGTGGCAGCTGGGATGGGAGGGGAGTCTGGGGGAGAATGAATACATGTATATGGCTGAATTGCTTTGCTGTGCACCTGAAACTATCACAACATTGTTAATCAGCTATACTCCAATATAAAATAAAAAGTTTTAAAAAACAGTCTACAAATAATAAATGCTGGAGAGGGTGTGGAGAAAAAGGAACCCTCCTACACTGTTGGTGGGAATGTAAATTGGTTCAGCCACTAGGGAGAAGAGTATGGAGGTTCTTTAAAAATCTAAAAATAGAGTTATCATATGACCCAGCAATCCCACCTCTGGGCATATATCCAGAGAAAACTCTAATTTGAAAATATACATGCACCCCAATATTCATAGCAGCATAGCAGCACTATTTACAATAGCCAAGACATGGAAGCATCCTAAATGTCCATCAACAGATGTGGTATATATATGCAATGGAAGACTACTCAGCCATAAAAAAGAATGAAATAATGCCATTTGCAGCAACATGGATGGACCTAGAGATAATCATACTAAATGAAGCTGGAGAAAGACAAATATCATATATCACATATGTGGAATCTCAAAAAAATGATGCAAATGAACTTATTTACAAAAGAGAAATAGATTTACAGACATAGAAAATAAACTTATGGTTACCAAAGGGGAAAGGGCAGAAGGGATAAATCTGGAATTTGGGATTAACAGATACATACTACTATATATAAAATAGATAACCAACAAGGACCTACCATTTAGCACAAGGAACTATATTCAATATCTTGTAATAACCTATAATGGAAAATAATCTAAAATATATACATACACACACACACACACACACACATATATATATACTACTGAGTCATTTTGCTGTACACCTGAAACACTATAAATCAACTCTACTTCAATAAAAAATTTAAAATTTTTCAAAAGGGAGTTAAATGTTCATACTTTTTCATCCCACCATTCCAATTCCAGGAGTCTATTCTAAGGAAACAATGAGTTACATCAAATGTTCAAAGCAGCATTGCTTATGAAAGTAAAAATCAAAACCTCTAAGTGTTAGGGATGTAAGGAAATGGTTAGTAACTACAGCTAACTCTTATGGACACTTTATTCCAGACGTTGTGCTTATCCCATTTTTGGTGACCTGGAGAATATGCACCTCACAGATCTCCAGCTAAAGGGCCAAGAACCCAAGTGCTGCCACTGGAAAGCTATCATTGTATCTGCACGAAAGCCATGCACCCACAGCATGCTTCCAACCGACGTCCAATGTCTGAGAGCAGCAGGATACCAAGGCAGGCCATCCTGGGAGACATGAGACTCCTCTGACAGCCAACGTTGGCTCAAGATCTCCCTGACAGCCTTGTGAACCTTCCTTAGACTGCATGACAGTCTAGGATGCTTTCACCCAACCTTCTGTCCCTCTCTCCTTCACTCAAGGTCAGACCTGCATTGTGGCCTGGTGGCTCCTCTAGCCTTCTCTGGCTCCCTCACTTTTTCCTTTCACAAGCATGTCCCCTAATACCATCCTTGATCCTGTCTTGGTGTCTGCTTCTCAGAAAACTGGAACTAACACAAGTGAGGCCAGATGTGGACTGAGAAAACAGGCAGTAAGACGGGAATCTGAGACTAGCTCACCCAATGCCAGGCGGGTGAAGAAGATGGCTTCCTGGTTGAAAAGTGAATACGGATAGCCTCTGTCACAAGCTGGTGGCTGAATTATTAAAAATTTCACTGATGGTGACCTGGGAAAATGTCCCCGTGGAAGGAAATGCTGTAGCAAGTGTAGTGATAGAAGCAATTTAAAAATAGGGGGCTACATCATCGGATGAATGGATAAAGAAGATATGGCACATATATACAATGGAATATTACTCAGCCATAAAAAGAAACGAAATCGAGCTATTTGTAATGAGGTGGATAGACCTAGAGTCTGTCATACAGAGTGAAGTAAGTCAGAAAGAAAAAGACAAATACCGTATGCTAACACATATATATGGAATTTAAGAAAAAAAAAATGTCATGAAGAACCTAGGGGTAAGGCAGGAATAAAGACGCAGACCTCCTAGAGAAGGAGGTTATGACTTGAGGTTAAGACTTGAGGTTATGGGGAGGGGGAAGCGTGAGCTGTGACAGGGCGAGAGAGAGTCATGGGCATATACACACTAACAAACGTAGTAAGGTAGATAGCTAGTGGGAAGCAGCCGCATGGCACAGGGATATTGGCTCGGTGCTTTGTGACAGCCTGGAGGGGTGGGATAGGGAGGGTGGGAGGGAGGGAGACGCAAGAGGGAAGACATATGGGAACATATGTTTATGTATGACTGATTCACTTTGTTATAAAGCAGAAACTAACACACCATTGTAAAGCAATTATACCCCAATAAAGATGTTAAAAAAATAAAAATAAATAAAAAAAAAATAAAAATAGGGGGCTAGCAATGCAGAGTTGGCTGGTTACCTCCAAGTTGTACTGATGCCCTACAGAAGAATACGGAAAGATTAGAGGCTGTCAACAAATAGTTAATGGCAAAGTGTGAGACCCAGAGACACTTTATCTTCTATAAGGGAAGAGCAGACACAGCTGAGTAGCAGGCTGATGACCTAATTGCTAGAACTTACAGAGCCCCAGAGAAAGTTGAGTGCTCAGCCACGGTAAGTCTGTTATGCAAAGGATAGGGGCCTGGTGGGGAAAGGCTGGCATCCAGAAACATGGAATGAGGACATCTGGCTGGAGGCCAACGAGGATATGGAGGGTATGGATTCTGCAAACCCCCCTGGAGTCTCTGGGTTTGCAGATGTGGCCCACTCTTCCCCAGTTAGAGCTCCACTGTGCTGGAAGATGCTGCAGAAGCTTCTCCCTGACAAGGCAACAGGTGTTCCCCTCAGGAGCTGTCCTCATCTCCGTTACTGGATACCAGGCCACTAACTAGGGCTAAATCCTAGGATAAGCTGGCTGGATAAGGGAGGAGAGAGGCTACACACCTGACGAATTGAAAGAATTATCCAGCATGTACAGCCATGTTGCTTCCCCCAGGCTGCCCCAGCCAATGCCTGTGCCTGCCAGGGTTGATGAGACAGGCCTGTTTCCTGGGAGGCACCGGACTCCTATGGTCGATAAGAATACAGAGATAGATGTGGAAATGGAGAAACAGATGTGAGTGCAACTTCCTATAAAATATGATCTACACTTACATGCACACACAAAAAGGACAGGAATCCAAGAGAAATGAGTGCCTATCCACCAAAAGACATTTTCAAGAATGTGTGTCCTTTATTCATGACACCTAAAAACTGGAAACAACTCAAATGTTCATCAATGGAAAAACAGACTGTGGGATAGGATACAATGGAATCACAATATAGCAATAGAATAGCAGTAACAAAGAATATAGCTACATACAATAACAAGATAGATGAATCTCACAAATATAATGTTGAATAAAAGAAGCTACACCCACAAGGGATATTCCATATGAGTCCATTTACATTAAGTTCAAAATCATGGAAACTATTGCGAGAAGGACCAAAATAAGGGAGACAGAGAGGTGAGTACTGATTGAAAAGGGAATTGTGGGGTGTTGTTGGAAACATTATTTATCTTGACCTAGGTGGTGGATACATCGATGTATAAGTAAAAATTCATTACAAGTTGGACACTTAAAATTTGTATGCTTTATCATATGATTGCTATGATTCAATAAAATGTTTCAAATACAATAAAAAGATGAGGGAGTACAACAAAAATGTTCACACTGCTTATCTCTGCTTGATGGAATTAAGAAGAATTTTTAATCCCTTCATTACAACTTTCTACATTTCCTCAATTTTCTCCAAAGAGTATGCTTGTCAGAAAGCAAAAACAACAAGAGTTTTTCTTAAGAAAGGAAATATATCAGGCAGTGATGTGCAAACTTCACACTGATGTCAGACGTGGGGCACTTTACATGCAAAGCTGGTATCATGAACTGTCTGGGCCACAGAAACATTACTCTTTGTCCTGATTTTGCCCAGTTCATCAAAATCCTAAAGCAGTAACAGCATTGACAGTATAATTAAGCAACTCTCTCTATGGTAATGTTTTCCAGAAATTAAAACCTGAGTCTGTTATTTAGAACCCAAAAGCCGTGTTACTTTTAAGTATTTAGGCCCACTGCACATTGTTCCTTAAAAAGTACCAACAATACCTCAAATCAAGCCACAATTACAGACCTGTAAAATGTACAGCCATTATTATGTCTGGGCAAATACTTCAATTCCACTTGCACTTTAATTGTTGTTTTCTAGTATTGAAGTTGCTAATGCTTTCGTCGCCTCTTAATGACTACTCTTAGCAAACAAATTTTGTGCCATACAATTAGTGATTTTCTTCCTAATTATGGCTTTTTAAAATTTTCACATGAGATGACAAAAAATTTATCTTTTGCCCAAGAACTAGCTTATTACTTAATGAAAATTTGTCTAATAGCAGCCTTTTAGATACCCTGTCAAAATCAAAAGCGGCATTCAGAGAAGAGAGAGGTTGCTTTCATATTAACATTCAAAATTAATTTCTGGGTAGGGGCTGGGAGTGAGATGTAGGAGGCATAATTTCTTCCAAAAAGATTAAAATAGATATTCTTTCTTGGAGTCCGTGGAATTTAAAAGTGTTAAATATTTCCTTCCCTCCCTCCCTCTGTGTGTGTGTCTCTCTCCCTCCCCCTCTCTCTTTTGTACCTTTTTCTTTGCCTGTGATATGTAGATATATATCCAGCCTTTGGGATTCAAACTGCAGAATGGGAAAGGAGTAATCTCTGGTGTTAGGATCTGGTAATTTCAATATTGCTATATGATCAACTATCAAGGTACCTAATTTTCCACCTAGGATTAGATTATTTAATTTCACTTCCAGCTCCCATCCTCCACCCAGATGTATTTGGTATATGTCAAATGCTTTTGCCAGCCAGGACACGCTGACCTAGGACAAATATCCTACCCGTTCTTTGGGTTTTGAACCATAAATACGGCATGCTGGGAATGAAACAGAATCTAATATTGTCCCCCAAACAAGCAGCCCTATTCTCTCTGGCAGATGCAGTCTGGTTCACTTGGCTGGGTTTGTTGATAATATGGAGGGAAAGCAAACTTTATCAAAAAGTAGTGACATTTTTCTCATCGAATAAAATCCGTAAAAGATTTAGGCACGACCCAAACAATTTACATCTTAAATATTCATGTGCTAGTCCCAGCCCTGAAATGACATTTAAATGGTGTCTGGGGAATTTGTTGGGAGCTAACTGCCACGGCCCACTTTGGAGGTCTTCAAAGACTGGGAGAGAGAGGGAAATATTGAGACCCTTTTTCCATTTCAGAGATTTAAGAGGGAGCAAATGAAATTTGCTCCCGCTCTCAGACTTGGCCCCCTGGGAAAGGAAACACCGTCGGAAACAAGTAAATAAGGTCCTTTGTGTCAGCAAAGGCTGTAGTGGATGAAATTAATGTCCAAGTGATCCTGGAGTTTCTCAGATGGGCTCTTTTTTTTTAAATGTTTTTTTATTGTGGTAAAGTCACATAATATAAAACATACTATTTTAACCATATTTAACTGTATAGTTCAGTAGCATTAAGTACATTCACATTGTTATGCAACTCTCATCATCCTCCATCTCCTGAATTTTTCACCGTCCTAAACTGAGGCTCTGTCCCCATTAAACACTAACTCCCCATTTCCCCTCCCCACCTCCCACTCCCACCTTCACCCCTACCCCCTGGCATCTACCGATGTACTTTCTTTTTTTCTTTTTTTTTTTTTTAACATCTTTATTGGAGTATAATTGCTTTACAATGGTGTGTTAGTTTCTGCTTTATAACGAAGTGAATCAGTTATACATATACCTATGTTCCCATATCTCTTCCCTCTTGCATCTCCCTCCCTCTCACCCTCCCTATCCCACCCCTCTAGGTGGTCACAAAGCACCGAGCTTATTGGAGTATAATTGCTTTACATTGTTGTCTTAGTTTCTGCTGTATAGCAAAGTGAATCAGCTATACGTGTACATATATCCCCATATCCCCTCCCTCTTGCGTCTCCCTCCCACCCTCCCTATCCCACCCCTCTACGTGGTCACAAAGCACAGAGCTGACCTCCCTGTGCTATGCAGCTGCTTCCCACTAGCTATCTACTTTACATTTGGTAGTGTACGTATGTCCATGCCACTCTCTCACTTTGTCCCAGCTTGCCCTTCCACCTCCTCGTGTGCTCAAGTCCATTCTCTGTGTCTGGGTCTTTACTCCTGTCCTGCCCCTAGGTCCTTCGGAACCCTTTTTCGTGTTTAGGTCCCATATATATGTGTTAGCATACGGTATTTGTTTTCCTCAGATAGGCTCTAAAGCGACGTTTCTCATCCTCAGAACTGCTGACATTCGGGCTTGGATAATTTTATTGTGGGGAGCTATTTGTGCATTGTAGGATGTTTAGCAGCATCCCTAGATGCCAGTAGTATCCCCCAAGATGTGACAACCAGTAATGTCTCCAGACATTGCCAAATGTTCCAGGGGTGGGACGGGAGAGGGAGGGCGGAAGGAAGGAAGACCGGATCTCCCTTGGTTGGGAACCACTGTTCTAAAGACAAAGAAGTCACTTGTCCCTGCTTTATCCTAAACTTGAGGAGATAACTTTTTTTTGGACTTTTTTCTCCTTCCACCATTTTTTTATTGAACTATAATTGACATATGACATTATGTACATTTAAGCTGTATGGCATGTCAATTTGATACACTTATATATTGCAATATCATGTCACATAGTTATTATTTCCTTTTGTAGTGAGAACACTTAAGAACTACTCTCTTAACAACTTTGAAGTCTATAATACAGTATTGTTGACTATAACTGCTATGCTCTGCATTAGATCTCCAGGAATTATTTATCCACTAGTGGTAAGTTTGTACCCTTAAACAATATATCCCCAATTCCCACACACCCCAACCCCTGGTAACCACAGTTCTACTGTCTGTTTCTATGAGTTTGATATTTTTAGATTCCACATATAAGCGAGATCATACAGTATTTATCTTCCTCTGTCTGACTTATCTCCCTGAGCATAATGCCCTCAAGATTCATCCACGTTGTGACAAATGGCAGGATTAATTGACTCTTTATTTGCTAACCACTTACTGATCACCTACTATGTGCCAAACACTGCTCTAGGCACTTGGGGTACATCAGTGAAGAAAACAGAAAAACAACTCTTCTTTCATAGAGTTTACATTTTTGCAGTGGATACAACCAACACAGAAAATAAGTAAATTTATGACCTGTTAGATGACAAAAGAAAGGAAGAAAGAAAGAAAGAGAAGGTGGAACAGAGGAGGAGGACCAAGAGTGCTAAGAATGTGCAGTGGAGGCAGGTCATGATGTGGAAAGAGCAACATTTTTTAAAACTTTTTATTTTGGAGTATATATTTTATATTGGAGTATAGCTGATTAACAATGTTGTGATAGTTTCAGGTGCACAGTAAAGGGACTCAGCCATATATATACATGTATCCATTCTCCCCCAGACTCCCCTCCCATCCAGGAGGGGAGTCACATAACATAGAGCAGAGTTCCCTGTGCTATATACAGTAGGTCTTTGTTGGTTATCCATTTTAAATAGAGCAGTGTGTACATGTCAATCCCAAACTCCCTAACTATCCCTTCCCCTCATCTTTCCCCACTTGTAACCATAAGTTCATTCTCTAAGTCTGTGAGTCTCTTTCTTTTTTGTAAATAAGTTCATTTGTGTCTTTTTTTTTTTAAGATTCCGCATATAAGGGATATCATACGATATTTCTCTTTCTCTGTCTGACTTACTTCACTCAGTATGACAATCTCTAGGTCCACCCATGTTGCTGCTGCATGGCAAAGGAAACCATAAACAAAATGAAAAGACAGCCCAGAGAATGGGAGAAAATATTTGCAAATGATGTGACCGACAAGGGATTAGTCTCCAAAATTTACAAACAGCTCATGAGGCTTAATATCATCCAAACAAGCAACCCAATCAAAAAATGGGCAGAAGACCTACATGGACATTTCTCCAAAGAAGATATACAGATGGCCAAGAGGCATGAAAGGATGTTCAACTTCGCTAATCATTAGAGAAACGCAAATCGAAACTACACTGGAAAGAGCAACGTTTGAGAAAAAGTGAAGAGACATGTTACAGTCAGAGGGAACCATCCATGCAAACACCCTGAGATGGAAGGGGAGTGGACGAGTGTCTAGAACTGAGTGAGTGAGGGGAGAGTAATAGAAGATGAGGTCAGGGAGGTGGTAGGGACAGATCCTGGGGGGCCTTATGGGCCATTATAAGACTTTGGCTCTCACTGTGGTCAAAATGAGGAGGTTGTAGAGCAAATGAATGACATGATCTTACATTTGAACAGTCACTGCCTGCTGTGTTGGGAATAGACTGAATAGGGACAGGGTAGAAGCAAGAAAATCAGTTAGGACGTTACTGCAGTATTCCAAGTGAAAGACGATAGTGGTCAGCGGCAATGGAGATGGAGAAGTGGTTGAATTTTAGATATATGTTGAAGGAAGAGCAGAAGAGGGTTTCCTGCAGGGTGGGCATGGGATGCAAAGGAAAGAGACATTTGATCTTATCATTTGGAAGGATGGAGTTGACATCAACTAACATGGGAAGGCTAGAGTAGGTTTGAGCGGGAAGAAAGAACAGAAGTTTGGTTTTGAACATGTTGAGTTTGAGATGTCTATTGGATATGCAAGCGAAGTTTGGAGGTATAACTCTGCAGTTCAGGAGAGAAGTCCAAACCAGAGAAATAAGTTAGAGTTGTCACCACGAAGATGATATCCAAAGTCGAGGCTAGATGAGATCATCACAGCAGACAATACAAAGAACAGAAGAGGGCTAAGAACTGAGTTCACTGCCCTCCAACATTAAGAGTTTGGAAACCAGCCAAGGATACTGAGAAAGAGCAGTGAATAGAGTAAGAGGAAATCAGGGGGACACAGTAACCTGGAAGTCAGGAGAGAAGGGTTTCATCAAGTATGTCAAGTATGGCTGATGGGTCAAGCGGCCATTGGCTTTAACAACATGAAGGTCAACATGGAGGTCATTGGTGACCTTCACAAAAGCATTTTCAGTGTAGTGCAGGAGGCTAGTACCTGATGGAGTAAGATTATTTTTAATGGAAGGGAAAGAACTGAAATTAGGCAATATATAAAGATCTTTTGAGTTTCGATGCAAAGGGAAGAAAAGAAATGAAGTGGTATCTGGTAGAGAAAGTTGGGTCAAGAAACAAAAGGATGTTTGTGGGGTTTTTTCATTTTAGAAGTTTTAGATTTACAGAATTATTGTGAAGATAGTACAGAGTTCATAGATACCCCATACCCAGTTTCCCTATTATTAATATCTTACTCGTATCTTAGTATGAGACATTGTCACAATTCATGAACAAATATTGATACATTGTTATTAACTAAAATCCATTTATTCCAATTTCCTCATTTTTCCCTAATGCCCTTTTTCTGTCCCAGTATCCCATCCAGGACACCACATTACATTCAGTAGTCATGTCCCTTAGTCTCCTCTCAGTTGGATGGTTTTCTCAGACTTCCCTTGTTTTTTATGAACTTGACAGTTTTGAGGATTATTATTATTATTATTAGTCCGGTATTTTGTAGACTGTCCCTCAATTTGAATTTTTTAAATAGATCTTTATTGGAGTATAATTGCTTCACAATACCATGTTAGTTTCTGTTGTACAACAAAGTGAATCAGCTATAAGTATACATATATCCCCATATCCCCTCCCTCTTGAGCCTCCCTCCCACCCTCCCTATCCCACCCCTCTAGGTCATTGCAAAGCACCAAGCTGATCTCCCCGTGCTACGCAGCAGCTTCCCACTAGCTAACTACTTTACATTCGGTAGTGTATATATGTCAATGCTACTCTCACTTCGCCCCAGCCTCCCACCCCGTGTCCTCAAGTCCATTCTCTATGTCTACATCTTTATTCCTGCCCTGCAACTAGGTTCATCAGTACCTTTTTTTTTTTTTTTAGATTCCATATATATGCGTTAGCATATGGTATTTGTTTTTCTCTCTGACTTATTTCACTCTGTATGACAGACTCTAGGTCCATCCACCTCCAAATAACTCAGTTTTGTTTCTTTTTATGGCTGAGTAGTATTCCATTGTATATATGTGCCACATCTTCTGTATCCATTCATCTGTCAATGGACATTTAGGTTGGTTCCATGTCCTGGCTATTGTAAACAGCCTCAATTTGAATTTATCTCATGTCTTTCTCACGAGAATGTATGGAGGTAATGTATTTGGGGGGAGGAAGAACACAGAGGTAAAGTGCGATTCTCATAATATCGTATTAAGGGACATACTATCAGCGTGTTTGTCAGATTTCTCCCCTATAAAGTTACCTTTTTTATCCCTTTCCATACTGTACTCTTTTGAAGAAAATCACTATGTGCAACCTGCATCTAGGAAATGGGGAGTTATTCTCCATCTCTTTAAGGGCAGAGTATTTACATAAATTATTTGGCATTCTTCATGGGAGGTTTGCCTCTTCTCCTTCATTTATCTATAATACTTATCCACTTATTAATTTATATCAATATAGACTCATGGATATTTAATTTTTTATACATCGGGTTATAATCCAATACAGCTTTATTTTCTTGCACAAATTGTTCCAGGTTTGACCACTGGAAGCCCTTTCAGTTGGCTTCTGTATCCCTTTGACATACTCCCATCATTATGAGATTCTGTCTTCCTTTCTTTCTTTCTTTTCTTTCTTTCTTCGATATTTTTAACTTTCTGCCGCTACAAGATACTCCAGGCTTATCTTGTATATTTCTTATCCAAGCCCTAGAATCAGTATCTCTAAGGAGCCTGGTTCAAAAGGGTTTTTATTTTTAAATGGAAGAAATAATAGTGTGTTTACATAATGATGAGAATTATCCCGAAAAGAGAAAAATAATGATGTAGGAGGAAAGGGAAGAATAGATGGAGTGATGTTCTTAAACAGTCAAAGGGAGATGGGATCTAGAGCATTAGTAGAAGGAATGTCTCTAGATGGGAGCACAAATAGTTCACCTATGGGCACATGTGGGAAGTCATTGTTGGGTGAGTGCCAATGCCAAGATGTGGGGAGATGAGCTTGTGGGAGTCAGTGTGAGCTCACTTGTTGATTCATTTTTCCCAATGAGAAAAGAAACATGATCATCAGCTGAGAGTGAGGATGGGGAAGAAATGGAGTTTGAGAAGAGAGAAGAGGTATAAAACAGTTGTTTAAGAAAGTGAGAGATACTATAGAAAACAGCATGGATATTCCTCAAAAAAAGGTTAAAAATAGAGCTACCATATGACAAAGAAATCCCACTGCTGGATATTTGTCCAAAAGAACTGAAATCAGTATCTTGAAGGATATTAGCATTCCAATATTCCCTGCAGCATTATTCACAATAACCGAGATATGGAAACAACCTGAACATCCATCAGTGGATGAGTGGATAAAGAAAATGTGGTCTATACATATAATGAAATATGATGCAGCCTTCAAAAAAGAAGGGCATCCTGCGATGTGCTGCAACATGGAGGCACCTTGAGGACATCATGCTGACTGAGATAAGTCAACCATAACAGGACAGGTTCTGCATGATTCCACTCATATGAGGTATCTAAACTAGTCAAACTCATGGAGTCAGAAAATAAAATGGTGGTTGCCAGGGATTGGAGGAAGGAGGGGAATGGGGAATTGCTCAGCAACAGGCATAAAGTCTCGATTATGCAAGTCGAATAAGTTCTAGAAATCTGTACAACATTGTGCCTAGAGTTAACGATACTGCCTTGCACACTTAAAAATTTTTTAAGAGGGTGTATCTCATGCTAAGTGCTCTTACCACAATAAAATTAAGTTAAAAAAGAAAAGAAAGTGGGAGAGTGAATGGACAAGGAAAGTGCAATGTGGCTGCCTGGCATTGTTAAGGGCCCATACACAACAAGAAAATATTCTGAGTCTGCTTAACTCCAAACCCTCAAGTGGGAAAACACCCTCAGAGACTGGAGTGAGGGAACATGGCCGGGCAGAGTCTGGGTCTGCAGATGTAATCTCTCCTGCCAGGCAGAGGGGAGCGGGAGGGGTGGGGAGGAGGGGCAGAGTTTTCTCCTTTGAGGAAATCAGTCACAGTCACAGGAATTTGTGATAAGGATCAAATGAGCTGGTAAGATGCTTGGAATAATGGTTTTCTAAGTGTGGTCCCTGGACCACTGGCCTCAACATCACCCAGGAATGTTAGAAAGGCAAATCCTCAAGCCCTTCCCCAGACACTCACTCTGGGGATGGGGCCCAGCAATCTCTGTTTTAACAAGCCCTCCAACTAATTTTGATGCATGCTCAAATTTGAGTATCATTAGAACAATACCACTGATTTATAGTAAACAGAATGACTTATCATTTTAATTATCATCATCATCATTTTGTTGTGAAATAGCTTTCCAATGCAGTGGAATTTTTTATTATTTTTTTCTAGTGAGATAATAATAAATAATATGTATTAATTATGAATACATTTCCAGGCAATAATCTAAGTACTTTATATGCATTATTTCAGCTAATTCTGTCAGCAACCTCTGAGGTATATTTTATTATTATTCCCAATTTACAGATGATAAAACTGAGGATCAGATTAAGTAGTTTGCTGAAGGTCACACAAGCAGTCAAGTGGCAAGATTTGGACTCAAACTTAGGATTCCCAGCAGCCCTGAAAATCAAAATTACTCTTTGGAAATTCACTTTTACTCTTTCCAACCAAGGATAAAGAGAAAGTTGTTACCAACAGCATAAACGATGTAATAACAATTGTGTGAATTTTGAAAAATATTTAAAAGGCATCATGGGTTTGATAACCAACAGTGTACTAAACAACCAGCAATACATAAAAGCATTTTCAATCAACGATGTCAACAGAAACATCGTGTAATAATAAATTAAGCCACTAATTTTTTCAGTAAAGGAATAATTTATCCCAAAAAAGATATTTTCATCTATAAATACATGTATAAAGTGAACACACTCATTCTCTAGAGCATAAAAAAAGTAGTTGGCATTAAAATTTTGAAAGGAAAATGACTACAGTTGATGACATTGGTGAATTTCAATTCAGACTCTCGATCAAATAGTCATCTTGGTATGGGAATCACAAAAAGCTTCAGCTTTGTTTTATGTCTAGATTGCTTTAGTTTCCATGTATTTCAGCAGTTTTGTATGAGTTATATTTTTATTTCTTTTTGATAAGTTAGAGTTATTTTTGAACAGGCTTTTCACCTCCATGTAGCTTCCTTCTTTTTTAACAGTGAAATCTATTTCACTGGAACGTAATAATAATAAGGCCTCCAATAAATCAGCCAAGAACCTGATGGCAAGGTAACTTTACAGTGTCTTATCTGAATCACAAAATCATAGAAGTTTTTAAAGAAAAGAGCAACAATTCAAATTTAATATATACGAAAATCTGCCCAACCTCTCCAATTAATTAAAGAAATAAAATACAAACAACACACATCATTTTTTACTTAACAAAGATGAAATACCAAAATAGTATTGGTATGTTCATAGAAAACATTTCCTTGGTTGGCAATTAGGCAACATCTATTAAAATTCCTTGTCAGAGTAATTTCAGATCTAGACCAAAGTCATAGACTCTTAGAGCTGAAAGGGACTTTATTATAAACATCCAGACCAACTCTGTCATTTGTAAATGAAGAAACAGGCACAGAGAGCTAGCCAAGGTCACACAGACAGACACTGGTAAATTCCTTTCATCTTTCTCAAGATTTCCCCTAGAATTTGGTCCAGGAGCTTCTAGTCCTGAATTTAAAATCTCCTATCTTCAGAAGAAGTCCAAGATTTCTAATGCATAAAGTTTTATGTAACATGTTCACCAACTTTCTTCATTATCCCAGAAGCACTGAAGGAAATGTTGATCCAGTGATAGAGCAAAATGTTTTGAATGACAGTATAATGACAAATTTGAACCTGTCTTATTTTAAACCCATAACTTATCTTTATCACTAAAAAAAAGTCATTGAAATATATAACAAGTACTCAAAACGCACCTGCTACCATGACATTCTCTAAAATATAAAGCTTCTGGAATACAGCAACTTTATCTTGGTTTCCATCTTCAGTACGAAGGACAGCACTTACCACCCCGTAAATGCTCAATGAATTCAATCATTGAAGAGGTAGGAATTCAAAATATCATGAAAAATAAATTCTTGGAAGATATTCTATATATGAAAAGTATTAGTGAAAAACAGAATGTAAGACACTATAATCCATCTTAAAGTTAATGTCAGGTTGCTCTAACCCCTGGGCTCTGGAAATTCACAGCCTGGCTCAGGACACCTGCTCAGGCCACATACTCACTCCAAGAACCAAGCAGCTTTACCTCCCCGTGGGGTGTTCTTGGGCTCAGCCCAGCTGCCTACCAAATCCCATATCACAATTGAGGTGCCTCCGAATTTTCTTGTCCCTAAGTCAAAAAACTGACTTGTATCAAGGAAAATCCATTCTCCTCATGAGAGAAGTGACTTGTTGTCACCTAGGTGTGAGGAGAGGAAAATGGAAATAGATGTGTTGTTTAGATATTTTAGGGAATGCTCACATTCCAGTGGTCAAATCTTTTTTCTAAAGCCAGAAAAGAACCCAGTCTCTGCTTCTAAGAGATCATAAGAGCATAAATGATCACAGCTCAATATGCTATTCATAAAGGCACAAACATCACCCCTTTATTTCTTACACACTGAACCTCTCTCCTTTATGATACCCCTAGGGACAAAAAGCTATCTCAATCTCATCCAAGCCCTACAAACACCATCTAAGAGAAGTTAATTAGGCAGTAGGCAGTATGGTGGCAATTCCCTCAGGTTGAGTCCCAGATCTGCTTCTTACTAGCTGCGTGACCTTTAGCAAATCACTCCACTTCTCTGAGCTTTCACTTACTCAACAGCAAAATGAGGATAATATCAGTACCTACCTCATAGGACTGTAATGTGTACTAAGTGAGATATTATGTGCAAAGCCTCAGTAAGTTGTCATTTTTATTGCTAACTAATTTAGGCAGTTAACTATGACTGTCGTCACTGCCACTGGCCATCTCCCTACTGACACATGTGATCACAATTTGCCTCTTACACTGAGGGCCTTCCTCCCTCTAGCCCCTCACTAACTCCACAGTTACAAGCCTTGAAAAAATCTTTCTCTAAGCACTCCAAATAATAATAACATCAGCCAATATTTACGGAGGGCCTAGTCTGTATGTGGCATTTACTAAGCATGTTATATGTGCTATGTTAAGTCCTCACACAATCCTGCAATGTAGGTTTCATCGTGGACTCCATTTTCTAAAAGTGAAAACTGAACCTCAGAGAATGAAGCGGCTTTCCCAAGATCACTCAACAAATAAGTGATGGAGCTGTGTTCTATCTAGGTAGTCTATCTCCAGAGCCTTTTCTTTCATTCAATACTCTAAAATTTTCTCTCTCCTTTCAGAAATCCATAGATTGTCACACCTGGGTTTCACTGTTCTCTAAGTTTCCATGTGATTTAATATTAAATCTTTAACTAGACTACTTGGTCCTTGAGAGCAGAGCCACCCTCCTATCATTGGGTCCAGCAAAACATCTAATCTGATGCCATATACCTAGTAAGTCCTTGCTAGGTGAATACCTCTAGCCGCTTCCTCCCTCTTTCTGGCAGTCATCATATAAAGAAACCACAACCATTTAAGATGACCTCACTTCCTACCACTCTCCCTCTCACTCACTCTTGTTCAGACTCACTGGCCTGCTTGCTCTCCTCAATCACACTAGGCACACATTTGCCTCAAGAACTTCATGCTTGCTGGTTTTGCTTCCTGGAATGTTCTTCCCACAAATGTCCACATGGCTGACTCTCTTGCCTCTTCAAGACTTTGCTCAAAAGTCCCCTTCTCCAGGAGACCTTCTCTGACCACCCTGTTTAAAACCCAAACTTCCTCAAGAATCCATAAAAAAGAATGAAAGAATGCCATTTTCAGCAACATGCATGGACCTAGAGATTGCCATACTAAGTGAAATACGTCAGACAGAGAAAGACAAATGTCAGATGATATTGCTTATATGTGGAATCTAAAAAAAAAGGGTACAAATGAACTTATCTACAAAACAGGAATAGAGTTACAGATGTAGAAAACAAACTTATGGTTACCAGGGGGCAAGGCAGGGAGGGATAAATTGGAAGATTGGGATTGACATATGCACACTACTATATATAAAATAGATAACTAATAAGGACTTACTACTCAATACTCTGTAATGGCCTATATGGGAAAAGAATCTAAAAAAGAGTGGATATACATATATGTATAACTGATTCACTTTGCTGTACCCCTGCAACTAACACAACATTGTAAACCAACTATACACCAATAAAAACAATTTTTTTTTTTAAAGACAAAAAAAAGAAGTTAAAAACAGAACTACCGTATGATCCAGAAATCCCACTTCTGGGTATATATCCAAAGGAAATGAAGCCATTATCTTGAAGAGATATCTGTATTCCCATGTTCATTGCAGTATTATTCACAATAGCCAAGGTACAGCAAAAACCTAAGTTTTCGTTGATGGATGAATGGATAAAGAAAAAGTGGTGTCTACTTACAATGGAGTATTATTCAGCCTTTAAAAAGAAGGAAATCTGGTCATTTGCGACAACGTGGATGAACTCGGAGGGCATTATGATAAGTGGAATAAGTCAGACAGAGAAATAAAATACTGCCTGGTATCACTTATATGTGGGATCTACATAAACAAGTAAGTCAAACACATGGAAACAGAGAGCAGAAAAGTGGTTGCCAGGGGCTGGAGGTGGGGAAATAGGGAGAGGTTGGTAAAAGGGTACTAAGTTTTGCTTATTCTAGTGAAACAGGGTGACTGCAGTTGATAACACTGTATTTTATAATTGAAATTTGGTAAGAGTAGAACTTAAATGTTTTCACCAAAAAAAAGGGAGAAGGTAGATATGTGAGGTGACGGATGGTGTTAATTAACTCGATGGGGGAATCCTTTCACAAAGTGTACATACATCAAATCATCATGTTTTACATTTTAAATATTTTATAATTTTATCTGTCGATTATGCTTCAATTAAAAATTTTTTAAGTTGTAACCTCCTCCACTCCATCTCTGCTTTCCTTATCTCCCTCCCTTGTTTACTTTTTCTCCACGGAACTCATCACCTTCCAATATACTATATACTTTTCTTTTTTGTTTTGCTTAACATCAATGTCTCCCCACTAAAATATAAATTAGTAAAAAAAAAAAAAAAAAAGAAGAAGACGACTGAGGCCCTGACCCCAGTGCTCTTTCTACCACACCATATTAAATGCCTATTTCTGATGCCCCCAGAACAGAGACTTTTGCCCATTTTGTTGGCTGCTCTCTCCCCAGCACGCAGAATATGACTTGGAATATAGTAGGTGTTCAATAAATATATATTAAGTATCCCTGCCCCCTGCTTGGCCTTGCCTCCTCCCACAGCAGAAATTCTCCAAAGAAAAAGAGTTTCTCTTACACCTTGTGTCTTACAAGCAGCCCAAGGAACAGCCGTTTTCTTCCACCAGTCCAGAAGTTACTGAGAAGTCCACTTCCCACTGGACAAAGTCAGGCTTTCAACTGTGCATATAGGCCAGGAATAATGTCTAGTAAGGTGGTTGAGGCCAAGTGGCCTTCATTGAGGAAGATAAAAATCAGTGGGAAAGCCAGCCAATCTCAACCTGAATTACACAGTTTGTTACTGCAGAGTACGAGTCTGTTTCTCCAAAAGAAAAATAGTCTGGAAAATGAGCAGACCTGTGGTCCAAGGAGTATTATCCCAAAAGGAACAAGCGCCATTCAGCAATGAGCTCTCCCAGCCTTACCACCTTTTGAACAGGACAAAAGACCAAAGCCTGCAGACCACACTGGACTGTACCTTGCACTTGGGCTTTCTAAGTTGAAAGCAGCATGCTATATACCTTTTTCAGTCAACCATTAAAGTGCCTTTCATTTGCAGCATGGTGCCTATTTCACCTTGGAGTTGTCTAAGGCTTTAGAAACCTCTCCCCGCCATCAATGTCTCCAAGGTTCATGAAGGGTGAATACAGTCTAACTCAAAAGGGCATCTTTATCCTCATGAGTAAAGAGACTCTGCCATCCAGTGACCTGCTCTAATTGGAGTCTCCAGGGGCCCTCCTTCACTCTCCGTCCTGGTGGAATCAGGGTGCAGTGTCCCATACGATGGGGATGAAGGAGAGCTGAAGTGGGAGTCCCAGCACTGGCTTTTTCACTTCATCATTAGACCTTTGGCAAGTCAATTAACCTCTCTGGACCTCAGTTTCATGGAGCACTTATTATTATGCTAAGAAGAGAGAAGTAATGTCAGCTGAAGGTAAAGCCAGCATTCAAACCCAGCTCTCAAAGCCTGTGATCTTAACTCCTACATTACATTGCTTCCCTCATTCATCTTGACAGCCCAGTTCTCCCCATCTAAAATTTTAGTTTCTCTTCTCTCAAACAAGGAATCTTTTTTTCAAGTTATGTGGATGGTTTTGACAAAACAACACATTTTCTTCTTTGATATCATCTGAAATAACCACAGTCGCTACTGCGCATCGTGCTCCTGATAAAAAAGACAAGTGTAAACATTACATCTTTCCAAGACTCAATTTACACAAATTACATATTACATGAAGCAGACTCAAGAAGGCATTGTGTCTGGAGAGAAGTAAGACGAAGAAAGCGTCAGAAAACAGCCCAAGCACAGCCCGGAATGCTTTAAAGATGTGATACAGCGGCAAGGGGGTGGAGAGTATAGACTGTGAAACATTCTCCTCTTTTACAATATCGCTATTTTCTGGTTTAATTAGAATCAGATAGTGTGCAATACAATCATCACCTGATAACATAATTCCGTCAAACATGGAAGAGTAATATTCAAGTGACTGAAGCATGAACATAATTCACCTCAAGCAAGGGAGAGAAATTGTATTAGCAAAATGCCACAAGATTCACTAATTAATTTGCTATATTATGCATGACAGGAAACAGCATAGAACAGAAAAAAAAGCCTGATGAGGTAGCAATGGATGTGCTTCCCCATAATTTATTTCTTCAATGCATTCATTATTTGATCAAGAATTGGCTAAAAGGGGATTCCACAGGGTAGAACGAGGACACGGCGATGAGTCGGTGAAGTCGGTGTGCTTATCCAGTTAGCAGATGTCAGAATCACTCTGCTTCACCACTAACTATCTTCATTTATAGATTTCCTTCTTCACTGAAGCACTCATCTGTATCCTGCTTCAATACAAACCCCAAAAATGGGCAAATTAGCAGGTGTGTCCCTTGGCCAATTCATCAGTACAAGTTGATAGTATTCAACCCTATTGTGTTTCCTTGTCTCCCATAAATTACTGGATTTCTAATGAAGGCAAACAAAATAATATCAAATTTTTATTGTCTTGCCTTGAAGGGATAGACACTCACAAGGATGAAAATTTTATTACATCTTTCAACATATATATTGATAACAATTTGGATTGAGATCAATAGTGTATGCCTTGAAATTATTTATGTATAACCTTTTCACATAGTGATTAAGATTTTAAACTCTGGATTCTGATAAACCTGTGCTCAAATCTTGGCTCTGCCACTGCATAATTTTGGTCAGGTCACTTATAAGTCTTTCTAAGCTTCAATTTTCTCATCTGTACTCTGGAGGTGTAACAATTATATCTACCACTTTGAGATAATACTCTCCAAGGGTTTTGCTGAATAACCTGCCACCTCGTCATTCTGCCATATTGCTGCTTCTGTTGCTTTCGAGGCCCAGATAACAGTGTAATGAGCTGGGTACAGCTGGCCTCTGATGGAGACCCCACTGTCCAGAATGGAATAGGCCCTTCCCCTTTGTTCACTACAGCTCAGCAGAGACCATTCTGAGAATTTGCAGAAGATCTGAATGTAATGGAAAAAAAGCACAACACCAAGAATAACTCCCAGCCAGTAAGATGTTCTATTTTAATCCAAGCACATCAATAATGACATTAAGTGTAAATGGTCTAAACATACACCTTAAGAGAAAGAAACTGACAGGTTGGATTTTAAAAAGCAAGACCTTACTATATGCTGTTTACAAGGAACTCACTTTAAATATAAAGACATAGGTAGGTTAAAATGAAAAAATATATACCATGCAAACACTATTCTAAACTATATATTAATTATGTGTATGTGCTTAACAGACGAGCTTCAAAACACAGGAGGCAAAAACTGATGGAACTGAAAGGAGAAACAGACAAACCCACAAGTTCATTTGGAGACTTTACAGTTTCTCTCTCAGTAATTGATAGAAAAGGTAGACTGATAATCAGTAAAAATATATAAGACTATCAACCAAGTTGGTCTAACTGACACAGAATATTCCACTCAACAACAAGAGAATACTATTCAAGTTCACATGGATCATTCAACAAGACATTCTGGGCCATAAAACAGACTTTATCAAGTTGAAATCATACGAAGTACATTCTTTGAGCATGACGGAATTTACTCAGAAATCAATAACATAAAGATATGTGAAAATTTTCCAAATACTTGGAAATTAAATAGCACCATTCTAAATAACCCAGTGAACAAAAAAGAATGTATAATGGAAATTAGGAAATATATTGAATTTAATAAAAAATAAAGTTGACATATCAAAATGTGTGGGACATAGATAAAAGTGTTTAGAGGGAAATCTGTACCATTAAATACTTATGTCAGAAAACAAGAAAGGTCTCAAATCATGGCCTAAGCTTGCACCTTAAGAAACTAGAAAAAAAAGGAAAATAAATTAGACCCAATATAAGCAGAGGAAGGAAATAATAAAGATAGGTGCAGATCAACAAAACTGAAAACAGAAAAGCAGTAGGGAAAAATCAATGAAACCAAAAGTTTGTTCTTTAAAAAAAATCAGTAAACTTAATAAACCCTAGCCAGACTGATCAAGAAGAAAAAAACAGGGGCTTCCCTGGTGGCGCAGTGGTTGAGAGTCCGCCTGCCAATGCAGGGGACACGGGTTCATGCCCCGGTCTGGGAAGATCCCACATGCCACGGAGCGGCTAGGCCCATGAGCCATGGCCGCTGAGCCTGCGCGTCCGGAGCCTGTGCTCCGCAACGGGAGAGGCCACAGCAGTGAGAAGCCCGCGTACTGCAAAAAAAAAAAAAATACTTTCAAGGCAGAAAAATAAGACTTCTGTGCAGGGGCTTTTAGAGAAAAACATATAGAGGTGTCCTATGTTGATCTTTATAGTGTCGTTTATTTGGGCCCCAAAGGGGGGTAATCAGAAAAGTATAACCCTAAACTTTTTTAATCCCCCACTGATGCATGGCTTTTGCCAATACAGCCAATTATCAAAACAGGAGAGGTGCAGGAAGAATATTATCTGAGCCTCAGTGACACCGTAATTACTCCATGTTTGGCTTTTAACACCTGAATCCTGGCTCTTACATAATAGCAATAATAATAATAATATATGTCACCCAGACAGTGGGGCTTTCTGCCATATTTTCATCCCATTTTCAGGGAATGTCTAAAAGGACAAAGCCTTTTTCTTTGGGGGAGACTTGCAGAAAGATAAATTTTGGCATTTGTCACTGCATTTATCCATCAGTCTCTCAGTGGATTGTAAGGAACTGATTCATCACTCCATTATTCTTCACTTTTCCTGCAAGGAGAGTTGCTACTGATGTTCTCAATTTGGCCTTTTAGACAGAAATAAAGCTGCCCGTTTCCCAGCAATGAGTTTTATTGTATTCTCTTGATGAGACTGAGCTATATGGGATTCTAGGCCCTGGGTCAGAAAATATTAATCTGTACGTGCTGTAAGGGTTTGGATTCTTCCTGCCAAGTAGATGTGACCTTATACTCTCCTTCCAACTTTATGACTCCAGAACTCATTCTAGCCCTGGTGGGGAGACAGCTCCACCCTCAGGCCACTTTCTGTAAAGGTTCTTTTTTTCATATGTTAAATTTGTGTGCAATGGTGGGTGAGGCATCTAGTGGTAGAAGCCAGCTGGCATGGGGGTTAAAAAGATGAGATCCAGAAGCAAGCAGGCTTGGGTTCGGTACTAGTCCCCTCTGGCTGCCATAATAAAATACCACAACCTGCGTGGCTTAAACAAGATAAATTCATTTTTTTCTCATAGCTCTGGGAGGCGAGAAGTCCAAGATCAAGGTGCCAAAAAATTCTGTTTCTGGTGAGACTTCTCTTCCTGCCTTACAGAGAGCTGCCTTCTCGCTGTGTCCTCACATGGCAGAGAGAGATCTCCAGTGTTTCTTTTCTTATAAGGACACCAGTTCTATCAGACTAGGGCCCCACCCTTATGACCTCATTTAACCTTAATTACCTCCCTTTCTCCAAATACAGTCAAGTCACATTAGGGCTTTAACATATGAATTGGGGTAGGGTGTGTGTGTGTGGGTACACAATTCTGTTCATAGCAGGTTCCATCCCAGCTCCAGCTGACTATTTGCGTGACTCCGGGAAAGTGTATCAACTGCTCTGAGCCTCATTTTCTTCATCTTGTCAAATGGAGATAACAGTACTAATTTGTAACATGGCTTTGATGACTGAATGAGGTGATGCGTGTAAAGGCAGAGCACAGCACCTCTCACATAGTATGCTTTTTTTTTTTCTTTGCGGTATGCGGGCCTTTCACTGCTGTGGCCTCTCCTGTTGCGGAGCACAGGCTCCGGAAGCGCAGGCTCAGCGGCCATGGCTCACGGGCCCAGCCGCTCCGCGGCGTGTGGGATCCTCCCGGACCGGGGCACGAACCCGCGTCCCCCGCATCGGCAGGCGGACTGTCAACCACTGCGCCACCAGGGAAGCCCCAGCACGCATTTTTTTTAATCACCATTTTTATTTAGTTTGGCAACTGAAGTTCAAGCAACAATGGACTCAGTGAAGCAATGAAGTGAATTTGGATATATATTTTTAAATTAATTTATTTATTTTTGGCTGCGTTGGGTCTTCGTTGCTGCGTGCAGGCTTTCTCTAGTTGCGGCGAGCAGGGGCTACTCTTTGTTGCAGTAGGCGGGCTTCTCATTGCAGTGGCTTCTCTTATTGCAGAGCATGGGCTCTAGGCGCGAGGGCTTCAGTAGTTGCAGCAAATGGGCTCAGTAGTTGCTGCGTGTGGGCTCTAGGGCACGTAGTCTCAGTAGTTGTGGCACACAGGCTTAGTTGCTCCACAGCATGTGGGATCTTCCCAGACCACAGATTGAACCCATGTCCTGTGCAATGGCAGGTGGATTCTTAACCACTATGCCACTAGGGAAGTCCCAATTTGGATATATTTTGAGGGCCCCATGTTTCCTCCCTGTCCCTGGTCCCACTACAGAACCTACAAGGACCCAACCTCTCTTCTCCAGGCCGAAACTGAAGTCAGGGTCTGCTCTATCTGTTCTCCTTGTCAGAGCTCATATTTCCACTGAGACATCGTGGACTTTGGAGTCAGTGAAACCTGAGTTCAAATCTGGACTCTGTCACTCACCAGCTGTATGACATGACACAAGACTCAGGCTGCCATAACAAAATACCACAGACTAGGAGGCTTAAATAACAGACATTTATTTCTCATGGTTCTGGAGGCTGGGAAGTCCAAGATCAAGGTAACGAACGGCCCATTCGGTTCCTGGGGAGACTCTCTCCTGGCTTGCAGATGGCCACTTTCTCTGTGTCCTCAGATGGTAAAGAGAGAACAAGCTCCGGCCTCTTCCTCTTCTTATAAAGACACTAATCCCATCATGGGGACCCCATTCTCATGATCTCATCTAAACCTAATCACCTCCTAAAGGCCCACTTCCAAATACCACCACAGGGGAGGACTGGGGCTTCAACATATGAACTTTGGCAGGGAGCATAAACATTCAGTCCATAACACTCTCCGAGCCTGTATTCATCAGTATTCTTTCCACTGCAAGTAACCAAAAACCCAGAGCAAAACTGGATTAGGCACAAAAGTGATTTTGTTGATTCACAAACAGAAAAGTCCAGAGATATTCTGGCTTGAGGCATGTCTGGACTCAGAGGCTCATATGATAACAGCTAGAACCATTCTCCCATTTTCCACCTTTCCTTCCCTGTGCTGGCTTTATCCTCTGGTAGATCAGGATGTTGCCATTTCCTCTAGGCTCATATTCTACAGCCTGAGCCACCTAAGACAAGAAACATGACAGCATGTTCCCGAAGCCTCCAACGAAAGTCCCACATCGGCTCTCATTGGCCTCACACATCCATCCCTGAACCAATCACAGGGGCCAGAGGGGTAGGATATTCAGATGGACCAGTTCTCAGGCACAAGGAGCCAAGAGAGGGTCAATTCTACTTGAGCTTCGGGCTAAGAACAAAAGAAGTGGTTGGGGGGTGGGTGGGGACTTCCCTGGTGATCCAGTGGTTGAGAATCCACCTTCCAATGCAGGGGATGTGGGTTCGATCCCTGCTCAGGGAACTAAGATCCCACATGTCACGGGGCAACTAAGCCTGTGCGTGCGCCACAAGAGAGGAGCCAGCTCACCGCAACGAAAGACCTCACGCGCTGCAACTAAGACCCGATGCAGCCTAAATAAATATTTTTTTTAAAAAAAAGAAGGGGGAAATGTTGGATAAGAAAAGACAGCAGATGACCACTACCAGCCCCAATTTCCTAGTCTACAAAATGGGAAAATGGTACCAAGCTCTCAGGATTTCTGTGAGAACAGGATTAGATATGTGTTAACGTAATACTGCATGGCACTAACAGCACAAATGGGACTAAATAATTTATGGTGTGTGTGCACTTGCGCGCACACACACACACCTGTATTCCAATATTCTAATTTCATAAGGCCCTGCCCTTGACCTTCATGCTTTCCCCTTCTGTGGCAATCATACATCTCCTGTAAACCACAGTAAAAATGATCAGTAGAAAGCACTGTTCAGGCATCCTGAGCCTCCTGAGGCTAGATGTTAATTAACGAGACCCCAGCCGGGATGAGTAACTCTTCGGAACAGAGGTCTCCAGAGTGGCCCCAGAGGGAGAGACCAATGCCCCCTAAGTGCTTTGCATGTGGAAGCCACCAGGGTCTCAGGAATTCCCCTCTGAAATGCAAACAGACCAGGAAGGGCTTTATCTTAAACACCAGCTAATAGCTACTGAGCTATCACTTAGCACAGCAGCAAGGATGATCTGAAACGGGGCTTGATAGGGATTCTGGAGGGAGAGGGGAAAGGAAAGCGTATCAGGTGACAGCAGAGAGAGGAGAGGGTGCCTAATTTCTGCTTTCAGTTATCCTGGGGCATGATTTTCACACACTTCTCTTTCACATCTGGGCTGATGAACCATTTAAAAGAATAAGAGCAGCTAGAGTTTAGAGAGCATTCCCTCTATGCCAGGCTCCATGCTAGGCACTCAGGAGCATGACTTTATTTAAGCCCAGCTCCCACTGTGCCTTAGTGTGTGGCCTTGGGCAAGTTACAGCAGCTCAATAGACCCCTTTTTTTTTCCAGCCAAAACATCTAACAGTAAGGGGATAACATGAATTGAGTATTTACCATATACCAAGCATATTTTTACATATATTTACTCATTTAAGCTTCATAATATCCCTATGAAGTACTATTATTATTTCTATTATGAGTGAGATTACTAAGATTCAGAGAGGTTAAGTAACTTGCCCAAGGTCACACAGCCTGGAACTGACAGAGCCTAGATTAGAACCCAGGCAAAGTCCATGCTTTTGGCCCCTCTATATTGCCTACTAACACTGAGCTCAGCAAGCAGGAAGCTTTCGAACACTTTAGCTTTTATTGCTATTTCTCTATGTTAACATGAAGATATTAATAATGGAGGTAATATTCTTATCACCATCATCATCATTATTAGAAGATTCAACAAGATATTTTCATTTTGGAAAATAAAAATTATAAAATGAACTATCTTGTGTTATTTACATCTGTATCACTTAGAAGTATTTAAAAGCAAGCAATAAAAACCTACCCAAACACATTCAAGCAGAATTAATATTTATTGAAAAGATATTTGGAAGGTCACAGAAATGAAGGGAAGATATAAAGATACAGATATAGATGTAGATGAATGTGTTAACCAGATAAAGGACTCCTTTCACAATGTATATGTGACTCAAACCATCACGATGTACACTTTAAATATCTTACAATTTTATTTGTTAATTATATCTCAATAAAGCAGAAAAAAATTTAAAGGAATGAAGAGGAGCAGAAACTCATCAACAGCCTCAAAAGTAAATGACTTTGCTTCAATCACCTCCCACCCCTGTGTGTCCTGGCTCAAGACTCAGATTCCCAGAAGACAGCTTAGATTGACCAGTAAGGCTCACGGACCCAGCCCTTTGGCCGGGAGGGGAAGGGGGGTGAGTTTCATGATTGACAGCCCCATCAGCGCCCTGCAACACACAAGGGGTAGTTCGCAAAGGAACATGACACTGAGCAAACGGAAACAACCAATGACACATAGAGCCGCTCCCATAGCACTAGGCCTCCTTATAAAAGTGACAGAACCTCGTGGGAGGGAAGGTCCTCATCTAAGCTTTAAGATCTATCATTTGAAGAGCTTCCAGACAGGCATAAAGGGCTATAACAAAGATAACAAAGATAACGTAATACCCAGTTAAGAGTCTGAAGTGTCTCAGACCCTCCTTGAGATTCAAGGCCAGAGCTGGGTAAGGACCTTCAAGGTACTTAAGCAGCTTCTCAAGGTGCAACACCCAGAAGAAAATGCTAACTGGATTTATGGGGCACGTTATTGAAAAACCCAATGACCATGTGTCATAATTTAACATGCTGAAGGAGAAGCAAATGGCGCTAAAGTCTTTGTATTCACTAGATAGACCCTGAGCCTGATCTATGTGTTGAGTGCAAATTCCTTCCAGGGGTACGCAGAATGACAGGTCTACACTATCTCTTGTGTCTTTGCTTCTTGACCCCTTCCTTTGTGCCTGAAAGGATTCTCTAGGCAGTACAACCTTTGCAATATCATCACTGCTTGGTACATCTGTGCTGAGAGCTGGACGTAAAGGTATACCAGGGGTGGAACCACACCCATGAAATGGGACACAGCCACTGCTGGACATTGTTAAAATACTTTGGAAGGAGATATCATTTCCCCTGTCTTTCTGTAAGCGTTGCTTTCAAGATATAACAAGCCATTTATTTATTCTTCTAACACTTATTGACAACCATTAAGAAACAGACTCTGCTAGGCATTATGATTACAAAAACGTAAGATGTAGCTCCCACCTGCAATGTTTCTCACAGACCAGTGGAGACTGAGCATATTAGAAAATGTACTAAAATAGGAGTGAGAAGACCTCGGTTCTAGCCTACCCGGACCACCTATCTATTCAAACTCAAGCTTATCACTTACCCTCTTTGATCCCCAGTTTTCTCATCTGAACGATGCAGATAATAGTAAATCTACATCTATACCAAAGGCCATTAGAAAGCTCAAACCATCTAGAGTAAGCAGAATTGTGTGCTTCACAGCACTGTATAAATTCAGTATGATTCGCACATTCACAATCATTATCATACATTTCTTGAGCATCAGTTATTTGCAGGCTCATGCCAAAGACTTAAGATTTGAATCTACTGTAGTGTTTTAGACTTCAAATAGATTCCCATTTGTTTTACTCTGCTAGGGCTGTATAACAAAATACCACAGAGTAGGTGGCTTGAACAACAGAAATTTATTTTCTCACAGTTCTGGAGGCTGGAAGTTCAAGATCAAGGTATGGTAAGGTTGATTTCCAATGAGACCTCCCTGCTTGGCCTGTAGACGGCAACTTCTTACTGTGTCCTCGCATGGCCTTTTCTCTGTGTGCATGCACGCTTGGTGTCTCTTCCTCATTAAAAGGACACCAGTCTATTGGACTACACCCCCACCACCTTATGATCTCTTTCAACCTTAATGACCTCTTTAAAGGCCCTATCTCCAAAGACGATTACCTTTGTGGGTCAGGGCTTTAACCTGTGATCTAGGGGGAAACACAATTCAGTTCATAACACTCTTCAAACTGACTAAATCAATAAGAGGGTTACTTATCATGACATAACAGGAAGTCGACAAGGGAAGGGAACTTAAGGGTTGACTGATGCAGCAGCTTAACACTGACATCAGGAACCCAGAACTTCTGTCCACACTGTGCTCCTGCCCCACTTCACAGTGTGGATCTCACCCCCAGCCTGGCTCCCCTCACTGACATGGTTGCCTGTGGAAACTGGACAGTGGGCTTCTTTAATTCAAGTACAGTGAAGGAGGAAAACGGGGTTTCCTTTCCCAGAAGCCCTCAGTAAGCCCCTCCTGGCATCTCATCGGCTCAGATTTGCATGGGCCCGCCCATCCCTGAACCAATCACTGACGAGGGGAATAGATTTACTGGGCTTACCCTGGATAAACCACCTGGAGGGAAACGGATGTGTGGGGTCCACCCCAGGGGCCACCGTGCCTCCTGTCCTCAAGGACTTTATATTCTAAAGATGAAAAGGCAAAGTATCTTTGAAAAGGGGATGCTGGGAGGGTAGATTTTTCTTTTTAATTTTTCACTTTTCTTGGTGTGTACATACTCTCTGTAACCATCTGGTTAGAAAAGACGAAGTTTGGAAGTTGACTTCAGATGAAGAAAAGAAGATTGATGGGGAAATGGTGCAGCTGTGACAAAGTTTTTACCTCTTCACTAGAGAGGGCAAGGAACCGCCTTCTGGGCTTTCATGTGCCAGTTGCTGTGTTGCTGGTTTGTAATCTCATTTTATCCTCACACCCTACCTAGAATACTGGTAGGATGAACATTATTCACAGTGCGGAAGAAACAGAGGCCCAGAGCTTCAAAAAATGTGTTCAAGGTCTCACAGCCCCAGTGTGTCTGACTCCACATCCATGTTATTTCGGGATATTATGATGATTCCTTAAGACAGTTGGAGACCTTCCCTCCACAATTTCCCTCCTGCTATAATAGCTACAACAGTAACAATAAGTACAATTTATTGAGCACTCACCACGTGTCAGGTATTGTACAGAATATTTAAAACATGATAGCAACCAAAAATATAATTTGTGAAAATTAGCAAACAGAAACCTCATTTTAAAATGGAGTCAGGAGACCAGAAGGGGGAGCTCTCACACCCTACCACTCAACCTCAACTGCAGACCCAACAGGAAGGGACAAACCTGCCATCCCCAACAGAAAGAAGGTTACCAATTTACAACCCAGCAGAAGGAAGGAAGAATTTCTCCTTGCCCAGCAACAGCCCAGCCAATGAGAGACTGGCACAACGCAGCAAATGAAAAGTCACTATACCTCAAACTCCCAGTTTTCTCCAATGGACTCTTCGTTTCTGACAGCCCCTCCCAACTCCCCCTTCTACTCTATAATAGAATGGTCTCTTTGTTCCCTGGACTTACCTGTGGTTCACCATACATTGCATGTATTGAATTGCAGTTCTTTGCTGTTCCTGAATAAGCCAATTTAGCTGATAAAATAACTGGCTGTTTTACTGTTTTAGGTCAACACATGTATTTAACCACTCCAACCCCAAAAAATGAATGCACTAGGGCTTCATGGAGAAAAGTAAAATTCTTATAAAGACCATTTAAAAAGCCTGAATGATGTAAGACAAATACCATGTTTGTGAATATAATAATTTAATATTGTAAAGATATTAATTTTCTCCCAACATTAATCTATGGATTTAATGCAGTTCTAATGAAAATTCCAGCAGAATTTTTTTTCCAGCGGAATTTTTTGAGGAATTGGAAAAACTGATTCTAAAATGTATATGGAAATTTAAAAGGCATGAATATCTAAGGTAATTTTGGAAAATGGGAGTAAAGATTTATTTTACTAAATATTAAGACATATTACTAAATCATAGTAATTCTTTTAAGTGTGGTATAAATAAATCGATGAAGCAGCATAGAGATTCCAGAAACACTCCTACATATATAGGAGATTTGTTGTCATAGCCCAATAAGAAAAAATGAATTATTTGGTAGATTTTCATGGGGAAATTGGTTCACTGTGTGGGAAAAATAAAATTGGATTCCTTCCTTCACATCTGAATGTGAAAGACAAATTATAAAAGTAATCAAAGAAAATGGAGGAAACATCTTCGCAACTTTAGAAGTGGGCAGGTTCCTAAGCAATTTCTAAAAAGAGTCAGCCATAAGAGGAAAACATGAAGTGTCTGACTACATTAAAATTGAGATTTCTGCTCAGAAAAGAACATCATCTACACATTTCACAACTTGTAGACTGTGAGAGGATATCTAAAACTGGGCTGACATTGATATCTGAAGAAACTCCTACTATCAAAAAAAAAAAAGGCCATAAAATTTTAGGAAACCCAATAGAAAAATGGGCAAAGTCTCTGAAAAGAAAATTAATAGAAGAGGAAACACTAATGGCTAATAAGTATATGAAGAGATACTCAACCTCATTAGTAATCACAGAGAAGCAAATTGAACCAACAATGATATATCACTTTACACCCATCAGATCAGCAAAAATTACAAAGCTGGATAACATCAAGTGCCAGGGAGAAGTGTCAACTAAGCAACTATTCCAAGTAGCAATCTCTCAGTACTCAGTGCAATTAACTCTTCATCTGCCCAACAGTTCCCCTTGCCTGGGTATTTGCCCCAGAGAAACTCTCCCACAAAACCATAAGGACACATGCATAAGGACGTTCACAGTAGTTTTCTCTGTGACGGCAAAGACATCCATGTCCCTATTCTTCTTCACTAGGTCTATGCACTGTGATCTATGCATACGATGACTCACAGGCCACAGTCAGAATTTAATTAATTAGATTTACACAGAACAAATGAAGAGATGTCAAAAATTATAGTGTTGAGTGGAGGAAAGTAAGGTTTAGGGCCCCAAACCATTTATGTAAACTAATCAAAAACATATGAAAACAACTCTATATATTTTATCAATTATGTACATATAAGTACATTAACATATGAATGGAGAACTGGGAAACGGGAAAGCAGATATTCTGGATACTAGAAGGAGTGCCTATAAGAGAGTTTAAGGAGACATGGGGATGGAGGAGAACACGTAATAAAAGGAAATAAAAATGTGAGGGGCTTGCTCCGACCCGTGAGTATGAATAAATCTACTCCGTGCCCCTGCAGTACCAAGCTTGCTCGCCAAAACGGTGGGGAAATTGCTTTGTGTGCATTATCTCATTTAAGCCTCACCAAAAACGCTATGAGGTAAGTGTCACTGTTTGTCCCATTTTGTTTTGAAAACTAAGTCTCAGGGAGGGTAAAAAGTTTGCCCAAGGGCTTACCTGGTGGCGCAGTGGTTGAGAGTCCGCCTGCCGATGCGGGGGACACGGGTTCGTGCCCCGGTCCGGGAAGATCCCACAAGCCGCGGAGCGGCTGGGCCCGTGAGCCATGGCCGCTGAGCCTGCGCGTCCGGAGCCTGTGCTCCGCAACGGGAGAGGCCACAACAGTGAGAGCCCCGCGTATCGCAAAAAAAAAAAAGTTTGCCCAAGACCACGAAGCAAGTAAGTGGTAGAAGGTGAATCTGTAACAGGGCTCTGTGCCTCCAGATCCTGTGCTTTCCGCATCACGTTCCACCGCCTGTGTTCAAAGACGCCCTTACTAGAGTTCAAAGTGGTAGAACATAACAAAATGCAAGTGTATTAAATTACTTCACTCACAGCTGACTCTCCTTAGAATCTAAGATGTTCCCTGATACAGGCTTATTTTTAGTGGACTAGCAACACCTGACGAAGCAAAACAACCTGTGCTCAACAATTTCACGGCTTCGAATGAAAAACAAAGACTGAACAAAAACTGTTTCTTGTGGCCCATCTTTCTGCATGATGCAGCAACTTGTACCATAGACCATTATTTCCCAAATAAGCTGCATAAGATTTTCAATGCCAAGTGTACAGCTGTATGAGTCAAAACCTATATAAACTCAATACAACATTTTGCTTCAGTTTAATGAAAATCCCAAGAGTAAATTTACCTTCCAAAATTATAGTATAGCAGAAAATGCAGTCTTGGAACTCCCTGAGAACCAAGTATTGATAGCCTTAGATAATACATGGCACATTGTCTGTGCTTGATAAATGTTGAGTGGGTGGGTAAAATGAGTGGCTAGATGGGTGGAGGATGGGTGGATGAGAGAGCGAATGGGTGGATGGATGGATGAATGGATGGGTGGATGATGGATGGATGGATGGGAGGGTGGGTGAGTGAGTGAGTAAATTATATATATCTTGACTCCATGGCTGGAAATTTTAACTAATGACAGAACCTACATGCATTCATGAGTACATCACAGTGATTACAGTATTTCACCCTCTTCCAAAAAAAAAAATGTCCTTGAAAATCTTAGGGCTATTTTAAGCTAGTATTTTCTCTTAACTTTCAGAAAACTCATTAATCTGCCGATGTCTACTCCAAAAGTACAAGCAGTCTGGAGGATGACAGCAGTGTGACTTAGTTCAAAAACCATCCTAGGGACCCTGAAGACTTTGGAAATTGCTTCTTGTCTTTTCTTCCCTTGCATTTTTGCCTAGTGTTAGTGTAGGGAGGAAAGATGAAGTGAAAACTCATCGTTAGCTTAACAGAATGTCAGAGCTTTCAAACAAAGAGAGCTACATCGAACCCTGGGCTCAGCTCCCATGTTCTTACACGCCCTGGGAAATGTCCTTCCTTGAGCTGTCCTTCAGAGCTGTAGGTTTCATCTTAAAAGAGTCCCAGCTTCTGCTGCTACACACCTAACTCCTGTCTCCCTCCGCACTCTGAGCTTGTGTGCCTTTCTTTACACGCTCCTTACACAGCCAGAGTCACCGGAATTCCAGATCAAATGTGTCCATGATATAGACCAGGCTCAAGAGACCAGAGACTTAGAAGTAAAAAATTACAATTCAGATTCCTAAAACAATCGTTTCCATTTCTATAAAAGATTTCCCCACTGGAGTTATTTTCACCTGAGCTTTGTCCAGCACCATTAAGCAATGTTCTGCCTGCTCACAAGTTATAAGGGTTTCAAGTACAGATTCAGTACCACAGATGCAGCTTTCTTTCACAAAAATGTCTATGCTGTTTTCTTCGTGGCAACCCAGCCGAATATAGCCTTCATTAACCTACCTATGTTGAGACGTATGAAAAGACTGAAGACTCCTCTCTGTAGCACATATAATACCTTCCTCAATTCTCAACTGAAGGAGGAAATTTCAGGATTATAGGATTATATTTTATGAATGCTAGTTCCTGGCCATCCTCAGCTTAAATTTTCTCCTGTGTAAATGGAAAGAAAATGCTCATCTTACTAAGTTGTTGTAAAGATTTCTTTATTCAGGAAACAGTTTTTGAGAACCTACTCCAGGCAAGGCTCTGGAGTGGAGATCAGGAATCAAAGAAAACACAGAGTACATCAGGTCAGGAATTTCACAGGCGAGAGAGATGCACAGACCAACACTAACAATACAAGTGCTCGTGTAGGAAGGCAGGAAACTAGATTCAGAGTCATTCAGGCTGGGTTGAAATCTTGCTTCCACCACTTCCTCGTTGTAGGACAAAGGGGAAATTACCTAACCTTTCTGAGCCTCAGCTTATCCATGGAGATAACAGTGCCTTTCTCCTAATTTTAAAAGGATTAAATTAGATACTACTTGATGACACTTAGCACAGTGTCCAGCCCATAAAAATTATTAAGTAGACATGACATTAAGAGCTATGGGGAACACAAGTTGACATGAGTACACGTAAGTGAAGCACAGTGCTTGATACGCAGAAGGCCACTGTAAATCCATACTGATTATTAGTCTGTACCCCTGTCTACCTCATCTCTTCTCCCACAAATACGGTCATTACCTAATTTGAGCAAGGCAAGGAAAGAGCTAGCAATGGACCCAAGATCTTAGAGGTACAAGGCTTGGAGAAGATCCCAGTAGCCTGGAATTCTCAGGCTGAACTCTCCCTGGGACAGAAAGAAGCACAACTGCATTCAGAAGGAACCACCGAACTACTGGGCCAAGGTAGGGGAGGACAGGGCATAGCACAGGTAAATACCATATCTCAGAGCATGGACAAAGGACAACCATCACTCATTCTAGCAATGAGAATTCTTGGAAAGACAGGAGATAGGCTAAGCCAAGACCCTCTGATGAGCTCTGGACTGGTGCAGTTGCTCCAGCCTGAAGACAGTCCATCATCCAATGGTGACCACTGACAAGAGAAGGAAAGAGAGTTCATATCATATTATTATTATTATTATGGACACGAGTAATGCTGGTGCCGAACACACTCTCCTATGCATGAAACTTTACTGAAAGTTGGAAAACACAAGTGTTTAGGATTCTGTTGGAGGCAAGTGACAGAAACCTGACTCAAACTGATTTAAGCAAGAAAATAAAATTTATTAGCTTGCCTAATTGATGGATAAGACCTCAGGCGTAGCTAGATTCAAGCATTACAGTGATAGCATCAACTATCTTCTGCGTCAATAATCTGTCCTGGGGACTTCCCTTGTGGCGCAGTGGTTAAGAATCCGCCTGCCAATGCAGGGGACACGGGTTCGATCCCTGGTCCAGGAAGATCCCACATGCTGAGAAGCAACTAAGCCCGTGCACCACAACTACTGAGTCCGTGTGCTGCAACTTACTGAAGCCCGTGCACCTAGAGCCCATGGCTCTACACAAGAGAAGCCAGTGCAATGAGAAGCCCGCACACTGCAACGAAGAGTAGCCCTGATCGCCGCAACGAGAGAAAGCCGGCACAGCAACGAAGACCCAACACAGCCAATAAATAAATAAATAAATTTAAAAGATCTGTCTTCCTCCATTTCTTGACGGTTTTTCTGTGTTTTGTCTTCCTCCAAGAGTGTTCTCCCCGTGGAGAGGAAAGGTAACCAAAAACAGGTTTATATCTTGTTCTTTAAAGAATTCCAATCAAAAAAGTTCTCTTTCCCGATGGTTGTGGTAAAAGTCTCAGGATTCTCACTGGCTCTGATTGGTCCAACTCGAGTGACGATGCTTTGATTGGCCAGGTCTGGGTCATATGCCCACCTATAGCACTAGAAATAGATCAGGTCCATCTGAGCCACCTGCCCTCAAAGGAAAATGGGATGTTATTACTCAAAGAGGGGGCATGAATCTGTGGACAGGTTAAAAACTCCAGATATCCACTGCACCTTCCCACTGCTCTTTTTCTAGGCATCCATAGAACATCTGAAACCGTTATCAAAAGTTAACCCATCTCAGATGATGGCAGCAGGGGTAAAAAGAGAAACAGACTCAGAAATGCCATTACGGAGTTAATTGTATGAAGTGTATCACCCTAATTGATCATGCAGCATTTAACCTCGAGAACACCAAGCCTCCAAGTCTTTTTTGACAAATGGGAGGCAAGGTTTACAAAGACTAGCAGATATGACTGTGACTTACAAAATAAAAAAAGTAAACAAAACACAATTTGACATGATTTAATAAAAGATTTGTTCCTACCACTTCTCGTGGGAACCTCAGCACATTTTCTTTCCACTGACAGTTACTATCTCTATCTTTATTGAACAAAGGCACTGAAACACAGCTACCGAGGATCAGCAAAGAAAATAATTCTTTTATTAATAAGACTGTTATTAGCAGGGGAAAAAAAAATCCATGTTTGGGGGTTTGCTCTGAAGTTACAGGCCATTTCAAAGAAATACAGCTGACTAGTGCCAACATTATTTCAGGCAATTTCATGATCAAATGTCCTATTAGGTCGTTTAAAATTTTTATAGAGATTGTAAATCAGAACTATTTTCTATTTGCCCTAAATATTTAGCTGCTACAGGGAAAGCAGATCAAATTAAAGGGTATTGTGCACATTTTTTACTGGGATCTCCCAGGGATATTAATCATTCCACTTGCACCACAGAGTTCTTCAGTAAACTTGTTTGTGAAAACATCATCTGACGCTCCTCCAGAACCCTCATTAAAGGGATGATTTGGATTGCAACAGTAGTGCCAAGTTCTTTTCATCTTCAAATTAGGGACCACGTGCCAAAATTCAAAGAACACTCCTCAAAGGTTCCCCAGAGAGCCTATAGGAATAAGTTTTGAGCTACTTTATTCCATCGCTTCAGCCCCGAATAATACCATGGGACAAGAATCAGAAGAAGACGGGAGGAACAAAGATCTGTAGGATTCTGGAAGGAACCCTTCTTCCTTTTTAGAAGCAGAGGGTCCATATCCATCAAACTTTAACATGCGTATCCCTTGATCTAGCAATTTCTGTTTAGAGATTTAACCTACTGATACGCTCACACATGTGCATAAAGGTAGATGTTCGAGGATATTTAATGCAGCCTTGGTTACAGTAGCAAAAGATTGGAAACCATCCAAATGTCTTTCAATATGGCTCTGATTAAGTAAGTTATGGCACAGCCTCACAATGGAAAACAATGCAGCCATTTAACAGAATGAAATGGGTCTGGCTAAACCGAGATGGAACTACCTCTAAGACATGCTGTTAAATAGAACAAAAAAAAAAAAAAAAAAGGAAAGCACAGAGGACCAAATATAGTAGAATGTCATCTTGTATTTTTTTAAATGTATGTAAATATTTGGTTGTACACACAGAGAATACCTCCAGATTAAAAAAAAAAGAAAAAGAAAAAGCAGTATTTGCCTCTGTAGAAGGAAATAGGGACCAGCTTTATTTTCACTGTTATATCTTCTAGTACTACTTTTTTTTAGCACTACTTTTTAAAGCTTTTACCACTTGAGCACATGTAATTTTTTAATTAAAATTTTAAACAAAAAGAAGTATGGTGCCTTGCAAGAAATCTAACAAGAAATATAAAAGATTTCTTGGAAAAAAATAGTAAAACTATCAGACATTTATGAAGAAGTGTACCATTTCCTCGGGTGGTGTGAGAGATTGAATTATTGTTCCCCACTCTTCGCTCCTTCTGTTAGCAGAGTGAAACATCCTTGTACCTTTGCAATCTTCCCACTGTGGGTGGAGTGTTCTTCCTGATGCACTGTTGTTAGTCTTGGCCATGTGACTTTCTCTGACCAGTAGTATTAGTGGATGTGATGTAAGCAGAGGCTTTAAATGTGCCTCCGGGATTTAGCTTGATCTCTTGCACTTCTGCCATCCACCATGAAAAGATCAAACCCTGGGTAGCCATTGGCCCTAGAATGGGGAGATATATAGAGCAGACCTGGACCAACCCATCGCCTGGAATCAAGCCAAGCTAATCCAACAGAGCCCAGCAGAACCATATCCTACATGCAGACCTGTGAGCGAGAAAAATCATTCTTGTCTAAACAAAGATTTGGAGGGATGTATGTTATGCAGCTTTATTGCAGCTGAATCTGCCTGATACATATGAGAAGACTAAATTACTTCCTTTGGCTCTCTCCCACCTCTTCTAGGAAATTGTTCCTGATTAACCTCACCCCACTCTAGACTGTGATCTCTTCAATGACAGCAACTGTGTGTTATTCATCCTTGTGTCCCTAGACTTCTGCACAATGCCTGGAACAGAATTTAGGAACTCAAAAAATCCTCCTCTGACCACCCTATCTAAAGTAGTCCCCTCTACCCAAAAGTTAATCTCTACCACATCTCACAGTTTATGTACTTCAGCCCATTAATCACAACCTGTAATTACCCTACTACCTTGTTATCTTGTCTCCCTCACCAGAATATAAACTCCCCAGAGGAAATGACTCAAGGAATGGAAAAAAGAAAGAATATATGATATGACTTTCTCACTCTGATTTGCATAACATTCAGACATCTGTTTTACCACACTCTCCAAATTTATTAGCCTGACCTTCAAGGCCTTTCAAAAGCTGGCCCCAATCCAGTCCTATCAGCCATTGTTCCCCTTAGGCAGTACCATGAAATTTTTCACTGTTTCCCACCCACTACCCACTCTTTTCCTTTTTCTGTGACTATCCATGATGTTCACTCTGACATAAGTGCTCTTCTCTACCATCCCTGCTTAGCTAAATCCTGACCATCTGTATGATTTTGAATTAGATCCAGCTATGAATAACTGTAAAACTCGAAATGACAGTGGCCTAAACAAGACAAAAGTTTATTTAACTCTTTCGTTTAATACATTGTAGTCAGAATAAGATTGGAAAGGTAATGTACGGCTTCACAGAAATAAGATCCTCCTAGTTTATTGCTCTGCCATGGATTTCTTCCATTCCTAATTTTACTTCATTGTCCAGGATGGCTGCTGGAGCTCCAGCTATTACATTCTCATTCCAGTCATTAGGAAGGAAGGAAGCTGGAAGAAGAGCATGCCTCCTTCCTGTAAGGAAACTCCCCAAGAATCACACACACCATTTCACTTAGGTGTCATTCGACAAAACTTAGTTACATGAATACATCTAGCTGCATGGGAAATTGTATCAGTTACTTTTGCTATGTCGCAAACCACCACCTCATAACAGTGGCTTAAAATAATAAGCATTGATTTAACACATGATTCTGTGGGTTGGCAATTTGGGCTGGTTTCAGATGGACAGTATTTTGGTCTTCACTGAGCCTATTCATATACCTGCAGTTAGCTGTCTGGTTGGCTGGGTGCTGGCTGGTGTAGAACAGCCTCAGTTAGGACAGTTCCTCTCTGCTCCAAGTGGGCTCCTATCCTCCAGAAAGCTAGCTCTGGCTTGTTCACGTGGTGGTTGGGCAGGAGTCCAAGAGGTTACATGGAAGCATGAAAGGTCACTGGGAGCCTAGGCTTGGAATTGGGACAATGTCACTTCCATCACATTGCATTGGCCAAAGCAAGTCACAAGTGTGGCCTGGATTCAAGAGTGGGGACAGAGACTCTACCGCTAAATAGGAGGGGATACCATGCCACATTGCAAAAGGATATGCCTACGGGAAGAGGAATTATTGTGGCCATTGCTGCACGCAATTTTCCAAAGAGCTGTAGTCTTTATACTGTGTGTGTGGCGGGGGGTGAGGACCCAGCTAAAAATTAGATTCTATTACTATGGAAGTAGAGGGGAGTAAATATTGGGAGACAGCCTGCATTCTTTATGACACCAACTTTCAAAGCCCAGTTCCAAATGTACTTCCTCCTCCTAGAAGCCTTCCTTGAATCATCAAGCTAGAATTCTAACCACTAAAGATTTTTACCTGTATGTTTTATGGCCTTTGCATAACTAACTACCTGGAGGGATGCTGGCCCATCAGTGCCTGGGCAGGGTGGTAGAATGCGAGCCTTTAGCCATCTTCTGAAGGCTCCATGAGTTTGGACACCATCTTTACTGAGATACTAACATTTCTGTTGAAACAAGTGCCTCTACTATTTGAAAGTAATAAATCTCTTGTTTAAATAGCGGGAGTATGGAACTTTTACCCTTGTTTTCAGTAAACCCACAAGAAGTACAAAGAATGCACGTGATCCAAGGATAATAGGTCAAATACTGAAATCTGGGAGGAATCCCTTAGCACCCAGAGCATAGAGAAATATACACTCCTCATCAGAGAGGGTGTTGTAATTAGTCCATGGATTCGTTGGCATTTTCTTTCTCCCTTTGTAATTTTTTTCCTCTCGGTATGACTGGAATATAAATCAGTAGCCTAGAGTCCTTCTGGTTAACAAGGTTCTCATTTGGGAGGTTGCAGCCTAGGAGGCTATTAAAAAGAGAAAGAAACGCTTCTTCTATAAACATTTCCTGCCAGCTGCTGAGGGCTGAAGGGGAGGGAGGGTGCCGGGGTGACAGCACAGAACAGGACCATTAAGGGAAGAAAATCTGTAAAGAGTAAGAATTCTTGGTCCATGTCTCTGGCAGATGATCCATGAATAGAAGTCCAACGAATGAAAAGAAAACCCCTGGGGGAGGAAGAACAAGCCTTCTTGTTCAGAGAAGAAGATCCATTTGGATCAGGGAAGAGAGCCTTCCTCTGATCCAAATGGGTCACTGCTGTCCAAAGTGCAGCAGGAAATTGAAATCCCGGCAGGTGCTTCCAGAATGTTTAAGAATGAATACCTAAACTTTAAAAGCTGTAGGAGGGGTGACCTCATGCCTCAGCATCCTCCGTCAACTCTTAGAAGAAGAAGAAGGAGAGCTTGTGTTTGCTGGGTTATCACTGTGTGCCGGCACCACGTTAAGCATCTTACATGCAGTCATTATCTCAACTAGCCTTCACCACAGTGCCATCAGGCTGGAGCTATTATTATGCCATTTTACCAATGGGCCTGGTGATGTTCCTAACTTGCCCAAGGTCATTAGGTGAACAAGCAGAAGAACTAAAGTTCAGAACCAGTTCTCTGACTGCATAGGCCATACTCTTGGACCCCTGTACCATCCCCAAGAGGAGGTGTGCCAGATCTCATCACAGAATCATCTATCTCCAAGATTACCCAGGGGAGGAGACTGTTGGTGGAGACCATCTTTTTCATTAAAGAGCTCCTGAAATTTGGGAAAAGACATCTGAGGATCTACAAATAAGAATTAAGCAATAACAACAGCAATAATAAATGGAGTAATTATGTTGTGCCAGGCACTGGGCTGTTACATATATTATCTCACTTAATCCTCTGACATAAGAGTTATCATCTCCATTTTAGAGATGAGAGAACAGAGGCACAGAGGAGTTAAGTCACATGGCCAGGATCTCACAGCCAAGAAGCAGCAGAGCTAGAATTCCAGCACAATTTTGAATCTGAAGAGCAAGCTCATTTCCAGTCCCAAGTGCCTCTCTACACAAGTGGGTGATTCAGTCAGTCACTGCTTTATTTATCCTTCAAATATAAATTCATATTCACTGTGTTTGGGAATTTCTGAGATTGGGAGGGGCTAGAAAGGAAAACTTTAAGTTTCTGTTTGACTAAAGGAGAACAGTTGCTGGGATGAAAAGGAAGTCAGGAAGGGAGAGGATCTGAGGGACAAGGTGAGAAGTATAAAAGGTTTCAACCTAGGCAGTCAGGTCTAACATCTTTGATTGGAAATCAATTTGGGCATGGCTGAACTGTGCATGGGCTGGGTGGGGGGTGAAACAGGGTTGAAAAAGGGAGAATACAGGAAAGAAGAGGCAAGAATGGAACCGAGGAGAAGGGTGGAGTCATGACCATGTGGGGGGCGCAGGTCTCCGAGGCATCAGGATGGTGCAATGGTCATGACCTGGGACACTGGGGTCAGACTGCCTGGATGCAAACCCCAGCTCCTTCCCATACTACTCTACTTCTCTTAAGGCCCTTTTCCTCTCTGATGTTTACTTTCCTGGTCAGTAAAAGAGGGACAAGTATTGTTCCCTCTCATAGAGTTGCTGTGAGGATTCAGTGAGAAAATGAAAGTAAGTGCTTGGCAAGGTGCCTGACTCCACGCTCAGTACATGGTGATTATTCCTATAATGCATCCCCAGGGCTCTGCTAAACCTGGAATTGAAACAGTGAAGAGTAAAGTCCATGGTAGTGATAGGAATAATAACAACAACAATAACATTCTTGTATGTATTAGTTACCTATTGCTGCATAACAAATGACCCCAAAATTTAGCAACTTAAAACAATAAACAGTTATTATCTCACAGTTTATATGGATCAGGATTCTGAGTTTAGCTTATCTGGGTGCTTTCTGGCTCAAGATCTCTCACGAAATTGCAATTAAGGCACCAGATACTATGACCAGATTCAAAGGTTCAACTAGGGGATCTCCTTCCAAGTGCATTTAAGTGGTAGTTGGTGGGCCTTGATCGCTTGCCACATGGACCTCTCCACAGGACTGATTCATGGTATAGTAGCTGGCTTCCCATGGGACAAGCAATCCAAGAAAGAGCATCCAAGACAGAACAGTGATAGCTCATCACTTCTGCCATATTCAATTCATTAGCAGTAAGTTAGTAAGTCCAGCCAACCCTAAAGGGGAGGATATTACACAAGGGCATGAATACCAGGAGGTGAAGATAACTAGGGGTCACCATATGTGGGATGCCTGCCACATGGTATGTTCAATAAGGTCACAAAACCCTTCAGTCATCCTATCGCCTAATCTCTTAACATATGACCTGCTTTCTCACTGAAAATGATGTTTTAAATTGAGTTCTCGATCATTCTCAAGAATATGGAATCAAGGTAAAAACGTAGTTTTCAAGCTTTTTGGTGACATAAACACATCCCCAAATAAAATCTTCTTCAATGGGTGCACGGATAAACATATTGCTTTGCATTTACAAAATCAAATACTACTCAGCCAAAATGTAAAACCCGGAAAGAAGTACTGATACACACAAAACACAGATGCACAGCCAGAGCAGTATGCTGAACGAAAGACTCCTAACACAGGCGTACACACCGTATGACTGCATTTACAGGAGACTCTAGGAAAGAAAAATGTAATGTATTATGATAAAAACGGATTAGTGGTTGCCTGAGACAAGGCGTGAGGGTTAAGGAATAGCTGGGAAGAAGTGCATGGGAATCTCTGGGGTGATAGAAATGTTCTATATCCTCATTGTTGAATCTTATTAAACTATACACTTAAAATGGGTACATTTTAATTATTGTAAATTGCATCTCAATAGAATTGAAAAATACTGAACTGTTCTGATCACAGTAAGGATGTGTGTCCATCCTATTATAAGTAAACAAATAAGAGGGCTATGGATAGTTCAATGCTGATGATACACATCGAACCACAGATAATACAAGTCTGGGCACCTGCTCTCCAAATAAAGTGTAGGGAAAGATTTGAAGTAGCTCTTCCACGTGTTTCTGTGTAAAACCACTGTGCACACACCCCTTTTATACCTGCAATAAAAGTCTACTTTAGTTCTCATGGTTTCTGAAGTAAACTGTGCCTCTGCAAAGGAAAGAAATACTTTTCTTCTTTCCCTTTCTTTTTCCTTTTCTTCCTCTCTCTCTACCCCTTCCTCCCTCCTTCTCTCTCGCTCTCTTCTTTCTCACTCCCTTTTCTCCTTTATTCATCTCTCTGTCCCCTTCCTTCCTTCCTTTCTCTTTCCATACATCAAATCAGATCCTAGTTTCTGTTCTGCAGGTTTTCTCCCACTTTGTATCTCTTGGACAACAGTCTATATAGACCCACCTTATGCTTTTTAATGGCTATATTGTATTCTGTTGTGTGGATATCCTAATGACCATTTAGCAAGTACTCTAGTGGTAAACATTTACATTGCTTCCAGTTTGGGGATTTTTTTTCTTCTAAACTGTTTAATTGTCGGGATTATTTTGGACAAGAAGAAATGTCACCCACTGGTAAAGAGATGCCACCTCCCATTAGGAAAGGTCAGCATCTGTCCCAATCGACGTAATACCAGTATTACTCATTCTGGGTGTAATCATGCTGCAGCCACCATTAAAGCTTCTTTCCCCGGGATCCATGGACGCATCCTATCTGGCCCTCCTCGGATGAACTTCTAACACCCACATAAAACCCCAAGAAGTGAGAACCCAGTGAACATCTTGAACATCCTCTGAAGGCTGTGAAAAGATATTGCACTTGAGCTGTTATTAACACCTGATAACTCATTAAAACCAGACTAATTATCAACAAGCAGCAGGTTCCTTTCACACTCAAAACGAACCAGCTCCAGTCTGAAATAATGGCTAAATTAAAGCCAGAGAGTCAGCAAACGGCCTCCTCCTATAACCCTACTAACTCCTTGAGCTAATTAGTTCTCCTTTCTTCATCAACTGCTTGGGAAAATAAATGAACAGGTGATACACTTTCCTCTACTTGATGGGTAAGCCTTTCTGTAGAATATGATGATAAGTTGATAATAACAATGGCCATTGCATAATGAACCACTTACTATAGGCTATGTATTTTACACAGATGATCCCATTGAACTTTGTTAATATAATATGAAAATAGGCACAAAGAGTGTAAACAAAGAGTGTGCAGTTGCCCAATATCATGCAGCTAGCAGGGATGTCCAAGATCTCCCTACTCCAAAGCCCCAGGTTTGAAGTGAGATGAACTAGATCTGATCACCGGGAGATTTTAAAAAAGAACTTCACCACTGACATGCCCCAAGGTTGTTTATATACGTTTCCAGTGTGTCTAGCACACTGCTAAGCATACAGTATGTGCTCAATAAAACTTTTCACATGAATGAAGAAAAATGGGACCCCTTATGGATTGTTTTGAGGGTCACAGAAAATGGCCTACGGACAAAGCACTGTGATTTGGTTGGAGCAAGCTGACTTGTTTTCCACTCCGCCGGTAGGTGGTGGGATAGCTCCGCAGGCCAAGCCTTTCAGAGAAGGCTGGATGGGGGATCAAATGCACAGAGACGGCTGGATGGGGGATCA